>NC_057725.1:28878628-28932647 GCF_004010195.1 Chiloscyllium plagiosum
CTAGTTCTCCCTGTATTCCATGAGATATAACTTTGCTAATCAGTCTCCCATGGGCAACCTTGTCGAACGCCTTACTGAAGTCCATATAGATCACATCTACTGCTCTGCCCTCATCAATCTTCTTTGTTACTTCTTCAAAAAACACAATCAAGTTTGTGAGACATGATTTCCCACACACAAAGCCATGTTGACTATCCCTAATCAGTCCTTGCCTTTCGAAATACATGAGAGAAAGTGAGGGCTGCAGATGCTGGAGATCAGAGCTGAAAATGTGTTGCTGGAAAAACGCAGCAGGTCAGGCAGCATCCAAGGAACAGGAGAGGGCTTATGCCCGATACGTCCATTCTCCTGTTCCTTGGATGCTGCCTGACCTGCTGTGCTTTTCCAGCAACACATTTTCAGTTTCGAAATACATGTACATCCTGTCCCTCAGGATTCCCTCCAACAATTTGGCGACCACTGAGGTCAGGCTCACTGGCCTATAGTTCCCTGGCTTGAGCTTACCACCCTTCTTAAACAGTGGCACCACATTCGCCAACCTCCAGTCTTCTGGCACCTCACCTGTGACTATCGATGATACAAATATCTCAGCAAAAGGCCCAGTAAACACTTCTCTAACTTCCCACAGAGTTCTCAGGTACACCTGATCAGGTCCTGGGGATTTATCCACCTTTTAACCGTTTCAAGATATCCAGCACTTCCTCCTCTGTAATCTGGACATTTTGTAAAATGTTACCATCTATTTCCCTACAGTCTATATCTTCCATATCCTTTTCCACAGTAAATACTGATGCAAAATATTCATTTAGTATCTCCTCCATTTTCTGTGGCTCCACACAAAGACCGCCTTGCTGACCTTTGAGGGGCCCTATTCTCTCCCTAGTTACCCTTTTGTCCTTAATATTTTGTAAAACCCTTTTAAATTCTCCTTAATTCTATTTGCCAAAGCTATCTCATGTCCCCGTTTTGCCCTCCTGAAAGTGTTGGCTATACTGGCAGCGCCTCATACAAGACAAAACAAAGAACAATGAAAATAACAGCGCAGGAACAGGACCTTCAGTCCTCTGAGCTTGTGCTGATCAGATCCTCTATCTAAACGTGTCACCTATTTTCTAAGGATCTGTATCCCTCTCCTCCCTGCCCATTCATGTATCTGTCTAGATACATCTTAAGTGATGCTGTCGTGCCTGCCTCTACCACCTCCACTGGCAACACGTTCCAGGCATCAACCACCCTCTGCGTAAAGAACTTTCCACATGTATCTTAAACTTTTTCCCTCACACCTTGAACTCATGACTGTCGTAAATGAATCCCCCACTCTGGGCAAATTCTTCTTGCTATCCACCCTGTCTATACCTCTCATGATTTTGTAGACCTCAATCAGATCCCCCACAAGCTCTGTCTTTCTAATGAAAATAATCTTAATCTATTCAACCTGTCTTCATAGCTAGCACCCTCCATACCAGGCAGCATCCTGGTGAACCTTCTCTGCACCCTCTCCAAAGCATCCACATCCTTTTGGCAATGTGGTGACCAGAATTGTACGTAGTTTCCAAACATAGCTGAACCAAAGTCGTATACAACTGTAACATGACCTGCCAACTCTTGTACTCAATACCCTGTCCGATGAAGGAAAGCATGCTATCTGTCTTCTTGACCACTCTGTTCCCTGAAGGTGGCAATGTAGGTCAATAATGGACCTGAGCACCCAGATCTCTTTGTTTCCCCATTTACCATATTGTTCGCTGTAGAATTGGATCTTCCAAAATGCATCACCTCGAATTTGCTTGGATTGAATTCCATCTGCCATTTCTCTTCTCAACTCTCCAATCTACCTATATTCTGCTGCATTCTCTGACAGTACCCTTCACTATTCTGCTACTCCACTAATCTTAATGTCATTTGCAAACTTGCTAATCAGACCACCTATACCTTCCTCCAGATCATTTATGTATATCACAAACAACAGTGGTCCCAACACAGATCCCTATGGAACACCTCTGGTCACAGTTCTCCATTTTGAAAAATTCCCTTCCACCACTACTCTCTGTCTCCTGCTGCTCAGCTAGTTCTCTATCCATCCAGCTAGGACCCCCTGAACCCCATGTGACTTCACTTTCTCCATCAACCTACCATGGTGAACCTTATCAAATGCCTTACTGAAGTCCATGTATATCACATCTACAGTCCTTCCCCCACCAATCAACTTTGTCACTTCCTCAAAGAATTCTATTAAGTTGGTAAGACATGACCTTCCCTGCACAAAACCATGTTGCCTATTACTGATAAGATCATTTTCTTCCAAATGTAAATAGATCCTTTCCCTCAGTATCTTCTCCAGCAGGCTCACCAGTCTATAATTACCTGGATTATCCCTGCTACCCTTCCTAAACAAAGGGATAACATTAGCAATTAGAACCCGGGGTTTGGGAATGAGTGATGAACATCGACTCTCTGAAGTTGTTAAACTCAAAGTTGAGCTGTATGGTACCTATGTGGATGATTTGGTGTCGTTTCTCCAGCTTGCATTGAGTTTCACTAGAATACTGCAACTGAGACAGAAATGTTGGTTTAGGAACACTGTGGTGTGTGGAAGTGGCAGGTAACTGGAAGCTCAGTGTCATTTTTATGGACAGAGTGGAGCTGTTCCTCGAAGTAGTCACCCAAGCTTTGTTTTGTCTCCCCAGTGTTGAGGAGGCCCATTATGAGCAGCGAATGCAGCAGCCTCAATTGTATGAGGCGCAGGTAGATCGCTGTTTCATTGGAAAGGATTGCATGGGAAGGTGCAGTGGGGATAAAATGGTGCTGGCAGTGGAGGGAGAGTGGGCCAGTGTCCTGGAGACAACAATCCCTGTGAAATGTTGACAAGGGAGGGAAATGTGTCTGGTAGTGAAATCCCTTTGGAGGTGACAGAAAAGGCAGCTTATGTTCCTTTGGATGCGGAGGCTGGTGTGGTAGAAGTGAAAACAAGAGGGAGCCTAACAATGTTGTGGAAGAGAAAGGATGGGGGCAGAAATGCAGGAGGTGGGTCAAACATGGCTGAGGGCGCAGTTGACCACACTGGCAGTGAGTTATTTATTGAGGACAAAGATGGAAATGTCAGAGGCCCCCATACAGAACAGATGCAACAGAGATAGAGATACTGGAAGAATGGAATGGAGTCCTTACAGGAAGCAGGAATTGAGGATGTGTAGGCAAGGTAATTGTGGAAGTTGGTATGTTTTTAATGGATATCGTTTAAGACACCTTTAATAGTCTTTAAGTTAAACTTAGAAGCTATTTCCATTACAAGAAAGCAATACAATTACCAGATATCATGAATGAATTCAACAGGGAATTATGGAGCATTTTCAAGTGAATTTTGCTTCCAGGTAAATGATATTGTAAACTGTGTAGATTAAAGCATAGCATTACAGACACACAAAAACAAAATACAGTAGCGCCTCGATTTACAAACTCAATCCGTTCCGGGACCTGGCTCGCGAACTGAATCAATTTTTCCCATTGTTCAGATAGCGTAAGAATGCTTGGCCGGCTGTTCACAGCGCACGTGCCAAAGACGAACTGAATAAGATCACATGGGGCCCGAGAGCTTTTGCGTTCAACAAGCGCGTAGCAAAGCAGAACAATGAAACCACACGGTTGCACACAGGCTTTTTGCGTTTGTCCCTTCATTCGTACCTTGAATTTCGTACGTATGTTGAAGCAAAGTTTTACATACAATCCTGTTCGTAAACTGATTTGTTCATGAACGGGGTCGTTCGTATGTCGAGGCGCTATTGTAATGCCAATTTTGGAAATTTGAACTAAAACAAAGTGCTGGGGAAAATCAGCAGGTCTGGCAACATCTATGTTAAGAGAAACAAAGTTAACATTTTGACTCTAGCATGATTCTCCTTTGGAAGTTTTCACATTATAAAGAGATACTGGTCCTTCCTCTTCTGGAAGCGCATCTTTCTCTGCATAGTCTCTGTTCATTTTCCAAATTGAGTGCCATTTTAAGGGGAATATCTAGTGCATCTTATCTGGAAGCAACTGGTTTGTGTAGAAGCAGTGAGATGGCAAGACATCCTACAGTACTGAGGGTCATACAGCACAAAAACAGACCCTTCGATCTAACTCATCCATGCCAACCAGGGAGCCTAAACTGAACTAGTCCCTTTTGCCTGAATTTGGCCCATATCTCTCTAAACCTTTGCTATTCATGCATTTTTCCAAGTATCTTTTGAATGTTGTAATTGCACCCACCTCTGCCACTTCCTCTGGCAGCTCATTCCATACATGCACCACCCTCTGTGACAACAAAATTGCCCCACAGTCCCTTTTAAATTTTTCCCCTCGCACCTTTTTTGTCACACCACTTCTAATAATTTGGAAATGTTAAACAATTTTAGAAGATACTTGGTACTTAATAGAATCAAAGCAACAGCCAGAAGAGATCAACTAGCAAGTAACAGGGGAGTGACACGATGGCTCAGTGATTCGCACTGCTGCCTCACAGCATCAGGGATCCAAGTTTGATTCCAGCCTCGGGCATCTGTCTGTGTGGAGTTTGCACATTCTCCCCTTGTCTGTGTGGGTTACCTTCGGTGTTCCAGTTTCCGCCCACAGTCCAAAGATGTACAGGTTAGGTGAACTGGCCATGCTAAATTGCCCACAGTGTTCAGGGATGTGTAGGTTAGGTGCATTAGTCAGGGGGAAATGTAAAGTAATAGAGGATTGGGACTGGGCGGGTTACTCCTCAGCGGGATGCTGTGGGCTTGCTAGGCCGAAGGGATTGTTTCCACACAGCAGGAATTCTAATTCCAATTGCATAGTATATCAATGGCAACGCCTTTAAACAGCTGCTGCTGAGCAAGCAGTTGTACAAATTTGGGACAGAGCTCCAAAATGGAACATTGAGCTCCAAAATTAAAGTCTTGACATCAAATCACTATGTTCTTGATATTAAAGATATTTTCTAAATAGGAAAGATATAAAGGAATGTGTTACTGATGTAAAGGAATGGTATTGAGGTGGATGATTGGCCATGATCTTATGGAATGGTGGAGCAGGCTCATTGGGCCAAATCGCCGACTTCAGCTCCTATTTCCTGTGTTCCTATGGACTGAGGTAATCCATTTTAGGCCTAAAATGGTAAAACAGATTCTTTCTAAATGATGAACAGGTAAAACCAAAGAGAGATCCAATTAGACTTGGGATCCAAGGCCTGAGTGTACAGATCAAGGTGAAACATTGGTCAGTATTGGGAACCCATTGCACTGTTGGAGATACGATCTTTCAAATAGCTTGTTGGATTGATGTCCCATTTGCCAGTTCAGATGGATACAAAAATTCTTTAAGACTATTTCAAAGAAGAGCAGGATAGCTTTCCCTAGCATCCTCACCAATCTTTAGCTCTATTAACATCACAAAAAGATAGATCACCTGATCATTCTCACTCCTATTTGTGGGAATTTGCTGAGCACCATTTTTCCTACATTACAATAGTGACTACTATTCAAACTCATTGGTGTACAAAGTTAAAAATCACACAACACCAGGTTATAGTCCAACAGGTTTAATTGAAAGCACACTAGCTTTCGGAGCTCCTTCATCAGGTGAGTCAGGGGCTCGTTCGTCCCTGTCGGTTTACTTTCTCTTTTTTTTTCTTCTTTTTACTCTTGCACTTTTTATTTCTTTTAATATTTTATTCTTTTCCCTTTTTCTAAGCCCAGGAGTGGCAAGTGAAGGAGGTGGCCTCTGGTAGGAGTAGCAGCAACAATGCCAGGACAAACCAGATATTGCACCTCCCCAGCCGAGGGTCTCCCAGCAAGTGAGGAACAGGTCTTGGGCTGACTCCCCCAGGGACTCACACATAGGCTAGGCTGAGGCTCTAGGTTCACAGCTAGCCCCGGGGCCTGAAGAAGGAGAAGTGGAAACGTCAGCCCAGCACGGCAGTCTCCCAGTGTGATGGTCTTGTCTCAGCATGGAGATCTCATCCCCATGTGGAGGTACTCTTTATCTTCGGCGATGAGGTATCCCAATGGCCTGGTGTGGTGGTCTTGTCCTGGAATGGCAGTCTTGTCCCAGAATGGTGGTCTCATCCCACCTACATCTCAAGGTATTCCATCATTCCTTAATTGGCTTTTCCTAAGCCCAAGAGTCGTTAACTGAACTGTGGTTACCTTTGTCTTAATTTTCTTCAAAGATCGCAATTTCCCCCCAGACGTGATCAACGGTGCTCTCCACCGCATCTCCACTTCCCGCCCCTCCAATCGCCACCAGGACAGAACCCCACTGGTCCTCACCTATCACTCCACCAACCTCCACATACGTCGTATCATCCATCGTCATTTCCGCCACCTCCAAACGGACCCCACCACCAGGGATATATTTCCCTCTCTTCCCCTATCAGCGTTGCGAAAAGACCACTCCCTCCGTGACTCCCTTGTCAGGTCCACACCCCCCACCAACCCAACCTCCACTCCTGGCACCTTCCCCTGCAAGAAATGCAAAACCTGTGCCCACACCTCCCCCCTTACTTTCCTTCAAGGCCCCAAGGGATCCTTCCATATCCGCTACAAATTCACATTAACCTCCACACACATCATTTACTGCGTCCGCTGCACCCGATGTGGCCTCCTCTATATTGGGGAGACTGGCCACCTACTAAATCAGCACCACCTTCCTAACCTGCAATCTTCTTCATGACCTCTCCGCCCCCCTCCCCCCCCCCGCCTATCACCCTCACCTTAACCTCCTTCCACCTATCACATTTCCAACGCCCCTCCCCCAAGTCCCTCCTCCCTACCTTTTATCTTAGCCTGCTTGGCACACTCTCCTCATTCCTGAAGAAGGGCTCATGCCCGAAACATCGATTCTCCTGCTCCTTGGATGCTGCCTGACCTGCTGCGCTTTTCCAGCAACACATTTTCAGCTTTGTCTTAATTTTACTTTTTTTTAAATTATTATGTATGACTCCTGTCATTGCAGGTCCGTGGTGGGATGACTTATAAAACTTTTTCCTATATTTTTCATGTAAAACATGACAATAAATTTGTATTCTAAGAGGAAGCATTCTGTGAAATATATCATTTCCAAAAAAAGCAACGACCTTGTCTGTGTGTTTTGTAAGTGTATTCTATTCTGTATTCTAGGAATGGACAATAAATATGGGCCAACCAGTGATGCCCTCACCCCACTGGGGAATAATTTAAAAATTCTAATAAAGCATTGCATCCTACAAGTCTTCTTGAATTCTCTGCCCAAAGACGGGCCTGACCTACAGCACAACGAGCTCCATTGTATTCATGGCAACAAGGCACATCCTAAACCCAATCCAACTTGAACAGGGATAGTACCCAATGCTGTTGGCATCAGTGTGATCTACACCAGCCCTCCAGGCAATTGATGCCCCACAGAGTTAATGTTGGTAGGACAACCTGCAATTTTCCATTATGTAGTTTGGAGCTATGGATTATGATGGTAGAGATCTCAATTTCATTGTTGATAAAGTGTGGAGCTGGAAAAAAGCACAGTAGGTTAAGCAGCATCTGAGGAGCAGGGGATTTGCTGTTTCGGATCGGAACCTTTCACCAAGATCTCAATTTCATTGTGTCTTGTGCCTGACTGGGAATTTCCCCGACTCCTACTGCTTGCCATTAGCATAGGGTAGAAGGATTTACAAGTTGACACTGAATTTTATGACCATGTTATGAACACTGTTACATTCTATTCAAAAAAGTGCACTGATTCTTGAACCCCACTGCTCTTGGAGGTCACCACAAAAAATGATTTTATACAAATATGCAAAGGGGACAGTACCCCATGCTGTTGGCACCAGTGTGATCTATGCCAGCCCTCTAGGCAATTGATGCCCCACAGAGTCCCCAGTTTACCTATCAGGTGCAATCAGGTTAACAGAAAGCACCAACCAGGCTTCTTAACTTAACAACAACTACTATTTATTACAAATAAGTTCTACTGTAGGGAATCAACTATGAACTATTAATATATAAATTTACTAGTTAACACTCTTAGCCCTTTTAAAATTCCTGCATGCACATACAGATACAAAATAATGTAGGTGGTATGGGTAGAATGACAAAACTTAAGAAAATACAGTTTGATAGACCTGCTTCGCAGACTTCAATAAGATATTACTTTCTCTTCCCGATACCTACTGTTCTTCAAAGTCCTTCCTTCTAGATTCTCCATTCTTTGCTGAAAACGCATCAGTTATTCAGGATCACAGTTAGAGGCAACAGCCCAGTTACTTTGCTGCTGAGAGATATCGAGAAAATCCCCTGTCTATTTTGTCAATACATTACAAGCTCTTCTGCTGCCCAGGAACTAATTAGCATTGTCAGGTTGATGACCTTTGGCACCTACAGTTGATCACAATTGCATAAATGAATCAACTATCTGTTATCAGACAAATCTTATTACGCACACAAACACACTGGCATGCTAATTTACCTCATCCACTTTTTGCAAAGCAACAGTGTAAAAACAACTTACAATGACTTCCAGCAACTCACTTTTAAAAGATAGGCAATTCTTTTCCCAGTACTTTGTTTAAAAAAGTAAGTTTATCCATTTTAGTCTGCAATCAAAAATACAGAAAAGTAAAAGAATACAGACCTTACAGTTACTCTTTCCAGGCCATCAGCTCCTGGATGGGACTTGAACCTGGAATCTCTGGCTTAGAGGCAGGATTGCTGCCTCTGCAACACAAGGTTTCCTCATCCTAAAAGTTAATTTTTTTTTAGATACTGAACCACATTGTGCACGTTGCTAATTTTAAAAAATTAACAATTGCATTAGAAGTGGGCGGCACGGTGGCACAGTGGTTAGCACTGCTGCCTCACAGCGCCAGAGACCCGGGTTCAATTCCCGACTCAGGCGACTGACTGTGTGGAGTTTGCACATTCTCCCCGTGTCTGCGTGGGTTTCCTCCGGGTGCTCCGGTTTCCTCCCACAGTCCAAAGATGTGCGGGTCAGGTGAATTGGCCATGCTAAATTGCCCGTAGTGTTAGGTTAAAGGGGTAAATGTAGGGGTAAGGGTGGGTTGCGCTTCGGTGGGTCGGTGTGGACTTGTTGGGCCGAAGGGCCTGTTTCCACACTGTAAGTAATCTAATCTAATCTAAAGTAACAAGAACTCCGAATCCAAGAAGTTTGCCACAGCATTACAACAATAACTTGCTTTTGTATCACATAGCATCTACCTTAAGAATAGTATAACATCTCTAGGTATTTCACAGATACTATTAAACAAAAATTCTTACTGTGCTACATGATGAAAAATTAGGACAAGTGGTGATTAGCTTGGCCTAAGAAGTAAGTTTCAAGATGTGTCCTTAAGGAGAACACCAATTAAGGATGAAAGGTTGAAGCAGGGAATTCTAAACCTTAACCTCTTGATAGCTAAAGATGCAGTCACCAATAGTAGGGCAATGAAATTCCAGGATGTAAAAAGCATACGCTTTCATTAAGCCACTCTAATGCTGAGAGCCTTACTGTTTAATCTCAATCCAATGATTTATGCATCATGATTAAACTGGAAGTTGACAGAGGTGAGTCTCTAAGATAATTGTGAAGCATGCCAGTGATTCAGCAAAATGAAACTTCATGAATATTGATAATGATTTAGGTTCTTGCTCTTCGCTCAACTCAGAGTCAATTCATGCTATCAGGTGCATGAATTAATGCCTATGATTTCCCAGGGGACTGCATTCCCAATAATCTTTATTCCTTTTGAAGAAGCAATGAGTGTGCACAGAAAAGGGATGAAGAAATCAAAGGAGAGTTAACATTGATTCAAACATGTGTATCTTCCAGGAGCTGTATACAGACTGGCAACTGCTAAGAGCCTGTCTTGATAGAAAGATGAAAAGAATTGAATTAGTTTTATCATCACATACACTCAAGGAGTATAGTGAAAAGTTTATACATCACCACTTGCAGCGCCATCTTAAGTACAAGGTACCTAGGTACTGCATCTTTAGTTACAAAATCTTAGGAAATAGAGAATTTAAATGTCCAGCGTTGCAGAAATAAAAGTCCAGAACAGCGTTCTTCCAACCCATACCATGTTGGCACCAAGCCTTCGGTCTGCTCTGGCTCCAGACCACGCCAAGCTTCACCTTGAGGATCATGAGGCCGGGAGATCGCTCCAGACTGCCATGCTGGGCTGAGAGAACCCACACCAAGGGGCTGCCCATTACACCATGAGTTTGCCCTGGGAGGTCACTACACCAGACCGGGAAGCCGCTATGCCAGGCCAAACTAGAGATAAAGTAACAACACGTTAACAATGTTGTTGCCAGGTCAATAAAGGCTTCAGAAAGTGCACCATAACTTTATTGTAATAGTCCTGGGATTGAGTAATTTTGGTTACATGGGTCGACTGGGGAAACTGAGCCTATTCCTGTTAGAACTAAGAAAGCTAATGGGACGTTTGCTAGATGTGTTTAAAGTTATAAAGATTTAAAATAAATAAACCTTATCCCATTGGTTGAAGTAAAACAAAGAACTACGGATGCTGAAGGTCTGAAACAAAAACAGAAATTGCTGTAGAAACTCAGCAGATTTGGCAGCTCTTGTTGAATGAAAACAGCTAATGTTTCAAGTTCAGTGACCCTTCTTCAGAATAGTTCTGATTGGAAATTGGAAGTGTGCTAAGAGTGAGGAGGAAAACTTTCGACGACAGGACAATATTGATGTGGTGGTCAGATGGGCAGCATAGTGGCAAATGGAAACATGTGAGAAAAGTATAAGTTATGCCACAACTGAAGTACCGTGCATAATTGTAGTCACCATACTGTAGGAAGGATATGATTGCATTGGAAATTCACCAGGATTTTGACTGGGCTGGAGTGTTTCATTTATGAAGATAGGTTGTGGTTGTTTTCCTTGGAGCAGAGAAGCCTGAGGGGAACCTTATTAAGGTGTACAAAACTCTGAGGGACAAAGTCAGGGTAAATAGAGTCATGGATATGTACAGCATGGAAACAGGCCCTTCAGTCCAACTCGTCCATGCTGACCAGATATCCTGGAAGAACCATTTTTGTTTTGTGGAGGCATCAATAATCAGAGGGCATTAATTTTAGATAAAAAGGGTGGAATGAACGTGTGGAATTAAGGGAGAATTATTTCATGAAGAGTGTGGCAGGTATCTGGAACTCACAGGGTGGTAGTGTCAGGAACTGTCAAATAAGTTAATCTCTTGAAGTGACATTGGAAACAAGGCTACAGACTAAGTGCTGGAAAATGGGACTAGAATAGATGGTTATAATACTTCATGACTGGTGCAGCCATGAAGAGGTGAAGGGTCTCCATGCTGTGAAACTTTATGACTTTGTAGTCTACAGGCCTTTGAAGAAGTGCCCCTTCTGCAGGGGCAACTGCTTTGGGTAATAATCTCCACATCCAAAGCACAATTAAAACAAAAGTAAAGCTATTAAATATTTGGGCACTAAAATTGCTGGCAGCAATAGCTGGACTCTGATGGAAAAAAATTGGCATCCAGAAAGGAGATACATATCTGTGCAGATACCATTTACCAGATAAATCAGAAGATGATTGAGTTTTTTGAAGAAGTAACAAAGAGGATTGATGAGGGCAGAGTGGTCAATGTGATCTATATGTTTGACAAGGTTCCACATGGGAAACTGGTTAACAAGGTAGATCTCATGTAATAAAGGGAGAACTAGCCATTTGGATACAGAACTGGCTCAAAGGTAGAAGACAGAGGGTGGTGGTGGAGGGTTGTTTTTCAGACTGGAGGCCTGTGACCAGTGAAGTGCCGCAAGGATCAGTGCTGGGTCCACTACTTTTTGTCAATTTAATAAATGATTTGGATGTGAGCATAAGAGGTACAGTTAGTAAGTTTGCAGATGAGACCAAAATTGGAGGTGCAGTGGACAGTGAAGAGGGTTACCTCAGATTACAACAGGATCTTGACCAGATGGGCCAATGGGCCGAGAAGTGGCAGATGGAGTTTAATTCAGATAAATGCGAGATGCTGCATTTTGGGAAAACAAATCTTAGCAGGACTTATAAACTTAATGGTAAGGTCCTAGGAAGTGTTGCTGAACAAAGAGACCTTGGAGTGCAGATTCATAGCTCCATGAAAGTGGAGTCACAGGTAGATAGGATTATGAAGAAGGTATTTGGTATGCTTTCTTTTATATATGAGTATAGGAGTTGGGAGATCATGTTACAGCTGTACAGGACATTGGTTAGGCCACAGTTGGAATATTGCACGTAGTTCTGGTCTCCTTCCTATCGGAAAGATGTTGTGAAACTTGAAAGGGTTCAGAAAAGATTTACAAGGATGTTGCCAGGGTTGAGCTGTGGGGAGAGGCTGAACAGACTGGGGCTGTTTTCCCTGGAGCATCTGAGGCTGAGGGGTGACCTTACAGAGTTTTACAAAATTATGAGGGGCATGGATAGAATAAATAAGACAAAATCTTTTCCCTGGGGTAGGGGAGTCCAGAACTAGAGGGCATAGGTTTAGGGTGAGAGGGGAAAGATATAAAAGGGACCTAAGGGGCAACTTTTTCATGCAGAGGGTGGTACATGTATGGAATGAGCTGCCAGAGGAAGTGGTGGAGGCTGGTACAATTGCAACATTTAAGAGGCATTTGGATGGGTATATGAATAGGAAGGGTTTGGAGGGATATGGGCCAGGTGCTGGCAAGTGGGACTAGATTGGGTTGGGATATCTGGTCGGCATGGATGGGTTGGACCGAATGGTCTGTTTCCATGCTGTACATCTCTATGACTCTATGACTCTATGTTCCATTCTCATTACCAGCAACCTCAAGCTTGTAATCATATGTTATTAGGGAACAAGATGTATTTAAATTAATCATGATCGAAATTATAAACAGAAAACCTTAATTTTATTTGGATAATATGCATCCGATGAAATATGTTTATTTTAAAGCTTAAAATTAAAGCCACTGGTGATGTTACTGTCATTGTGATGTCATTACAGTGGAAATGCATCAATTGATAAATATGAGATTAAAATATATTAATATCAAATGTATTACCTCAATTGATAAAACTGCCACCTAAACTTAGTTAAGACCTGGATGTATATTGTGCGGATATCACACATAAGGAGTGTATGGATTTACTGTTCTCCCTCTCGCCAACTGTTTGCATCTGGACAGCTCCATGACTACAGCGTGCAGTGAGAACATTGAAGGAGAAAAGATTTTGGCAAGCAAAAAACATATAGTTTTGGAAAAGAATGGGAGGAGGTGTTATAAGCAGGAGAATGTTTTGAAAACATTGTCCTTCTTTCTTCCTGAAATCAGAGTAACAAAAGCCGAAGCTTGGCTGCAAGTTTGGGCCCACTCAACAGCGGTGGGGCTTCCTATTGGTCGGACAGCCGCTGTCAATCAGACGTCCTGTCCAATCCGGAGAGGTTGGGGGCGTGGCAGGGGGCAGTGGCGCTAGATTCGAAAGTGCTTTTGATTTGACTGGGGAGCAGCGGCTGGAGGGGAGCTCGGCGTTGTTGCTGGGGCTCGGGAAGGGCTTGGAAATTAAGATAACCGGTTCTCGGGCCAATATGAGCAGCCGTTTGACCGAGAAGCCATGCGTGCTGGGCTTCGACCAGTTTGGCTTCGCGGTGTTTCGGAGGCATTGCGATAAGTGGAAGCAGGAACACCGCAGCCATGAATACAGGCAAGTGTCTGTCCCTTACTAACCCTGCCCAAGGCTCGTATTAAATACTCAGACCCCGAATCTCACTTCTACGATCAATTATACAAAGCTACAACCATAAACAAAAAACAAACAAGTGAAAAGAGCCTGCAGTAACCTTTTGAATCAAGACTGCAGTTCAGAAAGAATTGGTTGTGGCTGGGCAGGCGCACCTGTTGCAGGAAAACTGGATTCCTACCGGGAATCATGTTGGCCGCTGAATGCCCTGTCGGCTTTATTGTTGTTTGAGGACTGGGTTGAGTCGCTGGTATACAGCCAGCTACTCAATTCCGCAACTGTCACTATTGTGCAGTGTATTCGACAGTTTCATTCAGTGTTCCAGTGAGAAATCCGTGCGGTTTGTTAATCTCAACCGCGACAAGGCAAGGTCGTAATTTATCGAATGGTGCAACTATTGAAAGTGGTTTGAATCTGTGACTTCCCTTTCTGGCAACAGTGCTTTCGTTATGCGGAAAGAATACCAATAGCGTGAACGGTTGCAAGTACAAGCTACTGCAGATGCAATCCGCCCGGCAGTTTTTACGCAACGTGAGCTTACTCTGAAATCAGGACGCGAAATGTGTCCACCAGCAATTATGTGTTCATTGGAAAATGGAAAACGGAAACTACTGCCAGTTCCAGAGTCGAAGAGTGGGGTTTACAATAATATCAATTTAAAACCAAGGCGTTCAGGGAGTGGAATTAGGAGCCAGCGCTTCATGCGAAGGCTGGTAGAATTTTAGAATTTACTTCAGTAAGGGACAATAGCATCTCGTTCAGGTCTTAATTTTTAAAATTGAAGTTGATACAGTCTGAACAAATTTCTTTAATGAAAATGGGGGAAAGATGAAGTTACAGATTTCACTGAATGGTCAGACAGTTTGCGAGACTAAATTGTGTACTTTTGTTCCTGTGCCCCTAAATATTGCCCAGAATTTTATGGGACAGCACAATTTCCATTGAAAAATGGTCGCACACTTGAGTCTCATTAGTGTGCAAAGTTAAGAGAGCATTAAGTTTATCCGGATTGCTACTTTAAACCCTTCTGGGACTTTATGACGAGTTCGCAAAATCTATGAACTAAAATCGAAAATGATGTACGCTCTTCAACAATTTGTGGAAAACTAATGGTGATGAAATTCTCTGTAGCAATACACGACACATTGGCCTTCCATTTTACACTCTGCCAGATCTTTTCGATTTGATTTCGAAAGGCTAATTTGGGGATGTGAATGTTTAAAAGGGGTGGCAATTTGTCACTTGTTTCTACACCATACCAGGGATTATTTTTATCTGCTATATCAACATGGTTTAGTTGTAGTAAGCTCACTACACCCAGGCAGAGATCGAAGCGTATTATCCAGATTGACATGCCCTATCAGAAATGCTGCCATGTGGATGAAACAAGGCTCTGCTCACTCTCTCAGGTGGATCCTATGATGCCATTTTGGAGAAGAGCAAGTACACTTTACCTGGTTATCTGTACATGTATGTCATTGCTCTTTGGCTGCTTTCAGTTCATAAGTTGGCTGTGTGGTTTCTTTGTGCTACAACTGTGACTGTACTCAATTGGTTGTAATGTGCCCAGGGATAACAAGGTTTTGAAAGATACAGTATTATTTTAAAATGTTTATGCATGCTCTCTTTCTCTTCATTTCTTGATTTATTTCTTATTTTCTCCTTTAATCACATCCTGTCTATCTTTTCCTGTTCTTTGTCTGTGTCTGTTTAACTCTCATGTACTTCTTTCCATTCTCTCTGTCTGTCCTCATGAACCCTTTGTCAATGCCCTTCTCCATCTCTCTCCTGTCTGCCTGCATGTCTCCTTGTGTCTCGCTCTGTTCTTATGGATTAACCTCTTGTACCTCGGTTCACAGCTACCCAAATGTCAGTGCTTCCAAGCTGGAATCATGGCAGAAAATGCTTAGCAATTGGAATGAGGCTGGTGCATCATGCATGGAAAAGGTAAAGGGAATATTGCAAACTACTAAAAAGTTTTTTCTTTTAAAATGTTGTGTGCCAGTTGTAAGCATGTTTCACACAAATGTGATGTTTTTTTTCCTTCCTTACCTCCATTATCCCTCACATGAGATTGTGAATGAAGCTCAGGTCTGGACTGACCTGTAAAAAGAAACTAACAAATACTCATGATTTTCCTCCTTTTGAGGAATTTATAGACTATTTGTCTCTTTCTTCTGGCTGAAAATGCTGAGTAACCTTAATGCCAACTCACTAGTTCTTTCAAAAAGATCAATTTTGGATTATTTTGCAATTTGTGTACATGATGACATGGAAGTAATTGATTTCATCCCATGAATTGCCAGCCGGCAAATTTCTAATCTTTCTGCATGTAGGTAAGGGTCAAGCAGTGGCTATGTCATTCCAAAACCCAAGGGTGTGGGGTAAATTAGATGGTGACTTGACCCTCCACTGATCTCTCTAACATGGTTTGTCACAAAGTAGCAATGGTGGAGGCATGATGAGCACAAACTACAAAATATAACGCTACATGACTTATGCTAAATACTGTGCAATGAAGTGTAATGATTTGTTTCACCTTGTCCAGAATAGTAGAATCAGGAAGTCAGCCTGAGTTTTGAAGTGGATAAATTCAAAACTGAAAGAAATTTGTGACTGAAGGGTATTTAATGAGAACTCTGAAGAGACATGGGAGGTTAATTCTCAATAAGAAGTACAGTAATACTTTAGAGTGGCAGATAGTGAATTATGAGGCAATAAATGAGCGCAGTGAACATGGGAGGAACAAGTGAGTTTTTGACCTGTAGTTCCCAGAACTCTCCAGCACTTGAGGATTTCATCACCTAATGTCTTAGGTCTGTTTTGACTTATTGATAGAGGTTAGAATGATTGACTAATCATAGTAACAATGTTATTGATTTTGTGGTACTGCTATGTTAATGAAAGGTGAACTCCATGGCCCTTGAGAAGGTGATGGTAGGGATATGTACCCCTGCAAGCTGGATGGTTCATGGAGCTTTGACACAACAAGGTAACTTGTTAGACCATTTTAATAGTTCAGGATAAAGCCAGCACTGAAGAAACTCAGCAGTTATGGCATGCTCATGGAGAGAGAAAGTTAACGTTTCAAGTTCAGTATGACTCTTCTTTGGTTCACTCCAGTACGTCTCTCCTCCCAGCACAATCTCTATTTTTTTCTTTTCAGATTTCCAGCATCCTCAGTTTTTTTTTCTTTTCTAAGAAGCAAGTCCCATTGGTGAGGAGCAGAATCTCTCACAAGCGCAGACTAAATAAGGTGGTGCTTTTTTTCCACTCCAGAGCATTGGTAAACCAGATGAATTTTTTTTAATGATCCAGCATTGCGAGTGCCATTTACCAATCCCAGTTTAGTGTTTCCAATTGTAAAAACAAACCAAAAAAAAAGTTGAGTTCTGAGGAGGGTTACTGGATTCGAAATGTTAACACTGATTTCTCTTCACAGAAGCTGCTGGACTTTTCTAGCAACTGCTGTTTTGTTCTTGATTCACAGCATCCACAGTTCTTTTGGCTTTTTAAAAAAAAAACTGTTCAATTGTGATATGAGCTGAGTTTATTCACTCAGGCATCTGAATATTTTTGATATTTAAACAGTGATAAAGATTACAGAGCTATCTCGATCTAGCTTTGCTCTGTGTGAGGGAAGGGAAAGTCGATCCTGATCCCACATTGCAAAGTTGGAAATCTTTTAGAAAACCCATCTCTGCTTACATGCAAAATAATTCACTCCTTGTATATTATTGTTAAACTGATTTTGCAATTGATTACTTTATAGAGAGTGTTCATAGTTTTTTTTTTAACTGAAATTTATTTCAGATTCATGTCTTCCTTGAAGATGGTGTTCCCATCAAATTACGTGGACGTCTGTGGAAATGCCTTTTGGGCAGTGACCTCGCTAAACAGAGTAGTAGTCACACCTACCAGGTGAAGAAAGCTATTTTTCATCTGCAGTGCTTGCATATTGTTTTTTTGTTTTAAAATCATACTTGATAGAAATTATCAAAGAGACAGATGTACATTTATGCAGTCTTTCACCACCTTTGCAGATACTAATACATTTGAAGTACAGGTATTGTTGTTATGTGGCAGCAAACACCATAGTTAATTTGCACACAGCAAACTCGCATGTGCAGCAGTGTTATAATTTTAATGCTGTTGGTTGATGAGCAAATGTTGACCAAGAGTTGGTGAGAACGTCCCTGCTATTCTTCTAAATATTATCGTGATATCTGGGGGAATAAAATTATATTAATCACAGGTGATTTTCATATTGATTGGGGAAATTCAAATTAGCAAAGAAAGCAACATGGAATAATTCATACTGTATTTGGGACTGTTTCCTGAAATAATATATTGTGGATTCAACCTGAGTTCAGGCTACTTTGGATCTGGTACTATGTAATGAGACAATCTTAATTAAACTTAATAAAAGTTCCCCTGGGAAGCAATGATTCTATCCTGGTCGAATTTGGTTTGAGGGGGAGTAACTTGGGTCAGAAGCATGTGCTAAATTTAAATAAGGGTAGTTACAAAGGTATAAAGGCAGAGTTGGATTAGGAAAGGCATTTAGCAGAAAAGATAATTTGAGGAACAATAGCAGATGTTGAGCAAAAATAGTTTGTGACTCTTAGCAAAACAAGATCCCTGTGAAGATGATTTCTGGGAAGGGGATAAAGAGAGGTTCGTACCAAGCCAAACAAAACAGAACATACAATGTGGCAAAAATTAGTGGTAAATCAGAGGATTGGGAAAATGTTAAAAGCCAATGAAATATAGCCATAAAAATTATAGAGGGAAATATAAACTGAGGGGAAACAAGTAAATAGCTTTTTAAATATAGGTGAAAAGAGAGGCCAAAGTGAACATAGAGAATGAACATGAAGAAATAATAATGAGGAACTAGGAAATGGCTAGGGAGGTAAATAAATATTTTGCACCAGTCTTCAATTTACAAGTAACTAATAGCATTCCAAATATCCTAATTAATCAAGGGCACTAAAGTGGGGGAGGAAGGAAGCATGGTGACTGTCACAAAAAAGTACAAGGTAAACTAATGGGGCTAATGACTGAAGTCTCCAAGACCTAATGGGTTGCATCCTAAGATGTTATTGGAAGTAGCTACAGAGTTAGTAGGTGCACTGCTTGTAATCTTCCAAGAATCTTTAGATCATGGAAATGTCCTGGAGAATTGGAAAACTGCCAATGTCTCCCTCTTGTCGAAAAAGGAAGACCAAGAACATCTAACTGTAGGCCAGTTCAATTCACATCTGTCATAGAATCACAGAATTGTTACAGTGCAGAAGGAGGCCATTTGGCCCATGGTACCTGCCTAGTTCGATTACCCAGTACCAATCTCCTGCCTTTCCCTGAAACCCTGCACACTGTTTATCCAAATATTCATCTAATGCCCTCTTGAAGCCCTCAATGGCAAATCATCGCTCTTGCTTAGTTTGCACGTCACTTTAAATCTATGCGCTCTCATTCACTTTTCTTTTATGAGGAAGATCCAGCCCTCTCATGATTTGGAAATCTGTATCAAGTTTCCTCTCTGCCTCTTCTTCTGCAAGGACAGTCCCTAACTTTTCAGTCTATCCTTGCAACTGAAGCTTATCTTTCCTGGAACCATTCTTGTAAATTGCTCCTACACCATCTCCAATGCATTTACATCTTTCCTATAATATGACACCCACAGCTATATACAGTACTGCAGCTGAGATCTAATATGTACTAGTTCAACATCACCTCCTTGCCATTGTACTCTATGCCTCCATTAATAAGGCTTAGAACACTCTAAGCATTATTAACTGCTATCTCCACCTTTCCTGTCACCTTCAATGATCTGTGCACATATACAATTGCCCTTCTTCTCCTGCACCCACTTTAGAATTAATACCTCCTATTTTTCTTGTCTCTCAATGTTCTCTAGACCAAAGTACATCCCCACTCACTACTTTGCATTGAACCTCATCTGCCACCTGTGTGGCTACTCCCCCAACTTGTTAATGTCCTTTGAGTTCTACACTCTTCTGCTCAATGTTTACAATTCTTCCAAGTTTTATGTCATCTGTAAACTTTGATAATGTCCCCTTCACCCAAAGATCTAGATCATGAATATATACCAGGAAAAGCAAAGATCCCAATACCAACCCCAGGAAGGTCCACTATAAAACTTTCTTCAGATCAGAAAGTATCCACTGACCATTACCGTTTCCTATCATGCAGCCAATTTTGCATCCATATAGCTATTGTCCCTTTTATACCATGACCAATAACTCCCATCGCAAGTCTGATGTGAAATACCTTCTGGAAATCCATGTGCCCCAGTGTTGGAGGAAAATGGATGTGCATTTAGAGATACATTATACAATCAAACAGCATGCCTTCATAAAGGAGAAATAATGTTTGACATATTAATTGGAAGTCTTTGAGGAAGTAACATAATAAAGGGAAAACAATCAATGTGATGTATTGGATTTCCAAAAGACATTTAAGGTACCACACACTAGGTCATGTAAAAAGGTAAGGCATGGTATTAGGGGTAGTTTAGTAGACTGGATCGAGGATTGTCTAACTAATGGAGGGTTAAAGGGAGTATTTTCAGGATGGCAACTTGGAACAAGTGGAGTACAACAGGGATCTGTGGTGAGGCCACAAGTATTTCCAATGTATGTTATACATAGGCTAGGTGGATTAGCTATTGGAAATGCAGGGTTACAGGGATTTGGTAGGGGGTAGGTTTGGATGGGCTGCTCTTTGGTGAGTCAGTGTGGACTCGATGGGCCAAATGGCTGCTCTTACACTGTGGGGATGTAATGGTTCTATATTAGTAACATAGATGACAAATGAATATGTTACCACCAAATTTGCAGATAAGACTAGAGAAGGTGGGTAGGCAAGTAGTGAAGGTGACTGTGTTTATAGAAGGACTTGGGTAGATGGAATATAATGTGGGAAAAGGTCTGGTATGCATGTTGGCAGGAAGAAATATTGAATTGAATATTATTTAAATGGAGAAAGACTGCAGAAAGCTGCAGCACAGAGATTTGTGTGTCCTTGTGCATAAATCTCACAAAGGTAGCATCCAAATTCAGCCGGTAATAGGAAAGGCACATTCACCATTGGCCCTTTATTTCAAAGGCAATGGAGTATAAATTAGGGAGATATTGATAAAACTATTCAAGACCACATCTCAAATTGAATGATTGTGGGTTTTTTTTTCATTTTTTTTAAAATCTAGATTGATCCTGGTATAAAGGGATTTTCTTCTGAGGAGAGGGTGAATAGGTGCAACCGATGTTAATTTGAGCTTAGAAAAATGAGAGGTTATTGAAACATAGAAGGTTCTTAGGCTTGACAAGTTGGCTGCAAAGAGGTTATTTCCCTTTATGTGATAGTCTAGGATCAAAGGCCATAATCTTGGAGTAAGACGTCATCCATTTCAGATTGAGATGAGGAATTTTGTCTGACGACAAAAAATCAAGCTGTTGTCCTCTGGTTACTAACCTTCAGCCAGTGGAATGAGGGTTTCTCTTATTTACTGTGTAACAATCCCTCCATTTTTAGTATTTATGTACATCTCCCCATAACTTTCCCTGATCTTGCATCTCCTGTCTGTTTGACTTAATTGTGGTTCTCCCCCTCTCAAGAGAGTAAGTGCCCTCTCCACTTTCCCTTAGAGTTTACTATCCTTTCTAAAATGTATTGCACTGAACTGAATGCAATACTCCAGATGAGGCCTATCTGGTGTTTTATTGAGGAATGCTTGAGGACAAATTAACTTAAGAATGGCATGGTTTAAAAATAACTCTGTATTTCTTGCAGGAGTATGTGGAGGAACTGCGCAGTCAGCTGGCAAGGCTTGGCGTGAATGAGTATGGGGTGCAGGTGGCCATTTCTACACTAGAAAATGCAGATAAAGAGAAGGCAGAAACAGACAGCACAGCTCCCAACCTGACAGCTAATCGCAACCCTGAGATCACCATTGAAACATTAAGACAGATTGTCCTTGATGTTGGTAAGGTGGCTAAATTTTGTGATCATGATGGATTTGATGCTCCTTGTCAGGTGATAGTTCTAAAGGGCTAAACATTTAGGTCTGAGACTAGACATTTTCTCCACTGAAGGGTGTGCGTATATTTGGAATTTTGTACCATTAAACAGCATTGGATCCTCAGTCAATAGGTTTTTTTTTAAGACTGAAATCGATCAATTTTTTTTCATCTTTGTGGAAATTATGGGATATGAAGGTAGGACAGGAGAATGCTCCTGCCATGTTGAAGCAGACTGGAAGGGCTGATTGGCCTGCACCTACTTCTGTTTCTTCTGTTCTTGGGTGGTGGTGGATACAATCACATATGTTGAATGTGAAGCTGAACCTGTTCTGCCTGACAATTTTGTAGTCCATATATTTGAATGCACAGTATGTTTGTAGAAGGGTGTCTGGAAGAATTTAAGTACTTGCAGATTGGTGTCATGCTAATTGACCATAACTGACACTTCATGCAAAGAGGAAAGAAGAATTACTGAAGGATTTAACTTTATGCCACCAACTCTTGCACACAGGCACAGCTACCTAACGCCACGTTTGCTTAGACTGTATATTATCCCACCAATGGTTGACTAATGAATGTCAAAATGTGGGTGATAAAGAAAAACAAACAGTGAGTGGGTGGAACAAATGAACCAGTCCCTGACTATTTTGAAGACTTAACAGCAATCTAATTTGTTCAATACATCACATCAGTTGTATGACTCTTTGATCTTTTAATACAAATTGTGCTCTATGATCCTGACCCAGTAGCTGTTTGCTGAAGGAGCAGCGCTCTGAAAGTTTGTACTTCCAAATAAACCTGTCGGATTATAACCTAGTATTGTGATTTCTAGCTTCCAGAGAGAACACTGTAGCTGAGTTATTACAAGACTGATGGTATCAAGTTTTTGGGATGGATACAAGGGCATAATGAGAGAGAAGGACATAGAATTGACGTAGGGCAGTGTGGAGTGGTTATGGTGAGAGGAGAAAGTGAAGACTGCAGATGCTGGAGATCCGAGTGGAAAAGTGTGTCGGTGGAAACACACAACAGGTCAGGCGGTATCCAAAGAATCAACGTTTCTGGCGTAAGCCCTTCATTGGGAATGGGGGTTGGGGAGTAGACGTGGCAGAAGGAGGATGAGATAAAAATATGGTGGAGGTGAGTTAGTAGATCCAATCCTCCAACTTGGCACCACCCTCTTAAACTGTCCTACCTATCCATCTTCCTTTCTACCTATCTGTTCCACCTTTTTGCTCCAACTTATCACTACCACCCCCTACCTGCATCTACCTATCACCTTCCTAGCTGTCTCACCCCCACCTCACATCCTCACTCCAATTTATATCTCAGCCCCCTGCTCCCCCACTCCTCCCTCCCCATCCACATCCACCACATTTCTAATGAAGGGCTTATCCCCAAAACGTCGATTCTCCTGCTCCTCAGACGCTGCCTGACCTTCTGTGCTTTTCCAAAGCCACACTTTTTAACAGGGCAAGGAGAGATAACAGAACAGCCAAAATCTTGAAGATCCTTCCTTAGCAACACTAGGTGTGCCTGTATGCTACAGACTGACATTGATCAATAAAACAGCTCGCCAACCATTATCTGAAGCCAATTAGATATGCTGACCTTGTTTGCATTGTACCTGTCTGATAGACAAATTCAAGATGAAAGTCTGGTATTCATACTGAACAATACAGGAAGTATAGGACCAGGGTGTTAATTTGGGAATAACACAAGGGTGTAAGTGAAGACAGTGTCAGCAAAGTTAGGGCTGGAATTTGAGTGCCTTTTAATGGAATGATAATTAATACAATACTAACTAACTCTTCTTGCCATTAATTTAAACCATTAATCTGATTCCTATAACTCATAAGTTGTTTGAGATTTGAAAATGTCAGTTGCAAATTATTCTTGCTTCCTCAATTTTTCCTTTTTCTCTATTTGTCTCTTTGAAGCTGATTTGACTCAAATTCTTCTGATTTTCTGCTCTGTGCCTCTTTCTTGAACCTTAATCAGTTCAAATGACAACAGTTAACCCACTTGCTCTTTGCCCCTCTCCTCCACCCCCACACCCACACGTTATCAATTCACACTCCCAGCAAGTCACGGAGCCAATTATGTTTGAACTAACAGCTGCAGCAAAAAGGGATTCACACCACGATGTGACTTCAAGCCCTGACCCAACACCCCCTTCTTGTTTCATGTTTCTTTGTGTAAGATTTTACTTTAGAGGGATGAGAAGGTCACCTTGGTTAAATATCATTCATCAAGCCATTATTTGCAACTTTGAAATCATGTCATAATGTAATTATTTGGTATTTTGGTTAATGAAAAATTTTAGTTTTTTTTACACAAACAGCACTTAAAGATGCTTAGCAGGAGTATGCTCAGAAGGGTTTTTAAAAGAAGGGGAGATG
The DNA here is from genome assembly GCF_004010195.1 of Chiloscyllium plagiosum. Classification (NCBI taxonomy): domain Eukaryota; kingdom Metazoa; phylum Chordata; class Chondrichthyes; order Orectolobiformes; family Hemiscylliidae; genus Chiloscyllium; species Chiloscyllium plagiosum. The sequence continues at coordinate 28,902,798 of NC_057725.1, forward strand.
GAGGAGTAATTTTACAGGAAGAATTCCAAAGCTTTGTTTCCCAGCAACTGACTGCACAGTCGCCAATGTTAGAGCTGGAGGAGCGTGGAGATCCCAGAGGGTTGGAGGGCTAGGCAATGTTAGAGACTGAGCAGAGCAAGAACATGGAGGAATTTGAAAACGTGGATGAGAATTTTAAACTTCAAATATTACTGGACTTTGAGCTAGTCTGGGTCAAAGAACATAACTGGTATTTGGTAAAAGTTAGGATGTGGACAGCAGAATTTTAGATCAATTACATATAATTGTACTACATAGACTATTGGCTATTCAACCCAACTGAGCTATGGTAGTATTCAGCTCTACTTCATCTCATCCTATCAGTACTGTATTTTCTTAATCCTTTCTCTCATGTTCATCTAGCTTCCCTTGAATGTGTGTCTGAATCTCTGATCGGTCTTGGATAATTCCTTTGATTGTTCTAATAGAATTTTCTTAGTGACTACCTTATATTTATGGCCCCTAAATGTTTGACTGGGTGAGTTTAACCCTTTATTTCCTCTAAGACCAGACAAGACATTTATTCATGCATGCGTGGGAGATGCGTGCATCGAGTAAATGGCATGCAGCTCAAATTTTTTTGCAACAGAAAGGTTTTACATTGTTCTTACAGCTTCCAATTGGCCACTCTAACAGAATACTTGCCAATGAAAGTATTACATATTACTCACCCGATCTTTACCCAAACCTGGTTGCATAATTCATAATCCAAGTTAATACACATGATTATATTAAGCAATCCTATTGAAACTAACGTGATTACACTATGAACTCCTATCTTTATATGTTCACATCTTTAATTGTTAATGCGTACTTGTTACAGGAAATCTATATTGCTTGCTTGATATATAATTTTGATATCCCACGAGTGGAAACACCTGTATCTACTCTATTGGACTACTACTTGTTGTTCTTGGGTAATCCCTCCATCTTGGGACAAGAGCTCAACCTGTTTAGTCTTTCCTGTTCCGTTCTAGCCACTCAGTTTTATATCATCTCATCTGCAGTTATTGGAACCAACCCATAAGCTAATGATTTTTATGGGCCTAAGTATTTCATAGTTTTTTTATTGCAGCATGGAATATAAATGTCATTTTATATAAAAATACAATTTATTTAAGCACACAGTGTAATAATGATGTTTGTTTCTTGCAGAAAGATCATTTCCCACTCACTGTTCCCTAATGGGTAAAAATCCAGAGGCAAAAGAAGGGCAGGCAAAACTCTTCAGGATCCTCTCTGCATATGCCAAGTATAATCCCCAGATTGGCTACTGCCAAGGTAAGAGCCAGTACCATTGCTCCTATCATTTCAGTACGTCTTTAATGCAGAGTAAGTATCCCAGAGATTGTTATCCATCACTGGGAGGGAGGAGAGAGAGTTTTCCGTATGTGAATTGGCTGGTATGTTTCCCACGTTATAATAGTGCATACTCGTTCTTTTAGAAAGAAACTTTGTTGGCTGTCAAGTGCTTTGGGGGAACATCCTGTGGCTGTGAATTGTTATGGAAATTTGTTTAATGACACACAAGTTTGTTAACTTGTGTCATTAAAGGCAATTGATTATAAAATGTTAAAATCGTTCTTAGTGTGTCAAGTCAGTGTGGAAGAATATTCAGTGTTCAGCCAAGCATCCTGCTTCATGCCATAACATTTCAACCTCTTGAGTATACACTTTGTGGATTTAAAACTTAAGGGCATGGTTGAAAGTCTAAACGAAATATTAATTATTAAGTAGTTGCAATGGTACCCTGAAGAACCCTCCTTGGTGTTTCTGCAGAAGTCCGTCCACTAGCGGAAATATGAGAACTTGACTGAAACCCCTGTTCTGTGTGTGTGTGTGTGTGTGTATAGCTATCAGCCAAAAGAGGGCAGTAGTGCTCCAGCTAACAGAACAATTCTTTTAAGGTCTGGTTTTAAATTGGGCACTTCGCATTTTAGAAAAAGTGAGAGAGAATTGTGGGTTTTACTTTGCAGAAATATTTGCAGTTGAATATCTTTTTAAGGCTTTAAATATGAAAGTTTTCTGTTTTTAAACCAGCCAATAGTTTATTCAAGAGCACTTGCACTACCCCTGGATTCTATATAATTAAAGTAAAACCCTGATTGATTTTGAATTAATCCATCCTCCCTTAACGTAATGTTGCAAGGAGTGCAACAGGTGGAAATGTCAAGTAACGTGTCTTGGTCAGACCGGCATGTTAGAGTATTGGAATGGAAGAGCAATAATGAGCTGAAATCTAGCAGAGGGGATTTGTGGGAACTAGTAGCATGTTTTCCAGTTCACTCTGCAATCTATTGCCAACCTAGATGTGCCTAAGTTGGAAGTAATACAGAAAAAATATTGCAACAACTATATTTGCATTGTGCCTATAATGAGCTGCATTGTAGAACTAAATTTGACAATGTAAGGCATGTAACCAAAACTTGGTCAAGATACTATGCTTTGAGCAATGTCTTAAAGGATAAGAGGCTATAGAGGTTTAGGAAGAAAAGTGCAGAGCTTGTGTCCTGGACAGCTGAAAATTGGGATGTGTAAGAGGCCAGAATAAGAGTGGGGATATCTATGGGTTAAAGTCATGTAACGTTAAGGAAGATTTCAGAGGGACAAGACAATGGAATGATTTGAGCTTAAAGTGGAATAATCTAATTTGGATGCATTGACTAACTGGAAGTCAATTTAGGTCAGTGAGCACTGGCATGATAGGATATTTACATTAATGTTTTAATTGCAGCTTGAGTTAGCTCTTTGAGTTCTGTTTGCAGGTGTATAATAGGCTTCTGAAATTGAGCTGTAATTCTCTCGTGCTGCTACAGCAACCTGAGAGTTTGCAAATTTATATTTTCACCTTTTCAAAAATTTGGTTTTTGTGCAAATCATAATGTGACAATTGAAATTTTAGTTCAGTCTGCGTTTACTAAAGTAGGTGGAATATAAAAGATTGCATTCTAATTAAAGCAATGTCTTTGTACTTTATGGCATGATATGAGCATTGGATGTGGCAGCAATCGACTTATGAGCAGTCACAAACATCAAGATTGGCAAGTTTAGGCTACCACAACGTACTGAGTTTTATAGTGTGGCACACAGAATTTTGAACAGTAAATAAATTGGCAACACTTAGAATATTTATGAAGTGAAAGAATGGAATTTCTGCAGTGCCTTTCATGACCTCAGTAAATGCCACAGTTATTTACAGCCAACTAAGCAAAATTTTAGAGTTGCACGTTATAATGTAGGAAGCATAACAGTGAATTCATACTGTCCCACAAACAACAAAGAATGAAAGAAATGTCGTTTTTTTTTGACATTAGCTGAAAAGTAAATATTAATCAAATACTGAAAGAGCTCCTCCTTTTTCTTCAAAATAATACTGTGGATTCTTCTATCAGCGGGCTGAGCCCTCTATTTGTAAGGTTATAAAGTAACGTGTGTGACCATGCTGCACTCCAAGTGAGTGCTAATTGTATATCTGTTGATTGGTAAAAATGAGTGGTGGGTATTAATTTGGTGCTAACCTAATTCTCATTTATATGAGAGCACACTGATAGAGGTTTTCTTGTGTTGGAGCTGTAGAGTGTGCAATGCAGTATTTGTAAATAAAAGCTTGTAAGCGAATAAAGCAAGTGTCTGTTCTGTCCAAGGCAAGACGAGTTCACTCTCTGAAGTCCACTATTCTACTTGTAACACCATGTGTTTGTTTTACACAGTTATCCATATAGCCAATTATATAGATCAATCTACCCAGTTCTAAATAGAAATCCATGAACTAGCTTATGACAAGTTATTTAGAAGTGTACGTATTTATAATAGATGTGCATACAGATCACTTAAAGAAAAATGGAAGGAACATTCCCTGTACAAAAAGAACTTTGACCAAATGTTATTTTATGAATAAATAAGTTATGACCTATTTTAGATAGTGATTAGTATGTTTTGGCATACACCGACTGATGTGGGACACACGGTTGTTTCTTGGATTGTTTTCCCCACAAACAGTTCATTCATGAGATCTGGAAGACTTCCTTGCCATAAGTTTCTCAGAAGCTTGCTCTAGATTCTCAGAAGACTTTTCAAAACTGGAAAAGAATGAGTTGGATGACACCTCTCAGCAGACTGCATATATCATCTGAAAAATATCAAATAGCCACGACTCTTGACAACCATAACTCAGCAAGTGACTTTCATTTGAACAGGTCTAAGCAGTTAGGTTGTAACATTTGATTTCCACGCAACTGTCTTAAAACAAAATCTGAAGTATCCTAATACCAAACTTATTTTATAAAGAAAAATACATATATACTTCTGTTGTCCTTCCATCTTTAAGCAGTAGACCTAAAAAAAGTAATAATGGAAATACCTTCATAATACCTGAAGAAGATTGGGATGCCGTTTTTAAAATGTAATGGTTTTTTATAAACTTGAGGCATGTTTACTCATACATGCAAACAATGAATGAGAATGTAACTAATAGTTAGCTTTGAGTACCTAGTACTAGACCTAAGATGAACTCTAGACAAATCATCAGCAATTACATTGTTTCCTTTCCAACAATGTAGACAACCTTTAAATATAGGGTTGCAAGAGTTAACTGCATTGAAGTAGTCTGACATTCTGGTTTTTAATTGTTCCACAAAGACTAAGATTTTACAATCAGTCTATAAGTGTCTCCCAGCAGCCATGGGAAATGTGTAACAGCTAATATTTGGTTGATGATGTAGATGCACCTACAGTATTGTTAAAGAGGGAGTTCCAGAATTTTTGTCCCAGTGATAGAAAAGGACCAGTGATTGTATTTCCAAATCAGGATGTTATGTGACGTGAACCAGAAATTGCAGGTGGATGTGTTTGCATGAGTCTGCTGTTCATCTCAGTGGTAACAGGTTGCAATGTGGATGGTTAATTGGAGGAGGCCTGTGAGTTGCGGCAGTGTGTCTTGCAAGCTCTCAGTCTGCCAAGGTGTGCTGCTGTTGGAGGGAGCAGGTGATTATAGTGATATAAATGGAATTTCAATGCTGTCTTTGGGGAAAAGAAATGCAGCATCAGAATCTTTCAGCATTCAGAACTCCAACTGATCATCCATTTTGGCGCCGATAATTGAGTGTTCAGAATCATATAGCCTATAAAAATGGGTGTGCACTTTAGAATAAGAGAACTGTGTGTATGGACTTTTGTTTGGAATAAGAGAACTGTGTTTAGTGTTCTCTCCTAAAGAGCAGATCTTTATCAACATGGCTCAATGGGTAACATTCTGTTAATAGTCAAAGTAAGTGTTTTCTGCTGGAACAGTAAACTTTGATCCTAACTACTTGTTCAAATAGATCGAAAAGGTCCATTGGTCCCAAATATCAGGTGAATTCTCCCAGTCTGTGAGCTAACATTTCTCTCCTTCAAGCTCCAATATAAAATGTAATTAATTTGCTGTTAAGTGTTTTGCGATGTCGCATATATGGATAGGATCAATCTTTTCCCTGGAGTCGGGGGCATAGGTTTAGGATGAGAGGGGAAAGATATAAAAGAGACCTAAGGGGCAACTTTTTCATGCAGAAGGTGGTACATGTATGGAATGAGCTGCCAGAGGAAGTGGTGGAGGCTTGTACAATTGTAACATTTAAGAGGCCTTTGGATGGGTATATGAATAGGAAGGGTTTGGAGGGATATGGGCCAGGTGCTGGCAGGTGGTACTAGATCAGATTGGGATATCTGGTCAGCATGAATGGGTTGGACTGGAGGGTCTGTTTCCATGCTGTACATCGCCGACTCTGTTGTTCCATTTATTACCCACCTGATGACAAATATCTTCTATGAAAAATGGGCAAGTTTTTGCTAACTTGTAGTGACTCACTATAAGTCAGCCAGCAGTCATCTGGTTCTGTATTCTAATGCTATATTGAGATGTCATATTGCCCCTCAAACCCATTCTGCTATTCCAGCTACTACTTAACTCACCTTCCCTGCTGTACTTTCCTACTGTGATGATAAACCTACTCAGTTCATTGAGTAGCATGCAGTTTGAGCATTTTAGCCACCTTTTTTGAGTGCATTCATTTGAGGAGGACATGGAAGTCATTGAGAAAGGAAAGGAAAGATTTCTCTGAATGGGTTGAGAGGGTTTTAGTGCTGAGTGACGAAACTGAGGCTCTCCTGCTGTCGAAACAGCCAAGTGAATGATCTAAGAGGTGTTATGCGGTGTTAAAGTTTTTGATGAGGGCAAGTTGGGGAAAATGTGGTTGGTGAGTTTGCCAATGAAATAATGCAATCAATTGATAGAGTGCAGAAGGGGGCCATTCACCCCTTCTTGCCTGTGGTAGCTCTTTGAAAAGCAATCTAATTGGTCCCACTCCCTGTGCTCTTACCCCACACACAGCCTTGCAAATTATTTCCTGTCAAGTGCGGTGCTTATCCAATTCCGTGTATTCTTCAATCTGTTTCCACTGCTCTTAAGGCTGTGTTCTAAAGCATAATAATACACTGTCTAAGATAATGTCTCTTCATCTCCCCTCTGGTTATGTTGCCAATTATCTTAACTACACTAAGGCTATCATTAAAAGAACAAAGAAGATGCTAAGAGCATTTTTTTTTTGTGCAGCAGGTTGATGGGACAAAGAAGAGAATTGGACTCAAAAATCCCTTTTTGAGGGAAATGGATAAATATTTGAAAATGCATAAGTTTTTGGGAAGGAGCTGAGGAAAGGAGGGGGGGGGGGTTAATAGCTTTTTCAAAAACCCTGGAAAAGTACAATGGGGTCCTTCTGTGATGCATTTTTCTACAGGAACAGTGGTGGTGGTTGGGCTTTTTCACTTTACCTCCTGTCCAAGTTACTGAACAAATAAATCAGTGGAGAATCAAGCTTAAACTTGCCCATCTCCTACCTGAGGGTCAGTTAAAATGACTCCTCTGAAAATTATCAATTAATTTTTTAAAGTTTAATGCATGTAGCTTTTTAATAGTGAATTCTGGACCCAATTTGTTTTTGACTTGTTTTGCCAGGAATGTCCTACATAGCAGCAATGCTCCTAATGAACATGCAAGAAGAGGATGCTTTCTGGGCTTTGGTTGTCCTCCTGGAAAAGCCCAAGTACCTGGCTGGATTTTATGAACATTCTTTAGATACGTATGTGCTTTGTGTATGTGTCTCAGTATTGCATCTGAGCATGTCTCTGTGGCACACTGATTCTGTTACTGCATCTTTGTGTCTATCACGTCTATCATTGAGAATCTGGCTTCTATTTCTTGTCCTCACTGTGTTGCTGAAACATGATTTGTTAAGGAATCAGGTTTTTAAAACTACAATCACCGATTTATTCACAAAGATTATTTAGCACTTTTCATGGCCTCATCAAATCCTAAAATACTTCAGAGAGCAAAGTAATTGATCGTCACCCTTGTAATGTAGGAAACATGAGAGTAACATTGTGCAGAGCAAGCTCTGATAAACTTCAACAAATAAATTACCATAGCCACTATAAACCTGAAGTCATAGAACTCTTGCCTGTGGCTTAACTTGTGCACCGTCCTGTTTACCTATAGCTTCTGTGCATGGTGACCTAGAGTCAAGCAGCACAGGTATATGAATTTTCAAATCCAACTACTTTCAATGTCTGTAATCTCTAACACCACAATCCCATGCTGCCTCGACCCTAAATTCTGCAATTCCCTTTCTAAACCTCTCCGCTTCTCTACCACTTCTCCCTCGTTGACCTTTCTTAAGGGCCCAGTGGGCCTCCTTTAGCCATTCTAGGGGCAGTCCTCCTGTACAAAGGGCCCAGGATGTTAATGTTTGGAACTTTTAATCTCCTTTCAGCATTTTGCGAATCACAATCTAATTTGACCATACTTTTAGTTGTCTTCGTGCAAAGTTGTTTAATCCCCTCACTAAATCTCTGCCTCTCTAACCCTCTCCTCCTATAAGATCCTCTTTAAATCCTACATCCAAGTTTTTGGCCATCTGTCCTAATGTTTCCTTCCATGACACTATCAAATTTCATTTAGTAATGCACTTGTATCAGACCCCTTTTGGTTGGCTTTTTGTTTAGGGAGGCTGTCTAAATGCAAATTGTTAAATTTCGTTGCATTGCCTATGCTGACTGAAAGATAACTGTTTGCTTTACAGAATCCAAAGGCATGCCAAAATCTTTCAACAGCTGCTGAAACATCGAATGCCCTGCCTCTGGCAACATATGGTAAGCACTTTGCAATAGACCTGAAGCTCAACTCTTTTTCTGTCAGGCTTTGCTACTAGTCCAGCTGTCTCTGGCACAGCCCAATCTTATTATACAAGCATTGTGTTCCCTTAGTTCAGAGTTGAAGGTGTTTTTTTTTCCCAAAGCACCAACCGTGATTGTAAATGTATGAAAGAAATCCAATTCACTCTGGGATCTCCTCTAGATCATGCTGTGATGTTGAAGCATGAGTAGGGAGTATTGGCCAGTTGGAGAGATTAAATGAATATCTGTCTTCCTCAATTACCTCTCTGAAATTAACAAAAGACTTATTTGCATACCAAAACTTCAGCGATTCCATCTCTTTTATACAATTAATGCATAAATCTATGATTTTAATTTCTTGATGTTGCTACTATGGTTTGCTGTCTGCTCGTTTCCACAAATCTGTTACCCCTCCTGATTTGCCTTTGTCCTAGTTCTCTGCCACTTCTCCGGGTCACAACGTCATCTCATACTTCATACCAGTATTGTCCCCTGCAGTGCCCAATCTCTGGCCCCTATCTCCTGCTCTGATCTACTTGATTTTGCCGGATCTGTGCCTTTCCCAGCTGTTACATTCCTTGCTCCTGTCTGGTCAATAACACATGCTATCGCTTCTACTGGAACAAACTACTCTTCAATCCAAGTATCTTCCTCCACATCAACATCTTCAGGGCATCATCAGATAGTAGATTCATACTGACGTGTCAGTTTCAACCACGTCACAAGGAAATATTTATAAATGAAATGTCATTTTTATTTTAAAAAGGTGGAGAAAAGAAGATATTTTTGTGTAGGAATCCATAAGCACATGCAAAAATCAATTTGAAGCACATTGAATGTTAGTCTTTTATTTCAAGGAAATAACATCATTGGATGTTAGTCTTGTCTTGAGGAAATACCTTAGACAGTAAATGAGGGACCTCAGGATCAACCACTTTAAAGAGCTAAACATGTGGAATTTACTGTCAAGGAGTAGTTGTGGCCAACAGTATACAGAGGAACCTCGATTATCCGAAGGACACGGGCAGGGAGAATTTAGTTTGGTTAATTGAATTCCGCATAATCGAATGCTGGATAACATAGTTTAGCAAAACATTGGGACCTTGCGATCTTGCCGGATAATCCGATATTCAGATAATCGAATGCTGGATAATCGAGCTTCCTCTGTAGCTGTGTTTTAACTCCAGCACCAATCATTAGGGCTGAAAGGTTGATTTCTTTGCTGTCTGCTTTACATGTGTTTGAATTGTAACTAATAGTAAGTAGTTTGGAATTCTGTGATCATAAAATGTATTGTCTGAGAGTGCTAATGCCTAACCACCCCTCCTCATCACATTTGTCAGAACAGTATTTACTGACACATTGCTTAAACTTTGGCAGGAGAATTTGGAAGTGGCACCGTTACTGTTCATCACCACTTGGTTCCTGACTCTCTTTACATCCTTGCCTTGCTGGGATTCAGTGTTGGCCATCTGGGATCTAATCATTCTAGATGGTAAGAGCAATACTGCAAAATGAATCTTACTAGTTGTTTATACAAACCAATAATAGAATGGACCTCTGCAGCTGCAGAGAATGTCCAAGCTGGCGTGCCTCCATAACCGAGAACCTGAGAATAATCCAATGTCATTGGTGCAGTGCTGGTGCTATAAACTATTATGCTTTTTGTCTAGAACCACAGAACATTGCAACACAAAAGATATTGTTCAGACTATTGTGTTATGTGGATTCTCTGAAAGACGTATCCACTTGGTCTCATTCCTCTTCCAACCTTTCTTCTGATTTTTCCCTGTTTTTTTTTTGTCATTTTCAAATGTGTGTCTATTTTTCCATTTGAAGCTCCCATGAATTCTGTATCCATCAATATTTTTGGACAGGAGTTCCATATTACTAAAAACCTGTCTTGTATTTCTTGTTTTAAAATTGTCTGACCTCTTTCTTTATATTGTTGAATTTATAATCTCATTGACCAGAAGACGGCTTTTACTCACTGTTATCAAAAATCCCCTTATCTTCCATTCGGCTCCGGTTTGGAGGGCCGAAGGGCCTATTCCTGGGCTGTAAATTTTCTTTGCTGAAAATGTGTTGCTGGAAAAACGCAGCAGGTCAGGCAGCATCCAAGGAACAGGAGAATCGATGTTTCGGGCATAAGCCCCGGAATCCTGAAGAAAGGGCTTATGCCCGAAACGTTGATTCTCCTGTTCCCTGGATGCTGCCTGACCTGCTGCGCTTTTCCAGCAACACATTTTCAGCTCTGATCTCCAGCATCTGCAGACCTCACTTTCTCCTGTAAATTTTCTTTGTTCTATTTCATCATCATCCTGTGAGGAGTCCCATTCTTCCAGTTTCATTGTCTTTACATTTTTCCCCTTTTGCCCCAACATCCACTGCTATCTTTCATGTGCTTCAGCCTCCTCTACTGTGAAGACAGATACAACCTACTTATTTAACATCCCTGCCATTTCTTTGCTTCCTATTATTAATTCCCAAGTCTCGTCCTTAAAAGACTAACCTTTTACTTTTAACTGTTCTCGGCTGCTTTATATAATCGGAGAAGAGCTTCTTATTCAGTTTTTGTGTTTAATGTTTGTTTGCTCTCCTGTTCTACTTTCACCCTCCAATCTTTAGTTATCAATTTGAAAAAAAATTTTGAAACCGCTAGTCATTGAAATTTCGTCTGCAATTTTTTCCTTTCAATTTGGTACTATTGTTAACTTGCTAATTTAACCACCAAGGGTGCCACTTTCTTGCAGAATCTTTCTTTCACCAGAATTATAGCTCATTAAAAATCTGCCTCAGCTTCTCTACTATCTTGTAAAATTTGTGTAGGCTACTCTGTTCAGATCCTTCACAATTGCATTTAATGAAGCTAACTCAAAATTCTCCCCCTTAAACTGTAAAATTAAATTATTTAATTATGATCACACCTCAGTAGATGATCCCAAACAGTGAGATCATTAATGAATCCTGTCTCTTTACCTCTTATGGTCCAAAATAATCTGGTCCCTGGTTGGCTCCACAATACATTTTTTCACGTGTAACTTGAAAGGGAATTTATCTTCCTTCGTCCCTCCTTGTTGTAAAGGTCATAGATTTAAAGCTACTGTGGAAGAAGCCTTGATGATTTGATATAGTGCATCCTCTAGATGGTATATTCTGGTGATGAAGGAAATCAATTTTCAAGGTGATGCACTAATCCAGAAGTTTCCTTTGTCTTGAATGGTACTTGGTTCTCGAGTGTTGTTGGAGCTGCACTCTACAAGGCAAGTAGAAAGTATCTCTCACATTGACTTGTACATTGTCATTGGTGGACAGGTTTTGGGAATTGGGAGATGAGTTATTTGCTGCATAATTTCCATTGTGGAACTTGCTCTAAGAATTGCAGTAGATGAAGTTTTGGGCCAATGATGATTACCCACATGTTGATGGAGGCAGATTCAGCAATGGTATTTTAAATAAAGGTTGCGTTTTGAGCACGTTTCATTACCATGGAATGTCTTCAAGCATTTCACAGCCAGTTGAGTATTTTTGCACTGTACCCAGTGATGCAATGTAGGAAATGCAGAAAGAAATCTACACTCAGTAAATTTGCACAAACAACAATGTAATAATGGTCCAATCTACACTCAGTAAATTTGCACAAACAACAATGTAATAATGGTCCAATTGTCTGTCTGCCTTTTTGTGATGTTGATTAGTCAGGGTGAACAACCCTCCTCTTATTTAAAATAGTGGCATGTGAACTTTTAATTTCATCCTCTTTGACATCTGTAATGAAAGTACCTCCAGTAGTGAAGCATACCTTCTATAATGAACTGAACTATCTGTCACTTATCAACCCAAGTCTTGAATGTTGTTAATGTCTTGACTGCTTCAGTACCTCAAGAATTGCTGAGTGCTGTACAGTTATTGACAAATACCATGGTTGAGGGAAAGTCATTAATGAAGCAGTTGAAGAAAGTTAGGCTGTGTATTCTCTCCAAAGGTCATGTTACAAGCCTTGGTACTTGTTCTCCAACAACTGCAACCATCTTTTGTCCTGGGTGTTATGATAAAGTGTGTCCCACTCCACCTCTATTGACATCAATTTTGTCAGATTTCTTGATATTAAGGGCACTCACCCTTCTCCTTCACCTTGTTTGGCTCAAGCCCAGCAGGTGATTAGCTCTAACACAACCCAAACTGAGAGTCAGTGAGCAAGTTATTGCAGCGCAAGTACTGCTTGATAACACTGTCAGTGACACTTCCTATCACTTTGTGAAATATTGAGAGTTAACTGACGTAGCAATAACGTTGTAAACAGGATATACTTTGGCAATTTTCCACATTGTATTGGTTCAGCTTAATCCTGACATGGCTAGTTCTGAAACATGAGTCTTCAGCACGACAGCCATAGTGTTGCCTGGCACTGTTTGGTTTGGTTTGATTCGATTTATTATTGTTGCCACACCTTTGAGAGAAAGTGAAACGTATTGTTTTGTGTGCTTTCCAGACAAATCATACCTGACTTACATCCAGATAATAAGAAAAGAATGCAGAATGTAGGTTACAGCTGCAGAGAAGGTGCAGAGTAATATCAACTCTAATGAGAAGTCTGATAACAACAGCAGAGAAGAAGCTGTTCTTGAATCTGTTCAAACTTTTGTATCTTCTGCCTAATGGAAGGGGGTAGAAGTGAGTATAACCGGGGTGGGAGAGAGGTCTTTGACTCAGTCTATACTTGCTGCAAACATAATCAATGAAAGGAAAGCTGGTTTTCATGGACTGGTTGCATTCACAACTATAATTTCTCATGGTCTTGAGCAGAGCAGTTGCATACCAAGCTGTGATGCATCTGAAGAGGATGATTTCTAAGATGCTTCTATTAAAAATGTGTCATTGTGGACCTGCCAAATTTCCTTAGGCTTCTGAGGAAGTAGAGGTGTTGGTGTGCTTTCTTGGCCATAGCGTCAACATGGATGGACCAGGACATATTGTTGGTGATGTCTACTCCTTGGAACTTGAAGCTCTCAACCACCGTGGGCGGCACGGTGGCACAGTGGTTAGCACTGCTGCCTCAAAGTGCCAGAGACCCGGGTTCATTTCCTGCCTCAGGCGACTGACTGACTGTGTGGAGTTTGCACGTTCTCCCCGTGTCTGCATGGGTTTCCTCCGGGTGCTCCGGTTTCCTCCCACAGTCCAAAGATGTGCAGGTCAGGTGAATTGCCATGCTAAATTGCCTATAGCATTAGGTAAGGGATAAATGTAGGGGTATGGGTGGGTTTCGGCGGGGCGGTGTGGACTTGTTGGGCCGAAGGGCCTGTTTCCACACTAAGTAATCTAAAAATCTAATCTATCTCCACCTCCGCATCATTGATACAGACAGGGTCATGTCCTCCACTCTGCTTCCTGAAGTCAATGACTAGCTCCTTCATTTTGCTGACATTGAGGGAGAGATTGTTGACTTTATACCATACCACTGAGCTCTCCATCTTTTTCTTTACTGTTTTGTTGTTTGAGATCTGACCCACTGTGGAGGTGTCAGCAGCACATTTGTAAATTGAGTTAGGGTTGAATTTGACCCCAAAGTCATGTGTATAAGGAGTATAGTCAGGAACTGAGTATGAAGTGTTGCAAAGCACCAGTGTTGAAGATTATTGCTGAGGACATATTGTTGCCTCTTCTCACTGATTGCGGTCTGCGGATCAGAAAGATGAGGATACAGTTGCAGAGGAGGAGCAGAATCCTAGGTCTCTCAGTATGGACTTGAAGACAGAGCTAAAGTCCATACTCTGAGGTGTCCTTATTATTCAGATGTTCCAGGAATGAGTGTTGGGCCAGGGAAATGGCATCTGCCATGAACCTATTGCAACGGTAGATGAATTGTGGTGGATTAAGGCAATTTGGGAGGCTGGAGTTGATGTGTACCATTGCTAACATCTCGAAGCACTTCATAATGAAGGATGTCAGAACTACTGGGTTGTAGTCAGTAAGATACGTTACATGATTTTTTTTTTGTATCTGGGGATACAGGCTTGGTGCTGCATTGTCATTGAGGCATGAAAATGAGGGGCCCATTGCCTTCCCAGATGATACTATTGAAAAAAGGTGCAAATTCTTGATATTTCTTGCTTTGTCCAGTGTAATTGGAGGCCGATCCACTGATTTGTTCAGTTGCCGTATACAGAATCTATTGTGACCTTGTTGACTGCCACATTTACCTCTATAGAAAAGTTAATTGCAGTTGGACTTTGGTTGTAAAGAGCTTTGAGATGGCCTGAGGATGTGAAATGCAATTTGTAATTGTGAAGTGCAGGAAGGAAATGATTTGAGAATTGTGTTGCTCTGCTTCCCTGGGTTGTATTTTCGGTAGGAACTTTACTGCTTTGTTTGGCATGCAGTAGAGGAGAGCTCACATTCACTATTCCACACCATGACTCATTCTGCAATATTTGAGGGATATGAGAGACCCTTGCTCACAACTTCCTGAAGGAAATGCAAAGCAACTAACTTTACACTGTCGTATTTACTAAATACTGCATTCTACACTGCTTGCTGGATATTTGTTCACTGCAGCTCTTTGTGTGCGCGTGCGTGTATGGAGTAGATGAGTTTAACCCTTCACACAACCAGTTATGTATAATTAAAGGAAACACTTGTGGGCAATTAGCCAAGCCAATTAAACCTCTGACCTTGACCATTCAGAGACAACAGCAACAGGTGCATGGGAATCTCCAGGAACCCCTTCAAGTCGTATACTATTTTGCCTTAAAACAATGTCAACTATTCGTTTATTGTCAGTGAGTTAAAATCCTGGAAGCACCTCCTTGAGTAGCAGTGGAGGTATACCTTCACACAGGTACTGTGCCGGTTCATGATGACCACTCACTACCATCTCCTCAAGGCAATTGGGGACGGTGAATAAAAGTTGGCTATGCTCGTGATGCTGACATCGTGGGAATGAATTGAAATACAAAAGAGATACCCAACGTTGTAACCGAATGTGGCTTTTTGATCCATACCCAGGTTGTTGGGGCCAACAGGAGGGGGTTAAAATTAATGTCCATTACCTGCCTGCTGTTCAACAGAATTAATATACAATTAATACTGCACATCAATTTAATTTTGTACTGTAACTTAATAGAATAGTAATAGGAGCCGTTTTGATTTGAAGTTACGCTACACTCCATTGATGCAGCGCTGCACTGTTGTAGATGCTGTCTATCGGGAATAAAGGTTAAAGTAAGACCCTGTTTGTCCACTCAGAAGCATGTGAGAGATTCCATGACGTTTTGTCAAATGCACTGGCAAGTAATCCCTGGTGTCCTGTCCTGGCTAACATCCAACCCTCAAACTCCTTGAGTACAAACCATCTGATAATCTCATTGCTGTTTGTGCATCCTTGCTGCACACAATTGGCTTCTGTATTTCCACAGTACAACAGTGACTGCACTTTGGGTTTGAAGATTGTGACAGGTGCTTTTGAAATGCAAAAACTTGCATTTTTTTCTTTTGCCAGTTAAGGAAGCAGTGGGTAAATTGAGGTTGTGGCTAGCCATGCACTGATTGTCTTGGGGAATATTTTTATTTAAGCCTTTGTAAACATCTCCTCATTCCATCCCACCACCCCACCCCAAACACTCAACAAGAATCGGCATTAATTTGTGCTTTTTCACATTGGAAGGTGCCATCCCTGATTTGGCTCTCATATTTCCATTAGTACTTGAAAAAGCAGTTATTGACTTTAGAAGGCCTGAGATACTGTGTAAACACAATTTTTGAAGTAAGGTGGCAAGAGAGGTCTGTAAGGAAATTTAATAGGATTAATGCCTCCAAGATAAATACATTACAGATTCACAATACCTCCTAACTCATAATGTATTCTCCACAGAACAGCACCAGTTGGCACAGGGTCCTGTGTAGATACTGTGAAATTCCAATGTATTGATGAATCACTTTTTAGATTTGCCACTTAGTGTAAAAAGCCTCTCTTAAAGGAAATGGTCTTCAGTCACGATTGTATTTTAGGTCAAATGTGCCAAAACCTTTCTTTTTTAAAAACCTCGGATGCATTCTTCACTGAGGTGTGACATTTCTGACATTGCTAGCTCTGGCTTAGCTTCAGATAGATATTTAAAATCTGAATTTGTATTTTAAAAAGTCCTTATCTGGATCACAATAACGAAATGATTAATTTTGCCAAGAGGGATTTAGACCGCAGAGGCAAATCTTGGTTTTAGGGAGTGTTCAGATTAGACCTCTGTAGTTATGAGGGTTTCCAGCCCTCGGTGAACATTTGGTTTGTGATATAAACTGAGATCAGCAGCTGGATTCTGGGACCAATGTGGAATCTCCCTGTTGGCACAGTCACCTCCCTCAGGCGAATCCAAAAAACACTCCAAATATTCAGGCACTTGTGAAATCTGATTGGAACATCCTGAAGTTTTGATTGACATTTTGCTAACTGTAATACTCAATGAAGCAGTTTGTAAGTGCAGTAATACAGGAAACTTGCTGACATAGTTAAGACTTAACATTGTGACATTTGGTTATGCTCCCTTTCAAGATATCGTGAATCATTTAGGTTTTTTCAATAATCTGACAACTTCAAGATCACTCTTACTGCTCCTAGCTCTTTGATGTCCAGGGTATGTTTGAAGAGGCTAAATTCAAACTCTTGAACTGTACCATGACAACAATTCAACACCAGTTGCATAAGGCTAGAAGTAACAGAAGCAGGATTGACCTTCCAGTTCTTCAAACCTGCTCACCTATTCTGTAAGATAAACTCCACTTTTCCAATCTCCATATCTCATTATTCCTTTCACATCAAAATATCTTCAGTTTTAGCCTTGAATATTCTCAATGATTGAGTATTCCTAAAGTAGAAAATTCTAAAACAGTGAAGACATCCTCTTTGTTTTAGTCCAAAATGACTGACTCCTTACCATGAGATTGAACCTTTGAGTTCTTGATTCTCCAATCAGAGAAAGCTGCTACCTCTGTCCTAGCTCCACCAACTCTTTAGGACCACCTGGTATATAAAAGTAGCAAAACCTAGACACCCTGACTCTGGCATGAATGTTGAAGAAATATTTCATTTACAGGAAAACCAGTGACCATCAGGACACAAATTTAGGGTCATTGCAACAGAACCAGAAAGCACATGAACATTAAAAAAGAATGTAGGTTGTTCTGAGCAGCAAGGGCCATGGAACTTGATTCAATATATTTTCAAAAGGAAAGTGAGTTAATGCTGAAAGTGGAAAGATTCCCTATTGAGAATAGGGCTCTCTTTCAAAGAGACAACACAGACAGAATGGGCCAAATGACGGTTCTATTATTTTCATACCATGCAGTTCTTGCACCAACCAGTGAACAGTGCTAGAGAGCAACATATAACCAATCTTGGGAAATTTCCACGCCTTTCTGAAGAGGATTTGAAACTTAGTAATCCTAGTTGGTTCATACTGAGCAGAGTTCCAAAATGATTACTGCCATAAGAAGTACACAAGGGGAGCTGATGGCCTAGTGCTATTATTGCTGGAATTTAACCCAGAGACCAAGGAAATGTTCTGCGGACCTGGGATTGAATCCTGTCATGGCAGATGGTGGAAACTGAATTCATTAAAAATCTGAAATGTAAGAGTCCAACGATGACCATAAAAATATTGTCAATTGTGAGGAAAACCTATCTGGTGGGCTAATGTCCTTTAGAGAAGGAATCTGCTTGTCTTACCTGGTCTAGCCCACAACACTCCAAAGGGGTTGATTCCTAATTCCATTCTCGAGCAACTAGGGATGAACAATAACTGTTGCCTCATCCAGCCACACACTATCACCATGCATGAATGAATAAAAAAAAAGTCAAGTGTCCTCTTGGTTCAGCCATTCCCGGGGGAGCCAATTTGTAGTAATAATGAAACAGAGATGCTACTTTTCACATGGAGGTGGTTCTGGCCACTTTTACAATCGTACTGCGCAGAAACAGGCCCATTGGCCCAACGTATCGAGGCTGACCAACAAACACCAATATACACTTATCCCATTTACCTGCACTTAGTCCATAGCTTTTTATGCCCTGGTATTTTAAGTGCTTCTCGAGGCTTTTTAAATATTACAGCAGCACCTGCCTCTATCATTCCTCAGACAGCTCACTCCATATTTCCACTACCCCAGAAGGGGGAGAGAGAGGGGGTTGGTGGGAACGTTTTCTTCAAATACCCAATAAACCACATACTCCTCACCTTCAAGCCATACCTCCTGGTTTAAGATACATCTGCCACAGGAAAAAAGATTCTCACGACATGCCCTGTCTATGTCTCTCACTTTTGTAGACCTCAATCGGATCACCCCACAGCTCCAGGAAGAACAAGCCCAGCCTATCCAGTCTCTCCTCATAACTGTCACTTTCCATCCCAGGCAATATCCTGGTGAATCTCCTTGACCACCTTTCCAGTGCAATCACCAGTGACAACCAGAACTGCACACAGTATCCCAATGTGGCCTAATTAACGTTTTATATGGTTGTAACAAGACTTCCTGTGTCTATAATCTTTGTTCCTAAAAGTAACCATTTGAAGGACATTAACTTTAGTGTCAACAATTCTTGGCCAGTCTTGCATCCTCCCTGAACCTCAGCTCCTTCCAAGTATTAGGTATACACTTAGCCTCTCTGCTCCTGTGCAGAGAGATTCCCATTTCTCAAGTGACTTCTCAGCCATAGTTTCCTTTCCTGGATTTGTCCCCAAAAAAAAGGTCTTTGTATGAAACTACATTCCGTGTCCAAATGATTTTAACCATTCTAACATTTACTGCACTGGACGTTAGCTGTCAGTGGTAGTTCTCAGTCAGGAGCACTCTCTTGGCTCAGATCAAGACCCAATCCAAAGACATGAGCACAAGACATCAGCTGGCACTTTCGTGCAGTACTGGCTGGGAGTTTTGCTGTCAGAGGTGACTTGACTTGGGGAAGAAGTTGAACCGGCTGCAAAAATCCTATTGTACTATTTTAAAGAAACTTAGAGGAGTTATTCCATGTCCAGAGGAATTACTTCATGTTCAGTGGCCATCACATGATCAATATCGCTAACACCGACTATTCAGATGTTGCTGTTTGTGGGTGTTTGCTGAGAGGAAATTGGTTGGTCAGTTTATTACGTTATAAAAGTAACCATATATGCAAGGTTTGTGAAGGTTTGTAGCTGAGGTTGAGGTTTTAGGGTGTAGGTTTGCTCGCTGAGCTGTAGGTTTGATATCCAGATGTTTCATTACCTGGCTAGGTAACATCAGTGGCGACCCCCAAGTGAAGCTTCATATATGACACCTTTCACATGCTTTATAGTCATATATGGTTACTTTAGGGTGTAACCATATATGACTATAAAGCATGTGAAAGGTGTCATATAAATGCAAGCTCTTCTTTCTCATTTTATCCGGCCCCACCCCCCTCATTCCATTTCCTGTCCCCCTCCAACTGGCTCAAAACCAACTTGACCCTTTTCTTCTTCTTCTTATGGATTTCTAGCTCAGCTCAGCTATTTTCTGAGCATCTCCTTTGATTTTCTGCTGCTGACAAACTGTCTTGTGATGATGCAGTGAGCAGCATTTATTGTTGAGAATGCAGTTGTTGACCCTTTGAGCAGTGTGAAGCTGCTTTTTTGACCTGGCAGCCTTCCTGTTGTATATCGTAGTCTGTGCAGTTTGACTGATAGAATTGCTGAAATATCTCCAATCCCTCCAGGGGCAATTGGTCGGTCAAATTAATGAAGCACTTTTCTAGTCTTTTAGAGTTCATCCATCTGAGCTAGCCCGTACGTAAATAAAATACTTTGGGGGGGGAAAAGAAAGACTTGATCGTGTTACCACAAATACCCTCTTCTGCTACACATTTAGCTCTTAAACCTTCTCTCCAAATGTGAGGGGGGAGTAAAAAACTTGCCTTTTATTTAGAATGTTCACAATCTCTGGACTTTTCAAAACATTGTATAACCAATTATTTACTGGTGAAGTACAGTTACAAAATAGGAAATCGTGGAATTAAAAGCACTGTAGCCACATAGATACAACATTGGCTAAGTGACAGCAAACAGTGTGGATGATGGATCTGGGTTTTTTTAAAAACTGGACAGAGGTTTACAGTGGACCTTTCCACATGTTTGTTAGGACTCTTGATCTTCCTGATCCATATTAATGACTTACATCTTGATATACATTGGACAATTGCAAAATGATGATATGAAACTTGAAAGCATCATGACAAGTAAGGAGAAGAGTGTAAAACTTCAAAAGACGTGAAGTGATTCATTTTAATACAGTCACGATAAAGGGAGAACAGAGTAAATTTAAGATGAGTGCATTGCCCCTCAAGCAGGAGGCAACAAGGTGTTACCTGATAAACTACTTTCCCTTTTTATTCTGTCCCTTACAGAGGTAGGCTAAGTGGGATTCCCAAAACTCTCTTTATTAAGTTTGCAAAGTTTAAAATAAGCCCACAGAAAAATCCTAGAAGATGAAATCAGATATAGGATTTACAAAGAAATAGTAGAATGGGGTGGATGGAAATTTGTTTTTCTATTCTATCTACGCGCACAAGACCTAGGAAATGAAGGAAGACTGCATAACAAATTAATTTACCAAAATTTATAATGTATAACCTGCGGTATTTAAAAACTGTTGAGTTTCAACTTCCCAGAAGTCAGTATCTGATGTTAGTTTCCTCAGTGAGCCAGTCCCAGTAGTTTTTCTCCTTTGAGACAAAAAGTAGGTTTCATCCCATCCAGCAGCTTGGAAGCAGAGATGGACGATCTCTCGTAGGTTGCCAGTTCAGTCTGGGGTCCTGATTATTTTCTGGAAGTCAGACAGCATCTGACTTGGAATCTCAGGATTGTCTATTGAAGCCATTCAACAAGCTCTGAATTTAGTCATGTGACAAAATGGCCACTTATGGTGCTGACAGCCCATCTCGATAGGCTAATTAGAAGTTTATTAAACTAAGTATAGCTTTACCTCCTCCATCAGAGCAAAGTGAAGAGGTAACTTTAAAAGCACTGGAGCCAATTTTAACATAATTGCTTTGGCTATTTTCCTTTACCCACAGTGGGCTGGAGGTGGATATTCTGCCTCTGAGTCATCTGTGTCAGCTTTAACTGCAAAATCTATATGAATCAGGGAAGTTCAGAAACTTGTGGAAGTATGAGTGTGATCTGTTTTGGCTATTTTGCATCTAGCAAACTTATGATTCTTTAAAACAAATATGGGTAAGAGTACCATTTTCTTTGGGATTTCTCCTTGTACTCCCTAGCTATGAAAAGTATGAATAATGCAGAGATGTATGAAGTAAGTTTAATTTCTAAAAGGGGTGAAGGAACAGAGGATCTGGGTGTACATGTGCAAAACACATCAAAGGTGACAGGGCAGGTTGAGAAGTGTTGAACAAAGCACGCAGCTGCCTAGACAAGAGTTTCTCCAAATTGTGAAAATTCTGACCACTCGCCCTGTCTATTAGTCCTTCACAATTTATCCTGAGAGATTTTTCGTTCGCAGTGATGAGTTGTGACCATTTCCAAACGTTGAGGTGGTGACACAGTGGGGACTATTCATGAAGCAATGTCCCAGGTTTTGATTAATGTGGACTTCAAGTACAAAACCAAGATGATGTGTTAACCTGGTACAGAACATTGGTTTGGCCTCACCAGGAGTCTCACTCCAGGAAAGATATGAAGACATTAAAGAGGCTTGTGGAAAATATTCATAAAAATGAAAGTTTAAAAAATTCATGCTACATCGACTGCCAAACTTGGGACTGTTTTCCCGAAGAAGAGCAGATTAAATGGAGATTTGGTAGAAGTATATAAAATCATGCACAGAGTAAAAACAGTTTCTGTTGGTTTAAGGATTGAGAATAACAGAACATATTTTAAGAATTATTAAAAGAAGCAATTGACGCATTAGGAAAAAAATGTTTCCTTGAGATGAGTTTTTGAGATCTGGAATGCATTGCCTGACAGTATGGCTTTCTCAAATTAGATTAGATTACTTAGTGTGGAAACAGGCCCTTCAGCCCAACAAGTCCACACTGACCCGCTGAAGCGTAACCCACCCATTCCCATACATTTACCCCTTTACCTAACACTACGGGCAATTTAGCATGGCCAATTCACCTGACGTGCACATCTTTGGACTGTGGGAGGAAACCAGAGCACCCGGAGGAAACCCACGCAGACACTGGGAGAATGTGCAAACTCCACACAGTCAGTTGCCTGAGTCGGGAATTGAACCCGGGTCTCTAGCGCTGTGAGGCAGCAGTGCCACCGTGCCGCCCACGAGGAACTTGCTGAGGCAAGTTGAATTGCAGCATTTAACAGGAAGGTAGATAGTTACCTGAGAAGGAAGAGTGCAGGATAACCGGAAGGAGGTCAGGAGTGGCACTAGGCAAATTGCTCATTTGGAGACTCAGTGCAGACTCTGGGCCAAATGGCCCTCTTCCATTTGTCTATCATTCTCTGATTCTGAGAGAGCCACCTTATGCATTGCAAGTACTGACAAACAATGATCTGATAACCTGCAATGGTTAAGGAAGTTACAAGGTAACTATATAAAGCATTGTTTGGTCCCAGCTGGAGCATTGCACCCAATTCTGAGCATTGGATTTTGAGAAGATGTGAAGCCTTTCAAGGGGGTGCTAAAAAGGGAATAGTCAGTTGCATTGGTCAATTGGAGAAGAGAAACTCGAGCAGAGAAGATTTGAAAATTGATTCAACCGTGATGTTCAACGTCATACAAAGTAGGCAAAGAGAGAGAGAGAGACAACCTGGGGATTCCATTGGTGAAAGGGAGCAGAACCAGAGTGCAATGGTCTCGGGTGATTCACAAAAGTATCAAAGGCACTATAAGAAAAACATTTTGCACAGTGAGTTCCTGGGATCTATAATGCAGTGATTTAGGGTAGTGTAAGTTGAAGTGTGACTTTCAAAAGGAAAAACTTGAAAGTGTTATGTGGAAAGGATAGGGAGTTAAATGATGTACCACCTTTGTAGAGAACAGAGATGAGCTCACTCAGCCAAATGGCCTCCAGTGCTGTAACTGGTCTGCAATTCTGTGGTAAGTATTAAAATTGCCCAAGACACTGGAGAGGAACCGACTCTCCTCCTTCAATATAGAAACCGTACAATTGTTCCCTTCGGCCTGAAGGCAGACAGTGCCTTGTTTTATCATCTCACTTGGAAGATAAATAGGTATGCATACGTTATTTACATATCAGATTAATATAAAGTTTGCACTAACATGTGACGTGTAATCTTATTAACATCTGTTTTTATATCATACAGATTTTGTGCTAGATCTGTTTTGAAATTAATTACTGCACAGTTTGTCAATTTTAGTCTCCTTATTTTAGAAAGGATGTAAATGCAATGGATCTGATTCAGAGGAGGCTTGTTTGATTTCCTGCAGTGAGTTAGTTGCCTTATGAGGATAAATTAGACGAGCTGTGCTTATTTCTGCCAGCATTTAGAGTAAGGGATGACTTGATTGAAGCCTGTATGATCCTGAATAGTCTGACAATGATAATACCTCTTGTGACTGGGGTGGGGTACAGTTGTAAAATTACTGGTTGTTTTTTCAGGACAAAGTTGAGGGGAAGTCCCTTCTCAAAGGGTGATGCAACATTGGGCTTCTCTGCGTCAGGTAGTGGAGTTGGAGTCATTAACACTTTTTAAGACAGAGATGGATGCAGTCTTGTTGGGTGGTAAATGGCAATCCGTTGAGTCATGAAAATCAAGTAAAGCACTGAAAACTGTCAGAGAAACTCAGCAGGTCTGGCAGCATCTGTGGAGAGAAAACAGAGTTAACATTTTGAGGCCAATGACTCCTCTTCAGAAGTGCTGACCAGTCACCATACTTGAAACTTCAACTCTGTTTTCTCCCCTCAGAAGCTGCCAGACCTGCTGAGTTTCTCCAGCAGTTTTGGGTTTTGTTTCAGATCAGTCATGATCTTTATTGTATAGCAGAGCAGGCTCAAACAACTAAATGGTCTACTTGCATAGTAACTTACGTATTGAAGAATGTGGGTCAAAAAGTGTGGTGCTGGAAAATCACAGCTGGTCAGGCAGCATCTGAGGAGCAGGAGAGTCGATGTTTCGAGCATATTACATACTTCTGCTCCAAGTGCTTGTGCTCTCTCATAACCTCATTTCCAGAGCTATATATTTCATCTCATCCTATCAACGCAACTTATTCCTTTCCAACTTAAATTTCTCCATTTCTCTTAAATGCATTTAGTGTATGTACCTCGAGGATTCTTTGTAGTCCTAGATTCTGCATTTCCATTTCCTCTCAACAAAGAAGTTTCTACTGAATTTCCTATTAGATTCAGGGCTGTTCTACCTGAGTAGTGAGGCACATCATCGGCTATTAGTGTAGAACCAGAGGAAACTTGGCTACACGGAAAATGTCCATTCACGGAAACTAGCCATCTATTCTAATCTCTTATTCCAGTTTCTGGTCTGTAGCTTTTGCAGGTTACCTGGTTTTAGGTAGATTCGGATTCCTCTTAAATAGTTTGAAGGTTTCTGCCTCCATCAAAACCAGCAGCAAATTCTTTCTACATGTAAAAGTTGTTTGACAGGTCCCCACTAATTCTTGTACCAATCACCTTAAAGCTGTGCCCTGACCCTTCCAGTAGGGGAAGGAGGCCTTCCTTGTCTGCTCTATCCAACTCCTCATTATTTAGTTCCCCTTGATGAAAGCATCCCTGAGCTGCCTTGGTTCTAGGGATCATGCTAACCTGTCCAATCTTTTTTCATAGCTGCTACTTTCTAGTGCTGGCAACCTATTGTTGTTAGAATACTGAATGGACTCTCACATTCTTAGCATCCACTTGTAACTGTTTTTGTCGCTGTTTACCTGTTATTTATCTATGCTACATAACTCTGTGATCTGCCTGTATTGCTCGCAAGACAAAGCTTTTCGCTGTGCCTCTGTACATGTGACAATAAATTCAATTCAATTCAACCTTAGTGTAAATCACTTCTATACTGTATCTGTGTTGACACCTTAAGGGGCCTGTGAATATACACTCTAAGGTCCCTCACTTCCTGTAATTACCCCCCCCCCCCCCCAAACATTCCCCTGTTCGTGTCTTCCCTTGCTTTGTTTGCCCTCTTTTCACATGCATAACCTCACATCTTCTCTGGATTGAATTCTATTTAACATTTCTGGAATTCTGCATATAGTTCTGATGAAGGGCTTTTGCCCGAAACGTCGATTTTGCTGAAGATCCTCCGATGCTGCCTGAACCGCTGTGCTCTTCCAGCACCATTGATCCAGAACTATATTTAGAATTGTCTACTCTCTTGGGCTTGTATCTATGTAATTGGTGGACAAGGTTCCTGGAAAGTGCAGAAGATTGATACTGCCCCTTTCCATTTGGGGTGGAGCCTGGTATGATTGCAACATTTAAAAGGCATCCGAATGGGCACACGAATAGGAAGAGTTTGGACAGATATGAGCCAAATGCTGGCAAATAGGACCAGATTAATTTAGGATATCTGGTTAGCATGGACGAGTTGGACTGAAGGGTCTGTTTCCATGCTGTATAACTCTAGGATCTATTTAAATAAAAGTCCAACCTTGGTCAGTCCACTACTTTTGACTCAATGGTATTGCACAGTGGGTTTTTGCAACTGAAGACCTTTATCTGTGTTTCCGATCCACCGATAAAACAAACTGAAAACAGCACTGACACTAATCAACTTGAGAGTTGGAAAGGACACTACATCAGCAGTTGTCAAAACATAACACTTCCTATAGAGATTGTCAAGCTGGATCATGGGGAAAAGTTAGTTATTGGAGAATGGCCAACATCAATGCTGGGTTCTGCTGATCCTGCATCAATTGCAATTGCAGTGCTCAGTATTGGAAAAACAGAAGTGAGAGGATGTAGCCATTGGGAAAGTTTGCATAAGTTGAAGCTTTTTACTCAAGAATTGAGAAAGCTAAGGGGTAACTTGAGGAAAATTTTCAAGATTATGAAAGGGTTTGCTAAGGCAGAGATAGAGAAGAATTTTCACCTTTGCTAAATATTATAAATATAAGATGATAAATTTAACTGAGGAATTTGGGTGAAATCCCTTCACCCAGGCACTGTTGAGAATGTAGAACTCAGTACCACAGGGGTAGGTCAGGCGAATAGCATAAATGCATTATAAATGACGTTGGATAAATGTGAGACAGAAAGGAAGAAAAAGAAGCTTAATGGGGTGATAGGAGGCAGGGTGGGGAAAAAATATCAACACCAGCATAGATCTGTTGGGCTGAATGGCGTGTTTCCGTGTTGATTATTTGTAATATTCTGTGGCAGTCCTCTCCGAGATGGTCGCAATTTTGATAGCACTGTAAAAAAAAAAAAATATCACATTTTGACTACCCATTGTGTGGGAATGAAAGCTTCTCAGTTTTACTTTCAGTAGCCTCTAATTTTTAACAATGTTCCCTTGTCAAGAAAGAAATAGTAGGTGTTTGAAAATTTTTTTACATGGTGAGTAGGGAGAATGTAGAATTTTGGGACAACAAGCAGCAATATTACCTTGAGGGTGTGCAAGAAAATGTGGAAAAAATGCAAGGAAACAGATTTTGATAGGTCAAAGAACCTGTTTGTTCTGAAATGATCTGCAGTCTGACTGCTTTTGCATGTCCAAGTCAAAGTTGCCTGAGTGAAATTGTTTGGAGGGAGAGGGATTCAGAGGAGGGAAATTTTATCGAATTATGAAAGTATAGAAGGACCCTATTTGATCCAGTATGTCTGTGCCAACTCTTTGAAAAGGTATAGTTCCTTTCCTCTGCATTTTCCCTGCAGTGCTTAAAAGTAATCCCTTTAAGTATTTATCCAACTCCTTTTTGAAAGTTACTACAGAATCTGTTTCTACTAGTCATTCAGGCAGCACATTCCAGATCACAACAATTCATGGTGTTTTAAAGAAAAGCATTCTTCCCTCTCTCCCTCTCTCTCTCTCTCTCTTCCCCCACTCCATGTCTCCTCCAGTGCCCTGCAAACGTATCTAAGTTTGTTCAAAGTATTTCCACAGAAAGGAAGTGGAGTGGCTCAATGTTTTGTTAAAATGACCTAAATTTCATTAAGCAGTGTCTCCTTAAAAATGATTCCAGAATTTAGGCCGATTCATCATTACAGAACTTGATTGAACAAGAGACCCTGGTGCAAGCTGACCTTAAGGCATTAACAATTTATTGCTGCATTTCAGTTCAATGTGGATTAATGTCATATTTAATCATTATCAACGTTGTTTCACAATTTTTTGTGGTTAGGATTTAGACCTAAAATCTTCTGACTTAGGCACATCTGCTACCCTGGCTGAGTCCTGAGAGGTGGGAGGATAGATTATTTAGTTTGAATTATTATTGATTTTTTAAAAAAAAATCCTGTTCCTTTGTTTCTCCCCTAGGTATCAACGTAATATTCAGCACTGGCCTGTGTATTCTACAGCTTCTAGAACCTCGGCTACTCGCCATGTCTGATGTCTCTGTGCTTCTCCCGACCCTGCTCCGGATTCCCGTTGATGTGTACGTACAACATCGCCTTGAGATTTCCAAGCCTCTTCCAGTTGTTGCATGTCAGTAGATGAGTCTCTGCACATGGGTAGCGCAGTGTAGACACGGCCCAGACAGGGTGCCTCGGGTTGAAAGTTCACTTTATCATCCGTGTAATGTGTTCAATAATTCCGGTCAGCCAGTAGCAGGAGTTGACTGTGAAGCATTCTTTCAGGAGGGAAGCCTACCAGGTCAATAATGCTTTCCAGACTAGGGGTACTCGTGGTTCCTGGTCTGCCTTTGCAAGGAACTGAACTGGACTGGACCAACCACTGAAATATTGTGGCTATGAGAACACGTCAGAGTCTGGGAATTCCAAGGTAGATAACTTATCTTATGACTCCCGTGTGCCTGTCCATCTACAAGGCAAAAGTCAGGACTATGATAAGATGCAGAGACCTAAGCAGGTGGAGAGCACCTCCATTAACCGGAGTGGAGAAGTCCAACACAGTTGACGACTCAGAAGTCTGCTTGATTGGCACCCCATCCCCCATCTTGCGTGTTCATTCCCTCCATCACTAAGTGCACAGTGGCAGCAACATGTACTGTCCACTCGTACCAATGCAGCAACTTACCAAGGTTGCTCCAACAGCACCTCAACTGTCGGCCTATTGACTCCCACCCAGAAGGATGTGGTCAGTAGCTGCAACAGAGCACCACCACCAGCAAATTCCTTTCCAAGTCGCTCACCATCCTGACTTGGAAACATATTGCTGTTACTTCACTCTCTCAAATCCCAGAACTCCCTCCTCAACAGCACTCCAGCTGTGATTTACGGTGGTTTAAGAAGGCAGCTCACTACCACTATCTTAAGGGTAATTTAGTCATAGCAGACAAATCATGGAATTGCTAGTGACACTCAATCCATGGATTTTTGGCACTATTGACCACTCAGTGGTAGCACTTTCTTCTTTGCTAGAAAGTCATGGGTTCAAGTCTTGCCTCTTTAATCTATGCTGATTTTTTTCAGTTCAGTATGAAGAGAGTGCCACACTGTTGGAGATGCTATTATTAAATGAAGGCAGACATAAGATTCCAAAACACAATTTTGACAGACATTTTCTGGATTATTATGTAACCAATAAAAATGAACAAGTTAACTGATTATTTCTCATTGCTGTTTGTGGGAGCATAATGTGCACCAATTGACTGCTGCACTTCCTACAGCACAGCTGTTGATTATAGATTTTAAAACAAAACAAAGTGCCTTGCAGCAATCTGAATGAGAATTCCCACCTCCAAGTTCAGGCTCAGAGATAGCACCACATCCAAAATCTGGGAGTTCACCACATGCAAGCCCCAATTGTTCATTTCCAATTAACCAACCTTCTAAGGGTAATGATAAATGATTTGCCTTATCAGCAAGTTCACATCCAGTGAACAATCTTTTAATGATGTTTGTCAAAATCAGTAGCGTACAGACTGTTCAACTGGAAAGTTACACCTTGCATACATGGGCCAAATTAAAATCTCCTCCCTCGTGAGACTGTTCCTGATAATGTCATGTCACCAGATGGTTCCTATCAGCATTGTTCATGTTGTGTTTAATGATCTTCCTTTACTGTCGACAGCGCATCATTCTTAGCTCTCCAGGAGTGTGGGATTTTACTAAACAACTTGAGTTGCCAAAAGTTATTTCCTATTACTCAAGTTTTCACTCTTCTCCTGTTAACAGATCCTGTTACTAGTGATGAGTGAAAAATTTCTTCTCAGGATTACTGAGCCCTTATGTTCTACCGATAATATTTTATATTTTAGTTGGAGCTGCTTCATTTATTGTATGGATAATGTTTTTTTTCCGTCACTTAGTCACCCCACACACATGCAGGCACAAGTACACACGAATACACTTTCACGTCATTCAGCACTGACACTGTCTTTCACTGTCTCACTTGGTTTATTTGCTTTCTTTCTTTCTCTCCCTCTCTTCGTGCTCTCTCTCTCTCTCTCCGTGCCGCCCCCCCCACCCTCTCTCCGTGCCCCCCCACTCTCTCTCCCTCTCTCTCTCTCCCTCTCCCT
>NC_057725.1:28933769-28980087 GCF_004010195.1 Chiloscyllium plagiosum
CCCTAGCTGTTGTGTTTCTGATTTCTCACATCTGCTGTTCTTTGGTTCCCAAATCTTTTTGTTACATTTAATTTAAAATGATTCAGGATCAACATAAATTAAATATGAATTAACGTGCACGTGATGCTTCGAATAAGATGAAGTTTGTTTTTAGTTAATGCAACAAATAATATATTATTCAAACACCTAATTTGCTCCCATAAACATAAGCCAGGACATAGTTCTGCCATAATGCTTTTTTTTATTTACATAGAGTAGGTCAAGAATCTTACCTGGCAACACTTAACCACCAGTATTACTGGTATAACTCCCATCAGGCATGCTTCCATGAAAACAATGCCATTTGGGTCCTGGCAATCCTGCTGGTGTAGCTCTCCAGAGTTTCCTTTCAACTGATCAACCAGTAAACCTCCGGTCACAGCTTGACCACCTCCCAGGAAAACATCTAACTCTTTAATGTTTCTGAGCTATTTTCTCAACTGTCTAGATTGCCTCCAAGAAATCCTGTCTGTTTTTCCAAATAGAAAAATTAGTTCTTCCTGAGAGGAATTTGCTTCCTTTCCTGTCAGGAATTCTGTGTTCCTCTTTGTTTCTGAATGCTTTCTCTTTGTGTGCTCACTACCTTCACTTTCCCTTGTGTCTTTCCTGTAGTAACTTCTTAGCCTGATATCTCTTTGTCTGCCCACAGAACTTTTCTTTGTCCTTCCTGATATTGCTTCCCGGTCAAGGGATGCTACAAGTTGCAAACTAATATATCTTACAACTGATCCGTTTAGATTTGTTGCAAACTCGAGTGCTTTTCAAAAAATTATAAAAATAATTACAGATCCAGCAGACCTTTTAAAGAAATTGTAAGTTCTCCTTATTCCATTTCTGGTAAAGGTCATTCCAAGCTCCCATTTCTAATGTTCACATGCTCTCTCACATAATATAGTATTAAATTTTATTTTGGCCTTGTCTCTCTTGCATTTCCTTCCACGTGAATGATTTCCACGTGGACAGAGTCCAACAAATATTGTATCAGTTGATTTTCCACTTTTGCCCGAGTGCCAAAACAAATGGATTGATGGGGGATGGAGGATGTATTACAGACCGGCTGTATACATTGGAAAGTAGACAAGTCTTCAAAGTAGTTTGATAGTTTTGGCACAGGCCCCCAAGTACAAGTGTTTTCTGAATGTTGTGTCAAATGAAGGCAAGACAAAGGATAGCTGGACCTTTGGTGGCTAAACCAAGAACTGCAAGGATTTAACCTTCCAGCCTGCACCCACTGCTATACCTTCTCCCTGATCTCATCTCAGCTACTAATGTGAAACGCTGATGGTTTTGTCTGTCAGCAACATTCCATTCTGCAGCCTAAGGGGCAAGATTTTGCCATATGATGACTTTCTGATGATAGGCTTCTCTACAAGTGTAGAGGGATAGACACAGAAATTGATTGCATTTCTGTTGCACCGTGCACGTCCTCAGGGATCCTCAAAGAGCTCCATCGTCAATCAGAGGGTTTTGATGTGTTGAATGTTTCTCTTTTGTTTTAATTGAAATAATGGTTCCAGCTAGCAGAGGGATTCCTGTTGCCAAGGCAACATACTGTGTATGCTGGACATATGAAGTAAAAACAGAAAATGTTGGTAATACTCACCAGGCCAAGCATCATCCATGGAGAGAGAAACTGGGTTACCCTTTCAGGTCATTGGCCTCTCATCAGAGCTGAATCAAGTTAGAGGAACAACCAGTTTTAAGCTGATATATAGACAAGGAAAGTGAATGGAGAAAGGTGACAGATTAATCAACAAAAGATTAATTAACTGACTATTCTTCAAAATACCATTCATTGGTGGTGAAGCTCTTTGAGGAATCCTGGGATACGCACGGTGCTATTAAAATGTCATCAATTTCTGTCTCTAAATGCCTCTCTGAAGAAAAGCTGATAGCCAAACAAAATCCAAAAAGTAACTTTGGAAGCTGTGATCATCTGAGGGGGAAGACTGGCCCAGCTTTTTTTTTTTAGATTCATAAGATTATTGAATCACTACATTGTGGGAGCAGACCATTTGGCCCATGGAATCCACACTGACCCTCCAAACAGCATCCCACCCAGACTTACCAACCCTCGCCCTACAATTCCTGTAACCTTACATTTCCAATGGCTAATCTGCCTAACCTGCACATCTTTGGATCATTTTGTCATCTGAAATAGGACCCTTAATGCAGCATTCAGTCAGTACAGCCCTGGAGTGGGACATGAGCCCACAATCTCCTGCCTTTGTCAAAGAAGGGCCAGGTCTGAAGCGACACCACGTATAAAGTGCTAGACAGGAGAAGGGGGAAGATGGTGGGAAGAAAGTACCCAATGCCACCCTCATCCTGATGGCCGCCTTTGGGCTGTGCGTCAACCTTCATATCACTACGTACTGAGGTTCTACCTGTCCCCTGGTGTTACAAAGGATAAGGCTGGCCGCCTTGCCACAGAACACTCTAAGTAGTTGGACCATCCGTATTTCCTGTCCCTTCTGGAATGATTTGTGATAGAAAATACCTTTGACCATAAGTCCACCAGCAAGTGGTCAACACATAGCAAGCTTGAGACCCTGTGGAAAAAGGAGAAGGTTGACCTTTTCAAGTGGCTCCCTAAGCAGACGTTTTTGGCAGAGTGTCTCATTGTCAGAACTTTCCAACAGGCACCGAGACATCGCTTGGCTGGTGATGAGAAGGGCACCAACTGTGAAATCCTTCACATACGCCCGGACATTTTGCGCCACAGCACCCTGCACTCAAAGCGGCTGCAGGGGGATGGAGACTGTCACACATCTCCTGCTGGAATGTGCCTTTACAAAGGAAGGCTGGAGAGAGATGTGGTGATTTTTGTCGAGGTTCATCCCGAGCAGATCTGTGAAGGAAGACTCTGCTCTGCAGTCTGTCCCCCAGGACACATGAGACAAACATCGATTGTGCCTGGAGGACCATCAGCTCATTGAAAGATGCTCCATGGCCTGTCTGAAACTTGCTGCTCTTCCAGCTGAAAGAGTTGACCCTGACCAAGTGTTGCAGTCTGGTCCATTCCATGGTCCAGGACTATATGTACTAAAGCTTGGGGCAGCTGCTGCTAAGATGCAGGAGGGAAAGACCACCATCTAAGACCTTTCTGCCAAAGTACATTGGAGGTCTGTTCAGTTATCAGACCTCAAGTACATGCAAATATAGTCCTGTATAAGTAACAAATGCCTTGGGCTTTATTTCTTTGTTCATTAGACAGATACATGAATGAGCAGAGGGATATAGACCCTTAGAAAATAGGCTCAGGTTTAGAATAGAGGATCTGAATCAGTGCAGGCTTGGAAGGCCGAAGGGCTGTAATTCTTTTTGTTCATAGAATGCCAAACTTCCAAAGTTATTTGTTTCACATGCAGACTGTAAGGAAATGTTCAGTAACTGTGTATTTATTATAAGGATTTTTTATGAATAAAATGTATTTTTGCAAAAAAAAAGTGGGTTTACAGGGATTGTTAAGGGAGCTGGGTGTGATTGGGATGCTGTTTGGAGGGTTAGTGCTGATGTGATAGGCCAAATGGCCTTTTTCTACCCTGTAAGATTTCAGAGATTCTAATTGAAGAAAGGAATAAGTTCAAGGGAGTGAATGCACTACTCCTGTGCCTAAAATGCTAATTGGACTTCATTCTGATAATCAAATTGACTAACAGGACAATTCAATGAGCAGATCATTTTGTGTTCCTGTGTTGGTTGCACTTTATTTCGCCTCACACCCATACTCTGTCTTCCTTTCCTGAGTGAAAACAACATGGATGATAAGTTACAGTGCAACAAATTTGTGAGTGTGCAATTGTTGTAGGTTGCTAAAGTCCTATCTTGCCAGCCTTCATCAAGTCAAAAGACTGCTATTCCTATCTAGGCTGTGTTAATCAAATGGTTTGAGTAGTTTAAAACATTGAAGGGGGAAGGGTTCTTTGAGTACTTGAGTGAAATGAATGAAGGACAATTAGTATGGAGTGAAAGGACTATTTTCTAAGAGGGTAATGGGCCATACTACACTTTTGTCCAAACAATGAGCCAGAATTTGCTGTAGCAGGGCATTTAATCTGCCATTATTTACATTTACCCCTGCACCCTTTGGCTGGGGTAAAAAGCTATTTCCTCAAAAGTTGCTGAAAGTGTAAAAAAATGATTATTATGTTATGAGAGTTGGGCCGAACAAAATGAGCTGTAACCTTAACCCAATGTGATGTAATGGTTCGGGTAATAAGCAGCAAGGATAGAGAGGATGAACTAAAAGTCAATACTGAATCAGCTACAGTAAGGGAGAAAGATAAGAGATAGAGAATATAAATGTAATATTTGACTTTTTAGATTTTCTCTGAAAGATTCAAGACCTGAGATGCCACATTTATTATAGTTATTCTTCATTGCCAAAGAGGCTGATTGAGAAATGTTAATATTTAACCAGTCATTGCTGACAGCAGTGGTGGGGGGGGTGGGGGGCAGTATTGTTGCATTGTCCCTGGTCTACAAATTCATAGACACACGTGATATTCTGGGGACCTGGGTTCAAATCCCATTATGGAAGGTGGTGGAATTTGAATGTTTTTTCTAAAAGATCTGTAATTAAAAGTCTAACCATGACCATGAAACCATTGCCAATTGACATTAAAAACCCATTTCCTTTGGGGAAGGAAATCTGCTGTCCTTGCCTGTTCTGGCCTCTGTGACTCCAAACCACAACTATGAAAATAGCTCTTAACTGCCCCCTGAAATTGCTGAGCAAGCCATTCAGTTGCTGCAAAGTCACAAAGGAATGGAACCAATGGACTCCCCTTCAACCTCCCAACATCAATCTAGGCACCAGAAATGATAACAGCAAACACAGCCCTGTTGATCCTACAAAGTTAGCCTGGTTAACATATGGTGGCTGCTGCTAAAACTGGGAGATCTTTCCCATCAACTAATCAAGCAACAGCCTATTGTTGCATCTAAAGTATAATTCCATAAGTATGACTACATCCCAGACAATACCATCACCATCCCTGCAGGACAGACCCAGCAGAGATAATACCACAGTGGTATACAGTCAGGAGGGAGGTGCCCCAGGAGTCCACAACATTTACTTTGGCCCCTATGAGGAAATCATGTCAGCTATGTTAAGGAAATTTCCTGCTGCTGATCTCTCCCGAGAGTGGTAATAACACAGAATGTGTTCTATATGGGGGTTTTGTTGTCCATTAGCAATTACAGCTCAACAAAGCCACTGCTGATCATAATGACCAGATTCTAAAGGACATAGCTGCTAGACTGGGTCTGTAGCAAGTGGTAAGGAAAGCAAAAAGCAGGAAATGCATACTTGATCTCATCGTCACTAATCCACTTGCCACATCCATCACAGTATTGGTTACAGTGACCACCACAGTGTCATTGTGAAGACAAAATCCCATCTTCAAATTGAGGATACCCAGTTTTGTAGCGCTATCACTGTGTTAACTGGGATAGGTTTTGAACAGATGTGGTAACTCAAGATTGGGCATCTAGGAGGCATTAGGGGTTGTCAATCTTCAACATGGTGGCCGAGGGCATCCCCAATCTACCATTATCATTGCAGCAGAGGATCAACCCTGATTTATTACAGAGTGCAGGATAGCACATCAGGAATACAGTCAAGAGTGTGTTGCTGGAAAAGCACAGCAGGTCAGACAGCAGCCGAAGAGCAGGAGAATCGACGTTTCAGGCATAAGCCCTTCATCATGAATTGCCCGAAATGTCGATTCTCCTGCTCCTTGGATGGTCCCTGATGTGCTGTGCTTTTCCAGCCCCACACTCTCACCTCTGATCTCCAGCATCTGCAGTCCTCACTTTCTCCAAGTTGACATCAGGAATAGCGCCAGGCATATTTAAAAATGAGGTATCACCCTGGTGACGGTGCAGCACTGGATTGTGTGCATCCAAATAGCATCACCAGCAACTGTGAGACATGGCTAAATAATTCCACAGCAAAAGGATCAGATCAAAGTTCTGCACTCCTGCCACATGCAGCCATGAGTGGTACTGAACAACTAAGCAATTTGTTGGAGGAGAAAGCTGCATAAATATCTCCATTCTCAATGATGGGGGAACCAAGCCATCTGTGCAAAAGATAAAGTGGAAGCATTTGTGGCAACTTTCAGCCACAAGTGTTCAGTTGATTATCAACTGGGCCTCCTCCAGAGACTCCCAGTATCACAGATGCCAGTCTTCAGCAAATCAAAAGCCACACAACCTTCTGCATCTATTTCTTATTTGGAAAGCTGTTCACAGAGGGGTTTCCTCACCACCTATCTGGGTCTGGTATAGACTCAGTGACAGAGATAGATCACTGTCATTTAGCAATTTTTTCATTGTCATGTGACTACCAGACTGTTGGATGAACCAAATGGACCTTGGTCTTTGTTGTTTCAGCAGTTCCTAGGAGCCTGAGACTATTTTCAATTTCTATTTTCTTGCACAGTAATAATGCTTATCTTTGTGCCAAATATTATGAAATTATAGGGAAAGCTGTGGAAATTAGCAAAAATCACAAATTTTTGCAACCTGGCTCCAGTGTACGTTTCTCCCACATTTGATACACGTCACTGAGCTGTGAAGTTGTTCTTGTATTCTGTGTAAAACTGACAAAGCTTTGCACAGGCACTTAAAAAGCACTAATCTGTAATAGGGTGGTTTTTTTTTTTTGAATCCCCTTCATGTTAAAGCTAACAAACTCTCAATGAAATGACCCACTTTGAATGGAGTAACTGTGTTTGAGTAGGCTTCAGAAGTCTACGTGTTCAGTCATCACCCTTCTCATCTGCAGCCGCGGGACCTTCCGCCATTAATCTCACGCCACAGCCTTTTGAAAGATTGAATTGAGCACGGCTGATGTTTGCACTTACCTGTCAAGAGAGTTCAGGGATGTTTGCATTAGGGTGCTTGATGCAGTCTTGGTTTCACTTAATAGAGAGGGGAGGGAGAGATGTTTCTATGGAAACTGTGCCAGTGCCACTTTTGGCATCTGCCTTGAGGCACCTTACAATGTGATAGTTAAGGAGGCCTCAGTGCTTTCACTGATTAGGCCCATCTTTCACCTTTCTGTCCTAGTGAACACATTTCATGACTTCACTACCTAAGAATTAAGGATCCTGCACAAAGCAGTTTCACAGTTGATTGTCAAAACCAAATTTAAACAAATGTTCTCACAGGATTAGTTTGATTTGCTTTGTGGACCCCGCTCTTTCAAACTATCCACTTGTTTTGCCTTTTGTAAATTTCTTTGACATCTCTTGAGACCTGACTTTTTTAGACACCAGTTTCTCTTTTGAGTGGATGGCTTTTAAATCAGACTTCTCTCTTCAAGTTAAACAGCTTTGAGTTAAATGGCTTGCAACAGACAGAGAAACTGAGTGTCGCCTTGTCTTTCAGAATCAGCAAAGTCCAAGTCTTAATATTTCTGAACTAAAAACACCAATCTCTAGTTTTCCTGGTGAATAGAGGCCTAGGTACACTATGATAGTAATTAAGAGTGACCATGAAAGGAAGATGTGCATGACCACCCAGATGTCTGAAAGTGCTTTACAGCCAATGAAATGCTTTTGAATTGCAACGTTATAATGTAGGAAATGTGGCAGCCAATTTGTGTGCAGCAAGCTCTCACTGGCAATAATATGATTAATGGTAACATGTTTTAGGGATAAATACTGGAGAATTGCCCTGTTCTCCTTCAAAGTAATGCCCATGATATCTTGTACATCCACCTGAAAGGGCAATTGGGGCCTCTATTTAATGTTTCACCTGAAAGGTAACAAGGTTCAAACATTACCTAACCTTGAATCAGAAAGAGCTTTTTACAAAAAACGTTTTAAAGATTCCTACAGACTGTTTAAATTCCTCGATGTTGCCAGTAAACAGCGCACTTTGACTTTCTTTTAACTGAGTCATTTAATGAGCTGCAAGTATTAAATTGCAGTTGGCGAGAGTACTGTAGTTAAATCTGGGTTGCTGGCAAGGGACCTGGTAGTTTGAACTGGGAATTTTGTGGTAATTTCCATCCCAGTCTTTGGCATGTAACAGAGCTAGCATCTTGACTGGAAACCCTCTCATCTGTTTGTTCTTGAGCTGGCCTGTCAACGATTGCAAAATCACTGTTTGAACAGAATTTTCTAGCACAGAAACAGCCCAACTAGCCCACGACGATGTCTATGCTCTACCTAACTCTACTCCTCCCAACTATCAGCATCACTTGTTGTTGTTTCTTCTTCCTCATGCACTTACCTAGCTTCCCCTCAAATGTACCGAAACAATTGATTTGTCTCGACTTCACCCAATGGTGTAAAATTCCATACTTTAATGGTCTCTACCAATGCCTAATGCTAATCTCCAGCTTTTCCACTGTACCTTACACATTGTTTCAAATAATCATCCAAAGCCCTTGTGAATGCCTCATACCAGGAGTGCATCCCATACCCTAATTACGCACTGAGTGAAAAAAATGTTTTTTGTTCT
The DNA here is from genome assembly GCF_004010195.1 of Chiloscyllium plagiosum. Taxonomy (NCBI): domain Eukaryota; kingdom Metazoa; phylum Chordata; class Chondrichthyes; order Orectolobiformes; family Hemiscylliidae; genus Chiloscyllium; species Chiloscyllium plagiosum. Next base: position 28,942,290 of record NC_057725.1, read on the forward strand.
TTTGCACATCACTTTAAATCCATGCTGTCTTGTTCTTTTTCCTTTATGAGCAGAATCAGCTTTCCTATCTACTCAATGCAGCTCACTCATGATTTTGAACACCTCTATCTAATCTCGCCACAGCCTGCTTCTCTCTGAGGTGAACAGTCCCTAAAACCATAAGATAAAGGAGAAGAAATCTGCTGCACCATTCTATCATGGCTGTTATGTTTCTCAATCCCATTCTCTTACCTTCTTCCATAACACTTAATCCCTTAAACAAATTAAGAACAGTCCCAACCTCTTTAATCTATCCTCAAAGTTGAAGTCTATCATTCCTGGAATCATTCTTACGAACTGCTCTGCACTCGCTCCAATGAATTCACGTCTTTCTTATAAGGTGCCACCCATAACTCTATTCAATGCAAGTGACTTCTACAAGTTCAAACAAGTGATTTATACAAATTCAACATCATCTCCTTCCTCCTTTACTCTCCCTCTATTTTAAAAAGTCAGAGACCTATATTCTTAGTTAATTGCTCTCTCGACTTGTCGCATTACCTTCAATGATCTGTGCAGGTATACATCCAGGTGCCTCTGCTCTCATATCCTGTTTGGAATTGTACCTCTTCCATTGTGCTATCTTTCAATGTTCTCCAACGCAAGGTGAATCACCTCACATTTCTCTGCATTGAACCTCACATGCCACCTATCCATCCACTCCTCCAACTTGTCAGTTTTCTTTGACCTTGCATCCTGCCATCCTCACAGTTTGCAGTTCTTCCAAGTTTTGTGTTTTTTGCAGCATCATTAATTTTTTTTATTCACTCATGAGCTGAATCATCTGTAGCCAGGCCAGCATTTATTGTCCATCCCTAGTTGCCCAGAGGGCAGGTAAGAGTCAACCATATTGCTGGTGGGTCTGGAGTCCCATGTAGGCTAGACCAGATAAGGAATGCAGATTTCCTTCCCTAAAGGACATTAGTGTGCCAGTTGGGTTTTCCCAACAATCGACAACAGTTTCAGTGTCACCATTTGGCCCTTGATTTCAGATTCTTTATTGAATTCAAATTTTACCATCTGTCATGCCGAGATTTGAACCCAGGTGCCCAGAACATTAGCTGAGTTTCTGGGTTAATAGTCTAGTAATAATACCAGTAGACCATTGCCTCCTACATAACATATATCAGAATAATGTGCGTTACATTGAGCTGAGGAATTCATTTGTCTGTTTGCTTCCTGCCCATGTCATCCACTTTCTCCCTTTCTTTCCCAGTGAGCCCATTCAACTGCCCCATCACCTGACCTCCCTTACTCTCAGCAACTGCTCCATCACCTGACCTCCCTCCCTGTCGGCAACTGCCCCATCACCTGACCACCTCCTTCCCTGTCGGCAACTGCCCCATCACCTGACCTCCCTCCCTGTCTGCAACTGCCCCATCACCTGACCACCTCCCTCCCTGTCGGCAACTGCCCCATCACCTGACCACCTCCCTCCCTGTCGGCAACTGCCCCATCACCTGACCTCCCTCCCTGTCGGCAACTGCTGGATGAAGTCCCAGAGAGCTGCTTTCCTCCCTAGCTCAGTGCCGTCCATCCCTGCCACCACCTGTTGTTGGACATCCTGTTACATTGCCACCCTAGCTAGGATATTCCCAACCCTGATTCTGCAAATTCCTCATCTTGGACATGTAAAGCCTGCCTATTGTTTACTGTGTTTGGTTGTAAGTATTGTGAAATGCTAAACAAAGGAGGAAGCAGAGAGCATTGATAAATTCAGAAGTACATTAGATGAATTTCTTGAAGGTAGTAATATTTGGGAGTACTATATGTGTGTAATTTTCTATGTGACTTGTAGAGAATATAGCGTGTTTCTGAGAAACACGGTAGATAATAAACTTTCTGTTGCTTGAGTTTTTTAGGACAAGGGGAAAGGAGTGAATTTGGGAAACATTTCTACATGCAAAGTATGGTAGAAATGTAGTGTTTGTTAATTTGACGCTAGATTCCATCTGAAACTGAGAGAGTTGTGTTATTCAAATGCATTGAAGGAAGTGGAGCAAAGTATGTGGAATAAGGTTGCAGATCATCTATGGTTGCACTGAATGGCAGAATAAGTTTAAGAAGGTATACACCCTACTCCTGTTCTCATTCACTTTGGAGCAAGAAAAGTTCAGGAAACATTTATTGGAACTCTTCAAAATTTTAACAGGATTTGATGAAGTACGCAGTAAACCTGTTTTCATTCGCAGGAGGGTCCATAACCAGAGGAAAGAGATCCAATGAATTCTGCAAAAGAACCAGAGGAAAGATGAAAATATGCTTTGCTCTGTGAGTCATAATCAACTGGAATGTGCCATCTGGAAGTACAGTGAAGCAGATACCATAGTAATTTCCAAAGGCAATTGGTTAGGTACTTGGAAAGAAAAGCAGGGCACTGAGGCAAGCGCAAAGGATTGGATTGATTGGAAAGTTCTTTTAAAGGGCCAGTACAGTAGAATAGGCTGAATGAGTTCTTTCTGTGCTGTGGCTCAAATGGTTCCAGTGGGTCACTTTGGATCTTTGGTTGTTGGAACTCTACTATTGGGAGTCTTCATTTACGTCATGTTTGGAACTGTTGTACATCACTGTGATGTATACGTCTGTTGAGCAACAATATTTTTTATTGTTGGATCATCTACTAGGATGATAGAAAGTGAATTTGATGAAATGTGGACACCTTCCATCTAGGAATTCTGAAATTGTTTGGTATACCATGGATGAGAGACTGCTCCCGAGGGAGGATGCACACGTTCCCTGAACTTTTTCTTTCGTTTTGTTCAAGCCCTAAAAACTACAACTGGATCACCACTTAATCGTTGTACACCAGGGGATATAATCCTAGTATACCTAAACCAACCTCATCATTTTAACCTTCTAACCCCAGTATCATTCTGATGAACGTGCTGCACCTCCTCAAAGGTGCGATGTAGAGCTTAGAACTGAACACAGTTACTCAGCATAGATATAACCAGATCTCTAACCAGCTGCAACTTAACAAATGAATAGTTTGGAGAACTGGGGATGTTCTCCTGAGAGCTGAGATGATTCAATGCAAGTTTGATAGTTTGAGCCATGAGCTCATTGAATTGGCAGAGCAGACTCAATGGGGCAAATGGTCTATTTCTGCTCCGACATCTTACTGGTTCAAAGCTGAGAGACCCAGACTGGATTAATAGAGAGAAACTATTCCCATTGGCAAAAAGGTTAAGTACTGGAGGATGCAGATTTCAAGTGATCAAAAGAACCAAGGCTCACATTAGGAAATGCTTTTTCTTTCCACTGCGTATGAATGTGATCTGGAATGCAATATTTGAACGAATAGTGACAGAAATATCAATCATGGAAAGAAATTTCAAGACGGGCAGGGAAGAACTGGGTAAAGGGCCGAGCTAAATAGCTCTTTCAGAAAGAGCAGGGACTCAATCAGACTCCTACTATACCCATTTTATGATTCTAAATCTACTAATCCTCTTCCACGGTGGAATGCAATCATCCCTTAAGCAGCCCTGACAGGAAGTGGATGGGAAGCTAGAGAAAACCACCATCCCTACCAGGTGTCTCCCTGGCTCCTGTCATAACAAATCAGATGTTATAGCTTCGTTCACCAGCCCCAAGCTAGAAGTCAAATCATTGGATCTTAAACTAACCAGTTTTGTTGATCCTTAGGAAAGTTACATTTAGAGACAATGCATTAGTTAGCCTGACGTGAGATGGGGGTGTGATGGACGTTAGATGACATGGCAAGATTATATGTGTTTTTTGTATTGTGCCAGAAAACAGCTAACTCATCTTGGTTTTGTAAGACTATCCCCAATAGTGGTCAAAATACCTCATGATATGAGGGTAGTCTTTTGTAAACAATTGAAATATTTCTTCTCAGGAAGTACAGAGGACTGAACAAAAGTTTGAATGGAGGGTCACTCCCGATGAACCAATTACCTTTACTGATTGAGTTAAGCAGCACCTGTATCTGAATTCTATTGGTGGAACAGTGAATATTGAAATTAAATGCAACTGTAAGTTTTATCATTTAAGAACTGACTCACGTTTATCCAGTAATTTGCAACAAGTCATGGTGTTGTAACTCCTCAAAGTGCTTCATAGTCAATGAATTTCTTTTTATTTTGCTTCAGTGAAAAACAAGAATCGAAAATTTGCTGTGTATGTTTAAAAGTACAAACATGTAACATATATGTTTTGCATTCATCCATGCAATGGTGGCTGCTTAATATCTTGTTCGGCACCTTGTTTTCCTGTTCTTTCTATCTTCTGTTCTGGGAACAATAGAGGGTCTACCCCCACCCTCGTACAGTGCTAGGATTGCAATTTCTTCAATGCCTGCTAACTGAAGGAGTTTTTTTTACTCACTAATAGGATGAGGGTGACACTGGCTAGGCCAGCATTTATTGTATATCCCCAATTGCTCAGGAGGCAGTGAGGGTCACTGCCATTGCTGTGGGTCTGGAGTCACATGTAGGCCATACCCAGTAAGGATGCCAGATTTCCTTCCCTAAAGGACATTAGTGAACCAGATGTGTTTTCCTGATAATAGACCATGGTTTCACAGTCATTACTAGATTCTTAAGTCCAGAATTGTTTTTAAATTGAATTCTAATTCTACCATCTGCCATGCTGGGAATTGAATCCAAGTCCCTAGAACATTAGCTGAATTTCTGGATTAATAGTCTAGCAATAATATCACTAGGCCACTGCCTGCTCTCACCTAAAACTATACAAGCAGCTCTACTTAATAAAGGGTCATAATGATTAAGAATTGCATCTAAACTCTTTCCAATCTCTTTCTATTTTCTCTTTCCTGGCTACTTGTACTTCCCAAACTCCCAAAATTAATGGAGGATAGTTTGAAGATTCTTTGCCTTAGTCAATGGTGTGGTATCCAAAGGGATTAATATGTCTGCTCTAATTTCAAACTTGTTTATCTGCCATTTACTTTTTCTATTGTTTACCAAAAATCATTCTGCAGGCCTGTATTATCAAGGAAGCTGAATTCTTGCTATGGGCTATTTATAGTCTATTTCTCTTAGTGCTGAGACCCCAGCAGACTACTGTGGTATGTGTTTAATGTTCTGGTTGCTGCTTCATCCTTACCCAAATCTCGCCTTTCACTCATGACTCGATAAAATCAAACAGTTTTGGTTCCTGCCTCTGGAATTCTCGAATTACTTGGACTGCACCTGTTTTGGAGCACAGTTGACATTCATGTGTTTTATTATTGGTTTGTTTCAATATTACTTTACTTGTTGATTTTTTTTTTTTCTCCCCGCCCTCCACCCCCAACCCTGGTTGCCAAACCCAAACTCTCCCGCTCTTTGATTTCTGCACCAGCTTTCCTGTAACACAGTTCCGTTCCCAAGTACATGTGAAGCCCCTTGCTAGACAGTCCCTAACACAGCTGAGCTACACTTTGGGTGTTTTCTCCACCTCTGGGTTTAGTTCTCTGGGCTGGGCGTCATGGTTTACCATCAGTGATCTTGACTTCAGGCTCTTCCAAAGACCCCAGTCCTGTAGATATGGTCACCATTTGCTACCACATAGTAGTATGAGATCTACACTCTTGTAAGTGAACAACAACAGGCTTTATTGAAAATAATCATACACAGAGGATTATAAGAGAGGATATCTTATCTGGAGCCTACAAACCCAGACTCCAATTCCCTGTTTAGGGAATGACCGGACCTCCCAGTCACCGCCCATTTCTATTCCCCTAACCATTCCCTTTACGACATGACCATCCTTGGCCTCCTCCTTTGCTACAACGAATTAAACCGCAAATTGGAGGAACAACACCTCATCTTCCGCCTGGGCAGCCTACAGCCTGGAGACTCAACATTGAGTTCTCCAATTTCAAATAACCTCCCTCCCCATTCCCTGACTCCCTTCCCAGCCCCTCCCCCTTCCTTCTACTGTTCCATGCCACCTACCAGATTCATTCCTCCCCTTGGCCAACCAGGTCATACCCTCTACCTGTCTTCACCTATCCCCACTTCACCACCTTGCCCCTGCCATCCCCTTTATCTGCAGGTCCCCCTAATCCTGAAGGGTTACGCCCGAAATGTCGACTTCTCCACCACCTGATGCTGCCTGGCTTACTATGTTCTTCCAGCCTCCTGCCTATCGACGTTTGATTTCACTATGACCTATTCCCCCTTACACAAGATCACAAGCTACACTTGGAGCTTAAATTAAAATTTACTTCACTATTATAGAGTTAAATATGAATTAAATTTGGAAAGCATAATTTCCTTTAACCTGGTTCTTAGGATAGTGTAGGGAAGCTTCTCTGAACTGCTTTCAACTGCAGGGAGATACCTCCTTAATTCTGTCTTTCCTTCTGTCCTCCTTTGAGGGTTGGGCCATGGATTTGCCTTTGGTCGAAGCTTATTGTCCCTGGTGCTGTGTGGCAGCAATGCTCACCATCAAACTTCAAGAAATTTGTCAAACATGACGTCCCTTTCAATAAACCAGGTTGACCTGTCTGGTGATAACATGATCTTCTAAATGTTTTTTTAAGACAATCTGCCAATTAGAGATGTTAAACTTACAGGCTGATAGTTTCCTGCTCTCTGTTCTCCTCCTTGCTTTAATTGTTGCATTACGTTTTAATGAGTAGAGAGAAATAGAGGGGCAAACAGAGTGGAGGGGGGGGGGGGGGGGGGGGGAAGGAATACAGAGGTTGAAGGAATAGGCACCAAAAGTGGGCCAAAGGAAATGGGAGATGGAGAAGTGCAGGGATCTTGAAGAATTGTGGGCCTGGAGCATTGCCGTGAGGAAAAGTGTATTTATCCAGGGGAAAGGGGGACTTTAATTAAATCATCATGCATCACTGAGCAGAGAGTTTAATTGCTAACATATCCAAAAACAGGGACCATAGTTTAACGCATCATCTGAAAGGTGGAGGTAGGAAGATGTCAATGTGTTGGGGATTAGAGGTGAGGCAGCTCTGGTAAGAGGTATCCTGTTATATGCTACCTAGCGCATTGGGCTCAGGGATCATCAGAACTTCGACAATCTGAATAGGCCAGTACTGATGACACCTAATCTAATCAGAGGCAGAATCCAACTCAGCAAATCCACTGAATACCTGTGCCACAACCATGTTTAAGTCTGTGGCAGTAGGACAGATGAGTGCCTGCTATTGATGGGGTCTATTCCGAGGTTTCTATTTTTTTTCTCTAAAAAATGAAAACCTTTCATCAACTGGAACAAAGTTGACTTTGTGCATTGTTGCAGAGATGATACTCAGCAGGATCTTTGTTACGTGTTCAATGCAAGTTTAAAAGTATTCGTTTGGGTGGGATTTTGACAGTGGTATAACTGGAGACAGAGTAAATGTTTCCCAAGTCGATAGCAATCAGAGAGTCACCGGAGACGTTCAAAGATCTGAATGAAAAAGCCTCTCTTGCATTATATTGTCAAAGGAACAATTTACAGGGTTTCACCTCCTGCCTCTCCTGGTGTTCCACTTTAAATCTGGCTTCACTGCAATTACTGTCCGTTGAAGTAAATGGAAACCGTTTAGCATGAATCGCAATAATGCAAGAGATTCGCTTTTGTGAAGGGCACCACACTGTGCTATTCACATTTTCACCAGTGGACTCGCTTTAAATTAAAAAGAGATTACATCGCCTGCAAACTTGCTGTTAAATAAATGTCTGGCAAGAACCTTGCCTTTTTATAGCACCTTTGATTTAGTAAAGGTGTCCCACGTTGCTTTCCAGGGTTGTCATCAAGCAAAAGTTTGATACCAGGCCAGAGAAAGAAGTATCAAAACAAAAAGCATGGTCAAACAGGAGCATCTTAAAAGAGGAGAGAGAGAGAGAGAGAGACTTTAGGAGAAAGTTTTAGAGAGAGGATTCCTGAGTCCCAGTTAGTTCTGTTGGCAGAGTCAATGTTGATGTGACCAAAATGGGCAAAGTTGTAGGAATGCAGATAAATTCTGTGTGGTGCATTTAAATCCAATTCAAATTTTTATGAAAGCTAGATAAAAACTTCCCATGCAGCTCTAACTTTGTCCCAAGTGGGATCTGGCAAGAGGCTCATCTGTCAAAGAGCCAGTGCTGCACGATGGGCCAAATAGGCGCCTGCTGTTTTGACTGGGCTGTGCAAGGTAACTGTTGGGCTTTGTGATGGCTTCAGTGGTTAGTAATGGTAAGTTGCCAAAATAAAGTCCACATGGGACGTTGGTCTTGAACAAGAACTGACAAAATTTCTTTGTTGGAATGTCCCTTTTCCATTGAATTAGTAATGTAAGATTACTACCCTCAAAGTTTGCCTTTTCTCTGCGTCATGATTGACAATTATCCATGCAAATTATTCTCCCCTGCAGATGGGATCTGAGCTTGTATCATTTCTTTCAGTGTAAGTTTGTAGCAATTAAATATTTTTTAAACTCCCTCTCTCTAAGGAATAATGGTGAGGCATTCCCAGTGGCATCTCCACCAACAGCTCATCCCTTGGAAGCCTGCAGGTTAAGCGCAGCAGGTCAGGCAGTATCCAAGGAGCAGGAGAATCGACGTTTCGGGCATAAGCCCTTCTTCCTGAAACGTCGATTCTCCTGCCCCTTGGATGCTGCCTGACCTGCTGCGCTTTTCCAGCAACACATTTTTCAGCTCTGATCTCCAGCATCTGCAGTCCTCACTTTCTCCTAGCCTGCAGTTTAGGTCAAGCTGTACTGTTACCACCTGCCTCTAGATTAGAGTGGTGCTGGAAAAGCACAACAGGTCAGGCAGCATCCGAGAAGCGGGAAAATTGACGTTTCAGGCAAAAGCCCTTCATCAGGAATAGAGGCAGGGAGCCTGCAGGGTGGAGAGATAAATGAGAGGGGAGTGGGGGAAGAAAGTAGCATAGAGTACAATAGGTGAATGGGGGTGGGGATGGAGGTGATAAGTCAGAGGGAAGGGTGGGGAAGGTAGCAAAGAGTACAATGGGTGAATGGAGGTGGAGATGAAGGTGATAGGTCAGAGAGGAGGGTGGAATGGGTAGGTGGAAAGGAAGATAGGAAAGTAGGACAGGTCATGAGGGTGGTGCTGAGCTGGAAGGCTGGAGCTGGGGTGAGGTGGGGGAAAGGGAAATGAGGAAACTGGTGAAATCCACATTGATGCCATGGGGTTGAAGTGTTCCAAGGCGGAATGAGGCATTCTTCCTCCAGGCATCGGATGGTGAGGGAACGGCGGTGGAGGAGGCTCAGGACCTCCATGTCCTCGGCAGAGTGGGAGGGGGGAGTTGAAATGTTAGGCCACTGGGTGGTGGGATTGATTGGTGTGGGTGTCCTGGAGATGTTCCCTAAAGTGCTCTGCTAGGAGGTGTCCAGTCTCCCCAATGTAGAGGAGACCGCATCGGGAGCAACGGATACAATAAATGATATTGGTGGACATGCAGGTGAAATTTTGATGGATGTGGAAGGCTCCTTTGGGGCCTTGGATGGAGGTGAGGGAGGAGGTGTGGGCGCAGGTTTTGCAATTCCGCGGTGGCAGGGGAGGGTGGGTTGTTGGGGGTGTGGAACTGACCAGGTAGTCACGGAGGGAACGGTTGGATGATGTGGCTTATGCAAAGGTTGGTAGGTTGGAAGGTGAGCCTATCTTCACTCAGCCTTGACAGCGCGGATGTATAGGGAGTCCAAGTTGTAGATTGCTACTAATTATTTTCCCTGCAACATTATCCCTGAAGGAAGACAAAACTTCAAAGAATTGCAGAAACTGGAAACCGGAAATAAAAAAAGAAATTGCTGGAAAAACACAGCAACTGCGGAGAGAAATCAGAGTTAATGTTTTCGGGTCCAGTGACCCTTCTGGAAGGTGCCAGACCTGCTGAGTTTTTCCAGCAATTTCTGTTTTTGTGTCCATTATCCATGAAGGATCCGGCTCTAATTTTACAAATGTATTAAAATTAGTTCTCGATATTTGCAGAATACAAAAAGAAATGCTAAATTTCACTAGCCTTATTCTGAATTTTGATTTTAAACACCTGTTTGTGTTTTGTTCTCTCTCCAAGCTCCAGATATAATGTCCTGGTCCCAGCGCTGTGGGTAACCAAGGTACACAAGTGGGAGCTGGACTGCATGCAGAGTGTGGTGCTGGAAGAGGAGGAGGAAGCACTGCTTTCCTCAGGTACAAGGTCAAGTTTCACCATTTCTGTTTTTCTTTAGACTGCCTGTGTAAAACTGTGTGTTTCATGATTGTGAATATTCAGTTAAAAGTTCATATGTCTTAGAATACAACTGTTAGTTTTACGAATTAACTGTAGAAAATGGGATGCCTGGTTGAGAAATCAGTTTTAAAAAAAGCCTTGACATAAGTGCACTTCAAAAGAGCTTGGAGTTTATTACAGTACACTGAAAAGGTTGGAATCATATTGACTTAAAAGGTTCACACTTAAAAAGGAAAGATCATAAACGGCATGGGCTGGATGTTATGGGTTGGGGCCGTATCATTTTAAAACAATTATTTTTTTTAAATGTCAGTGACAAACCAACCAACCTTTGAAAATAAATTGCCCCACAACCTAATTATGCTGCAGGAGAGTGGGATTTCCAACCCCCAGGAGAAAGGATTCGAGCATGGGACTATCATTTGGCAGTTTGTGCAGTCGCAGTCTTCCCACAACCTGAAGGTTGCTGAGATTGCACAGAGATCCATGAAGAGGAGGTGATGGATATTGGAATGAGATGCATCAAAGCTTTCTTTTCACATGGTGTGGGTTGGACACCCGAGGGAGAGGAGGGCTCAAGTGAGGTGGGTGTTAGCTTGTGGTTACCAGGCTAGGCCCTTGATATGCACAGGACAACATAAAGTGGATATACCCCTTCTTCTTTGTCTTCTATTCAGCAACTGTGGTGAGACAACAGCCTCCCACTCTAACCCAGCTTCTGCTGCCATTGTATGATGGTAGTGGAGGTAGATTGCAGCCCTTAATAGGATGTTAATTTCCCATTTAAGGAGATCGCCTGTGCTATGGGGGCAATGTTGGGATGGGCACAAAGTCAATGGGCTCCCCCTGTATATTATATATACCCATCATATATTATGCCCCCATCTTGCGGAAGGCTACAAAATCTAGTCCCAGGTGTGTTTCTTAAGCTAGAGGAATGTAATTCCAGTAAAGGATAAGTTATTCATGCTTTGTGGAAAGCTTTGCAATTAGAAGGCAGTCACTTTGATTTTTGCCTGGATGTCATTGAATCTGCCATAGTGGAGTTTATTTCAGTAAATTTAGTTACAGCACCAAGATCGGTTAGTGCTTGGAAAAGCAGTTGAGACCATTTGTCAGTTTTGAGTCTTATGCCGCTTGTAGCTCCTTGGATATCTAAAGATATAGCAAGATGGAGACATAGAGTCATAGAGATGTACAGCATGGGAAACAGGCCCTTCAGTCCATGCTGGCCAGTTATCCCAACCCGATCTAGTCCCACCTGCCGGCACCCAGCCATATCCCTCCAAACCCTTCCTATTCATATTCCCGTCCAAATGCCTTTTAAATGTTGCAATTGTACCAGCCTCCACCACTTCCTCTGGCAGCTCATTTTATACATGTACCACCTTCTGTGTGAAAAAGCTGTTCTTTAAATCTCTTGTATATCTTTCCCTTCTCACCCTCAACCTATGCCCTCTAGTTCTGGACTCCCCAGCCCCAGGGAAAAGACTGTGCCTATTTACCCTATCCATGCCCCTCATAATTTTGTAAACCTCTATAAGGTCACCCCTCAGCCTCCGGCGCTCCAGGGAAAATAGCCCCAGCCTGTTCAACCTCTCCCTATGGCTAAAATCTTCCAACCCTGCAACATCCTTAAAAGGGTTCACAAAAGATTTACAAGTTTCACAACACCTTTCCGATAGGAAGGAGACCAGAATTGCACGCAGTATTCCAACAGTGGTCTAACCAAAGTCCTGCACAGCCGCAACATGACCTCCCAGCACCTGTACTCAATACTCTGATCAATAAAGGAAAGCATACCAAATGCCGCCTTCACTATCCTATCTACCTGCGACTCCACTTTCAAGGAGCTATGAACCTGCACTCCAAGGTCTCTTTGTTCAGCAACACCCCATGAAGTATAGTAACTGTTAGGTTACATCGTGGATGATAAATCTATGATTCGGAGCTGCTATTCAGTACAAGGTGAACAATGACTAAGATTTGCTTAGCAGGATGTAATCAACATAATTCTCTCAGAGAAAGACAGTACGATACTGAAATTGAAAGTCTGGAAGTAAACAGCTTGGTTACAATTTGAAGCCATACAATGGGCTATTGGAGATCAGTGGTGTTTTCTGTATTAAGTTAATGCTCAGAAGATGCTGCAACTGTCAAATCCTGAGACATGAACACAGAAGGAAATTGAAGGTTTATTTAACCAAAAGCTAATTGAAGGACCCACAGGAAATCTTGAATCTTGGCAAATAGCTGGAACACTAAAAGGAAATTTAATTAATTTGGGACAGCAATGATGGGAGTCAAAATAATTTTTCAGGGATGTTGCTCGAAGGATAAACACAGGTCCAGGACACTGGGGAGATTTACACTGTACTTAGTTATAATGCCACAGGCTCTCGCTATCTATTGACTGGAGGAAGCGACAGTTACAATGATCTTCCTCTCATGGGTGTCACCAGTTAATTAAGAATAGTTGGCCTTCACTTCCCTCGCCACCTTTTTCCTTTGCACCTTCAGTCTTCACCCCCACAGGTCCTAGTTTTCCCATTTAATCCCATCACCTCTCTTCACTCTCTCACTTTCATCAACAACCACCCACTTCTGGACAACTTCATTCTGGGAACACTTTAACACTGCATGGCCTTCCTAAATGCTCCAGATTTAGGCAGAAGCTGAATAGCCTGGATCTTTTTTTCCCTCTGGATCGTCAGAGGCTGAAAGGTGATGTTATAGAAGTACATAAAATCATAAGGGTTAATGGCCATGGTCATTTTCCTCAGGTAGGGGAGTCTAAAATTAGAGTGTACATGTTTATGGTGAGAGGCGAATGATTTAAAAGGGACCTAAGGGGCAACTTCTGGTGTGTATATAGAGTGAGTTGCCAGAGGAAGTGGTGGAGATGGGTACAATTTAAATGGCATCTGGATGGACATATGAATTGGAAGGGTTTAGACGGATATAGGCTAAATTCTAGCAAATGGGACAAGGTCAGATGGGATGTCTAATCGGCACGGACAAGTTGGACCAAAGTCTGTTTCCATGCTGCACGACTCTGAGTCGAAATGGAAGTCAATGTTAACTTTAAGAAATAAGGGTACTTTCCAACAGTGCGGTGCTCTCTCAGTTGTGGCCAGAAAGTGTCAGCCTTCAAGATTATACATTCAAGATTTCTCAAATAAGGCATCATATTCACAACCCTTCAACTGGTGAACTATTGTTGCCACCCATTCTTGCTGGGTGAATAGTCACTCATTCTACTGCAGGCTGCGCCAATACATAATCAGACAATTACAACATGGTGACTGTTGAATGCAATACATTTTCACCAATAATGTCCATTTCATATTTACCAAAGTGAAAATGAATGGAAATATCCTCAAACAAGTGAGCGTGATTTATGTTGATATTACAATTCTTTTATAGTATCGTCAAAATATTTCTCATGCAATGTTTTTAAATGAGAGAATTGTACATCAATTTTAAATATTGGCTTTGCAATCATTATTCAAAATGTTACTGGGTGAAAATTCTCTGCCTTATAAATATATGTTTACTCTTTTGTACCATTATTTCTAAGAAGAGCTGGGGAGTTCTCTCCCATGTCCTGGAGCCAATGTTATTTCACCCCCCCCCCCCATAAGAAATGTCATTGAGGTTTTAAAAGACGTTTAGATAGATACATGAATAGGAACGTTTGGAGCAATATGGACCAGGAGCAGACAACGTGGGACTAGTTCAGTTTGGGATGATGATCGGCATGGACTGGTTGGACCGAAGGGTCTGTTTCCGTGCTCTACAAATGGCCGGGTGCTGGCAGGTGGGACTAGATTGGGTTGGGATATCTGGTCGGCATGGACAGGTTGGACCGAAGGGTCTGTTTCCGTGCTCTACGATGGGCCGGGTGCTGGCAGGTGGGACTAGATTGGGTTGGGATATCTGGTTGGCATGGACAGGTTGGACCGAAGGGTCTGTTTCCATGCTGTACGTCTTTATGACTATGACTCCTCTATGTTGCTGTTTGTCAGAACTTCCCTTGTGCGGTTTGCCTGCTGCATTTCCAGTATTATAACTATCCTTCAAAAAATGATGTTATGAGGTGGAGTTATGTGAGGCGCTATATCAATGCAAGCAAGTCTTATTAGGTTTTGGGAGAGACAATGGCCCCATGGTATTACCGCTAGACCATTGGTGGGCGGCACGGTGGCACAGTGGTTAGCACTGCTGCCTCACAGCGCCTGAGACCCGGGTTCAATTCCCGCCTCAGGCGACTGACTGTGTGGAGTTTGCACGTTCTCCCCGTGTCTGCGTGGGTTTCCTCCGGGTGCTCCGGTTTCCTCCCACAGTCCAAAAGATGTGCAGGGTCAGGTGAATTGGCCATGCTAAATTGCCCGTAGTGTTAGGTAAGGGGTAAATGTAGGGGTATGGGTGGGTTTCGCTTCGGCGGGTCGGTGTGGACTTGTTGGGCCGAAGGGCCTGTTTCTACACTGTAATGTAATCTAATCTAAAAAATCTAATTAATCCAGAAATTCAGCTCATGTTCTGTGAACTCTGATTTCAATCCTGCCACTGCAGATGATGGAAATAGAATTCAATAAAAAAAATCTGCAATGAAGAATCTACTGATGACTGTGAAACGGTTGTCGATTCACGGAAAATTCCATCTGGCTCCCTAATGTTCTTCAGGGAAGAAAATCTGCCATCTTCACCAGGTCTACTCTACATGTGACTCCAAACTCTGACTTCTTAGGCCATTTCAGAGGACAATTGAGGGTCAACCACATTGCACTCAGTTGTATTAATCGCTATGAAATCTCAACAAAGAAATTAAATCGAGCGGACGCTGGCAAATGGGACAAGGTCAGATAGTTGGACTGAAGGGTCTATTTCCGGAGCTGCATGATTCTATGACCACCTGGCATCGACCTAGGCATCAGGAAAGTCAGAAATAGCCCTGTCCACCCTGCAAAGTCCTCCTTACTAATGTTACAAAGGTGAAAGCATGTACCTTTGCTTTAAAATAGTGTGTTTTCTGAATTTTGAAGTTGCCTGAAAGGAACAGCTGCGAGATGGACTGTTCCAAAATAGATCCATGTCACAAATGTCTGTTAAATGGATACCTGAGTTTTGATTGCTGTTTTGACAACAATTCAAATTTGACCAATTAGTAGGGTACTAAAACCCAATTGTTTTTGAATTTATTATTTTGACAACATCAGATAAATGACGGGAAATGATTTTGGGGGGTATAAAACCAGGACATTTTGAAAATTTGGTCAGAGAGCAACTGCCACTGAACAGCAGAGCAACCGTGGTAGAGCCAGAGAGCTAACTGCCCATCTAAAATCTTGCTCTTAAAGAAATTAGAAGGCACTCTATATCAAGAGGTACCCTTTTCATGTCATAGAGTCATAGTGATGTGCAGCACAGAAACAGACCCTTCAATCCAACCCGTCCATGCCAATCAGACATCCCAACCCAATCTAGTCCCACCTGCCAGCACCCAACCTGTATCCCTTCAAACTCTTCCTATTCATATACCCATCCAAATGCCTTTTAAGTGTTGCAAATATACCAGTCTCCTCCACTTCCTCTGGCTGTATTCGCAGTAAAAAGAAAGATGATCACCCAGGGAGATCAGCAGATGGAAGATTGAAGACCGTGGAGAAGCCAGAGACTGTGTGGACTTGGGATTAAGTTAATACAATGTTTAATAATTGTATTATTGGAACAAATGTTAATAGGATTGTGTTCAGTTAAGGGAAAGTTAGGTTTGTTAATAGTTTTGTTTAGTGTTCACTATTAGAGTTAGGAAGAGTCCAGGTTTTTTTTTAAGTAGTGGAAATTAGGAGTTTTCTGTCACTCCCTCACACTTTAACAGATTATGAGGCAAGGTGACCTTTTCTGGGTGTTTAGTTTTAATTAACAGAGGGATTTGACCTCTGCGTGGTAACGCTAACAAGGCTAGTGCCAAAATTGGGAGAACTGTCTTGTCTCTCACACTAGTCAAGTAACAGCCTGACATGGTCCTACTCTCAAAATCATACTTTACAGACAACATTCCAGTCAGCATCATCAACATCTTTAGATACGTCCTGCTCACCAGAGGACAGGCCCAGCAGAGGTAGTAGTACAGTGGTATGCAGTCAGTGAGGAGTTGCCCTAGGAATCCTCAACATTGACATCTCATGGCTCCAGATTAAACATGAGTAAGGAAAGCTGCTGCTGATTATCACGTACTGTCCCCCCTTAGTTGATGAATTGCTACTCCTCCATGTTGAAACACTGATGAAAGCTTCTGCCTGAAACGTCGACTCTCCTGCTCCTTGGATGCTGCCTGACCTGCTGTGCTTTTTCCAGCACCACGCTTTATCAACTTGTTCAACACTTGGAGGAAGCATTAAGAGTGGCAGGATTGCAAAATGTACTCTGGGTGGGGAATTTCAATGTCCATCACTAAGACTGGCTGAGTAGCAGCACTGATCAAGCTGAAGGACATAGTTGCTAGACTGGGTCTGTAGCAGTGATGAGGGAACCAACAAAACATACTTGACCTCATCTATATCAATCTGTCAGCTGCAGATGCATCTGTCCATGCCACTATCGGTAAAAGCAATCACCATACAGTCCTTTTAGAGACGAAGTCCAGCCCTCACATTGAGAATACCCTCCATTGTGTTGTGTGGCACTATGACTGTGCTAAATAGGATAGACTTAGAACAGATCTAGCCACTCTGGATTGGGCATCCATAAGGCATTGTGGGCCATCAACACAATTGATAGTACTCCAGCACAATATGTAACCTCATGGCCCAGAATATCTCTCACTCAACTTTTACCATCAAGCCGAGGGATAAACCCTGGTTCAGTGGAGAGTGTAGGAAGGCATGCTAGGAGCAACACCAGGCATACCTAAAATTGAGGTGTTAACTAGTGAAGCCACTAAATAAGGCTACTTACATGCCAAACAGCAGAAGCAACAATTGATAGAGCTAAGTGATTCAACAACCAATTGATCAAATCTAAGCTGTGCAGTCCTGCCACATCCAGTCATGAATGGTATTGTAAACTTAAACAACTCAGTGGAGGAGAAGGCCCTACAACTATCCCCATCCTCAGTGATGGAAGAGCCCAGCGCATCAGTGCAAAAGATAAGGCAATCCTCCCCCAGAAGTGCCGAGTGGATGATCCATCTCTGCCTCCTCCAGTGGTTCCCAGCATCACAGGTACCAGTCTTCAGCCAATTTGATTCACTCCACATGATATCAAGAATCGTTTGGAGGCACTGGATACTGCAAAGGCTATGGGCTCTGACAAAATTCCTACAATAGAATTGAAGACATTTGTTCCAGAACTTGCCGTTCCCCTATCTAAACTGTTCCACTTGTTACAACATTTGCATCTGCCCAATAATGTAGAAAATTGCTCAGGTATGTCCTGTACAAAAGCAGGACAAATCCAACCCGAACAACTTCTACCCCATCAGTGGACTCTTGATCATCAGTAAGGTAATAGAAGGTGTTATCAACAGTGGTATCAAGCAGCACCTGCTCAGTGATGCCCAGTTTGATTCTGCCAGGGCCACTCAGCTGCTGACCTCATTACAGCCTTGGTTCAAATATGGACAAAATGGCTGAATTTCAGAGGTGAGGTGAGAGTGATAGCTGTTGACATCAAGGCCACATTTGATGGAGTATGACATCCAACAGCCCTAAGCAAAACGGGAATCAATGGCTATCAGGGCAAACTTTCTACTGGCTAGAGTTATACCTGCACATATGATGATGGTTGTGGTTGTTGGAGGTCAGTCATCTCAGCTCTGGGACATCTCTGCAGGAGTTCCTCGAGATAGTGACCTCAGCCTGACCATCTTCATCTGCTTCAGCAATGACCTTCCCTCCATCATAAGGTCAGAAGTCAGGGTGTCAATTGACAATTCTGCAATGTTCAGCACCTTTTTCAACTCTTCAGACACTGAAGCAGTCCATGTTCAAATGCAACAAGATCTGGACAATATCCAGGCTTGGGCTGACAAGTGGCAAGTAACATTCACGCCACACAAATGCCAGGAAATGACCATCTCCAATAAGACACAATCTAATCACCTCCCCTTGACATTCAATGGTTTTACCATCACTGAATCCCCTACTATCAACATTCCTGGAGTTACCATTGGCCAGAAACTCAACTGGGCTCACTAAATAAACAGTGGCTACAAGAGCAGATCAGAGGTTAGGAAACTGCAGTGAGTTTCCTAACATTCATTTCCTAACACCCCAAAGCTTGTTCACCCTCTACAAGGCAAAAGTGATGGAATATTCCCCACTTGCATGAGCTCCCCTAGCTTATCTCTTCACGCTTCAGGCTCACTGCCTTTATTCCTGATGAAGGTTTTTTGCCCGAAACGTCGATTTCAAAGCTCCTTGGATGCTGCCTGAACTGCTGTGCTCTTCCAGCACCACTAATCCAGAATCTGGTTACCAGCATCTGCAGTCATTGTTTTTACCTGGATGAGTGCAGCTCCAATAACACTCAAGAAACTTGACACCGTTCAAGACAAAGCAGCCTGCTTGATTGGCACCACATCTGTAAGCATCCACTCCCTCCATCACCAATGTTCAGTAGCAGCAATGTGTACTATCTGCAAGATGCACTGCAGAAATTCACCAAAGCTCCTTAGACAACTCCCGCCAATCCCACAACCATTTCCATCTAAAAGGACAAGAGCAGCAGATACATCGGAATACCATCACCTGCAAGTTCCCCTCAAAACTGATCACTATCCTGACTTGGAAATATATCGTCACTCCTTTACTGTCACTGGGGCGAAATCCTAGAATTCCCTCCCTAACGGCATTGTGACATTCTACAGCATATGGACTGCAGCGATTTAAAGAAGGCAGTTCATCAACACTTTCTCAAGGACAGCTAGGCAATAAATGCTGATCCAGCCAGCAGCACCCACGCCCCAATCCCCACGAGTGAATAAAAAAAGGTAGTTCTTGGAAAATTGTTAAGGAAGATTTAATTAAAAATTAAATGGTTGGAATAAAATGATTTTTTTCTGAAAACAGTCAGCAAGGAATCACACAGGGGACATAGTGCTTAACGCAACGGTACTGACGAGATAAGTAAGGGAGATGTAAGCCAAGCGAGGCTGATTCACAGACAGCTGCTGGCACAATTTCATATTGTCACTTGAAGGCTGTATTACAGAGTTGGTAGTAGAGGGGAGTGGAGGAGATGGGTTATGGTGAATTGTGTAGCTGGATGGATGTCTAATTTAAAAACAAGACATAGGGTAGTTAGTAATAAATGATTCTCTGGGAATGTAGGTGAGGACATGCTCCAACAGGGAAATCCCAGAAACGGAGTCTTTAATACCGACAACTTTTCTTCCTGTTCCCACACTGTTACATGTGGAGGTACCCCCAGCAAAACTATCCTTGGCCCCCTCCTGTTTCTCAACATTATGCTGGCCATTGGGAACATCAAGCAAATGCAAGACAGGTTTCACACACATTGTAATATCACTGACTTCATCACCATTCTCCAACACCTCTAATTTGTCAAGCTGCTTTCGTGACATCCAATATTGCATGAGCGGAAATTTCTTCAGCTACATACCAGAAAGACTGAATATATTCTCTTTACATCTCATCACAATCTCCATTCTGTAGCTACTGGCTCCATCCCTCTCCTTGGCAAATCTCAGAGGGTAAATAAAACACTTTACAACTTTATTGTCATATTTTACACCAGGATGAGCTTCTAACCACATACTCTCCATTACCGAGACTGTCTACTTTCACATTTGTAATATTGCACATTTACAATCTAGCTTCCAACCCTCTTGCTGATATCAAATGTTTTCAAGGAATCCTGAGAGCGTGCGGCATGTATGGTATCAATGATGCTTTAGTGGGCTATTGCTTCTGTATCACAAGATTGTGGGTTCATGTGTCACTCGAGAATACGGAGGTGCCATAATTTGGCCAAGACATTAAATAAGGGACCGGATGTCTTCCCAGATGGATAAAGTGTCAAATAAGAGCAGGCTTTTTCTCCAGTCTCCACCAACATTTACCCCTTAACCAAGATCACAAAAAATGAGATTTTGCTGTGTGAGAACTTTGAGATTTGGAAGCTATCTGGTGTTTGATCAGCATGAGAGAATTGCAAGCTCTTTTTCTCTAAAAGTGCCAGTTTGTAGAGTCTCTGTGGTAGCTCTCACTCCAGCTCTTCTTGAGATAGAATTATGTGTTAAACACGTAATCGTACAAAATATGAGCAAAAGTCAACCTTTTGGCTCCTTGTATTCACTCTTAAAATATGGGGTTACCCCTTTGGCATCATGCCATTCTGTGGTCAGTGCAACATTGCATGTTCAAATTGATGTCATTTTGAAGCAGCCTGGCCCATTCACTGACTCCCCCACTCACCAATCTGGCGCTCGCTGCTTGCTTCCCAAGTTCTGGCATTCATAGCTCCTCTCGTATCCTAGTTCACTTCCTCCCTCTTACTACACCTCCTCTGAGGGTGCGGGATAGGAAAGCTGGGAGTGGGAGGGTCAGCAGCTGGTGAAAGCACTTTGCAAGAGAGGGAATTGGGATGTGTAAAAGTCATTGAATGGAAAGATGATCTAGCAGGAGAGGCAGCAACTGGGTAGCGTGCAGAAACAATTAGCATGTTTATCTCGTATTTTAAATTCTGTTTTTTATTTTAAAATAAAATAAGTATTTAATTTACATATGTGAGAATTTAGAATGTTCAGTATTTCAAATTATAGGGTAAAATGTTTTAATTTTTTTTCTGTCATGAAAGATTCAACAGAATCTTAACTTTACATTGGTTTTATTGGGAAAATTTGATCCACTGAAAGACACATTCCAGAAATGCAACTGCAAGAATGAAGCCAGGATTTGCTGCATATAAATACAAACTGTTGTGGGGAGGTACTGGACACTGAGTAAGGATATGGCTATAAATAGGTTGGCTGTTCTTAAAGCACTCACAGATGATTTCAGTTGTCATTGATTTTGACTTTGTGCGGTACTGTGAAATGAATGATGGAAATAAAAATCAAGAGATTCCAGGCTCGATTGTAATGTGGGTTTTGAGACCCTGATGCTGTGACCGAAAGAAGCTAAAGTCAGGACTTACTGACAATGGGACAAGCTCAGCGATATACCTAAATACACCCCCAGAAAAACAGCCCGTTAGTGAGTTGGTTGGATGGTCCGGACCTATCTTCTGGTTGTTTTTCAGGCTCCGTGCTTCCCAGCCAGTAACAAGGGGCTGAGTACAATTCTAAACGCGCAACAAGCCACTGACTGGCAACTCCCCGCATTACACAATTGCAAAAATTCCAGAACAACCTACAAGGAAACTATTGAAAGTTTGGACCAGTATATTTCTATATTCTCTGAAACATGGATAGGGTTTATGAAGATTGAGAAATGGATAAAGCTAAGATTCTTAACTTGGACTAGGAGGCATAGCTAGGAATTGTAAATCAGTGTGTTTTTGCAATTAATTTGACAGCAGGCTAAGTAATGAGGTCTGTTTATATTAAGAGCACAGGAGATTAGTGGGCGATTTCACCAGTGTATTCAAAAAGATAAAAGAAATGGGGCAGACTGTTTCTGATGTCCTGATGTAGAGGTCGGAATGCTGCCATAAGCTTAAAGGCTCATTCCTTTCAAAATATGTTATTGCATTGATATCATTTATTTGGAGGTTAATATACAGAGGAATTTATGAACATGTGCTAGCAATTCATACGTGGTGGGGATATATGCCCTTAGAATCAAAAAGTATAAATCAATGAAGGACTTCAGCTGGAGTATTGTTCCCAGTTCTGGGCACCACATTTTAAGAAAAATGTCAAGACCTTGGAGAGGTACATCAGGAATTATCAGAATAGTTTAAAAATGAGAAATTTCAATTCATCTGGAGAGGCTAGTAACATTGGAGGTAATCCTTCATAGAAGCAGAGGCTAAAGGGAGATTTGGTAGAGGTGAATACTAAATAAAAACTGAATGAACTGAGGATGCTGTATGTCAGAAACAAAAACAGAAATTGCCAGAAAAGCTCAGCAGGTCTGGCAGCCTCTGTGGAAATATAGACCAGTGTCTCAAGGATCGATGCAGGGTCCACTACTTTTTGTCATTTATACAAATGATTTGGATGTAAACATAGTACGTTTGCAGATGACACCAAAATTGGCAGGAGAGTGGACAGTGAAGAAGGTTACCTCGGAGTACAATGGGATCTTGGTGGGCTGAGGAGTGGCAGAAGGAGTTTAATTTAGATAAATGTGAAGTG
This sequence comes from Chiloscyllium plagiosum, assembly GCF_004010195.1. Classification (NCBI taxonomy): domain Eukaryota; kingdom Metazoa; phylum Chordata; class Chondrichthyes; order Orectolobiformes; family Hemiscylliidae; genus Chiloscyllium; species Chiloscyllium plagiosum. Next base: position 28,964,806 of record NC_057725.1, read on the forward strand.
CTGCATTTTGGGAAAGCAAATCTTAGCAGGACTTATACACTTAATGGTAAGGTCCTAGGAAGTGTTGCTGAACAAAGAGACCTTGGGGTGCAGATTCATAGTTCCTTGAAAGTAGAGTTGAATGTAGATAGGATCGTGAAGAAGGTGTTTGGTATGCTTTCCATTATTGGCCAGAGCATTGAGTATAGGAGTTGGGAGGTCATGTTGCAGCTGTGCAGGATGTTGGTTAGGCCACTTTTGGAATATTGCGTGCAATTCTGGTCTCCTTCCAACCAGAAGGATGTTGTGAAATTTGAAAGGGTTCAGAAAAGATTTACAAAGATGTTGCCAGGGTTGGAGGATTTGAGCTATAGGGAGAGGCTGAACAGGCAGGGGCTGTTTTCCCTGGAATGTCGCGGTGACCTTATCAAGGTTTATAAAATCATTAGGAACATACAAAGTTAAAGTCACACAACATCAGGTTAGAGTCCAACAGGTTTATTTGGATACTCCACAACCACCTGATGTAGGAGCAGCGCTTTGAAAGCTAGTGATTCCAAATAAACCTGTTGGACTATGAAATGGTGTTGTGATTTTTCGTCCACCCCAGTCCAACACCGAACATATGTTGTGGAGTATCACACCCAGTCTTTTCCCTGGGTTGGGGGAATCCAGAATGAGAAGGCATAGGTTTAGGGTGAGAGAGGAAAGATATAAAAGGAGCATAAGGGGCAACCTTTTCACACAGAGGGTGGTACATGTATGGAATGAGCTGCCAGAGGAAGTAGTGGAAGTTGGTACAATTGCAGCATTTAAAAGGCATCTGGATGGGTCTATGAATAGGAAGGGTTTAGAGGGATATGGGCCAAGTGCTGGCATATGGGACGAGATTAGGTTAGCATATCTGGTCAGCATGGGCAAGTTGGACTGAAGGGTCTGTTTCCATGCTGTATATCTCTAAGACTCAATGCTACTAGACCTGCTGAGCTTTTCCAGCAAATTCTGTTTTAGTTGAATAGAGGTGAGTTGTGATCTGGAATGTGTGCATGAAAGGGGAGTGGAAGATTCAATAATTTTTGAAAGGGTAATTGGATAAATAATTGAAAACAGAAACGTGCACTGAATAAGAGCGGGGGATTAGGATTAGTGAGATAATTATTTCAAAGAGGTAAAACAGACATATGTGCTAAATGGCCAAGTTCTATTTTATTATAATTCTATGACTTCTGTCTTACATAGAATAACTTTTGACTCTGCATTAGTAAGTTTTGAGTTGAAATTTCACTTTAAAACATAAACCCATAATTTAAACTGATGCTCCAATGTTGCTGTAAGAGGGAGCTGTCAGGTTTGGGTGCACTTAGTTTGTGGATAATGAACGATGTGGTTTGGTTGTGTGTGACACTCAGTAGGAGGTGTTTGGTATTGGGGGAGTGCTATATTGTCCTCCTGTTTCCAGGGGGCAAGAAAGGAAGTGCTCAAAGTTGTCCACCAACTTACAGCCAGGAAAAAAAAAATCCCTTTTTGCTATGAATGGCCCCAAATTGCTCACTGATTTGTGCTGCTCTTCTGTTAGCCTTGCAGGATTGACAGCTCCCCTCAGCCAGTTGCCATATTAATTACCCATTAAACTTACCACAAAAAATCAACACTGGAATACCACAATGAAAGGAAGAGACTTGCATTCCTGATTTTTTTCCTAAGTTCTCTGACACAGAAAGGGGGTAATAAAAAAAAACTGTAGACTGTCTGGCTTACAGCTAGTAAACGCTTGCTTGTGATTTTTAAAATGTTGTATGTTTTAACCTCTCTTACTTTGCTTTTGGTTCTTCTCTCTCTCTCTCTCTCTCTCTCTCTCTCTCTTTCAGTCCAATCTTTCCTCCCTATGTCTTTTTCTTTCTGGAACAGACTTGACCCTAATTCTTCTGATTTTCTTCTATATTCCCCTGCTTTTCAATTGCTTCTGTTGCCTCTGTTATCCACTAATACCTCTGGTACCCAATTGCTTTGTGCCTTTACCTGCTCATACGTTCAGCAAGTTACAATACAAAATGAATTCAACCTAAAGGGTGAGGAAACTGCCTACTTAACAGTGCTTATCAAAATCTGGACCATTGCCTTCCGTTGTATGTGGGAGAGAAAGGGTGCAGTAAGTCTCAGTCTCATTTCCTGTAGTCATTAACACTGGGTGAGCAAGTATGATCAAATTCAAAAACAGTGAGTAAGAATACAGGGGTAGTATTAAGCTTTAGAATTCTTTGGCAATTAGTCGTTCTTCAGTGTTGTATAGTTATATATCTTTCCTGAAATGTAGCTGTTCACACACTGACACACGAGGATTACTGTACACTCAGTGCACTGACTGTTAGAATTTCTCAATGCCCATTCACTCATCATTCCGCCATTGCTGATTGTACCTCACTTTAATCCCTCCAAATTAAAATTCTATTCCTTATGTTTAAATTACTTCATGACTCTCAATACACTTGCCCCATTCTGTTTCTAAGATCGTAAGAAACAAGAGCTGAAGCAGACCATTTGACACTGCTACCCTGTTCCGCCGTTTAGTGAGGTCATGGCTGATTTTCCCCCTCCACTCCAACTTCCGACACTATCCAAACTCCAGAAATCTATTGACCTCTGTCTTGAATATGGTCAACTCATAAGCATAATAGCTGTCTTGCATAGACAAGTTCAAAGATTTGTCGCCCTTGAGTGAATTATTGCTCGCTCATTCGTAAATGGCTGACTCCTTTTCCTGAGAATCTGACCCTGTATTCTAGATTCCCCAGCAAGGGGAAACATATTTCCTAAGCATCTATGCTGAAGGACTTAGATTCCTTCTGCAAACATAAGATGAAGGCCTAGTTTCCTCAGTCTCCATAACTCCTTTCACTAGAACTCTGAATTATTCTAGGTGTTACCTTTGTCCATTCTCCATGTCCCACTACTTCTCCTTTGTATTGATAACAATGTCTTCAGCAATCTGGGCCAGTGGTTGTCAACATCTGGCCCTCAGGGATGGTGTTTCACATGTTCTGTGGGCTAGTCCAAAGTGCAAGTTACTGCAGCTGGCATTTAGTGAGAAAGGTTTGACAGACTTTTGATTTCATGTATGGCCCAACTGCCCTGGGCTTGCTGGTGCACCTACAAAGTGACTGCTGCCATCCCCAATAATCTGCAGCTGTAAGGTGGGATTTTTCACTTGTGGGTCTGAAAACAAAGAATTAAAAGCTGAACGTGGAGTCTGACAGGAGGCCCAAGCTTGGAACTAGACCTTAAGCTCATTGTTTTCTTGTCAAAAGCAGCATCGTTCTATCCAATAGTTCTGTTGAATTTTAGGTGAGGTGGTTGAAGGCTTGGGTTAGCTAGTGGTTGGTTCCCTTGGTCATTTGGCCTGACTAAATTCTCTACTGATGCAAATGGATGAAAACCACTGAATCTCCTCCCTAAACTCTGCTGCCTTGTCAGCACTCTCTATTCTTTACAACCTGACATGCAAACCTGACTCCAATCTAAATACAAACTAAGAATTAAAATGGTTCCTTCTTGGATAAAATCAAAATACTGCAAATGCTATAAATCTTAAATAAAAACATAAAATGCTGAAGAAGCTCAGCAGATCTGGACATTTCTATGGAAAGAGAAAGTTGTTGTTCCAAAGAAGAGTCTTTGGACTCAAAACATTAATTCTCTCCACAGACGCTGTTAGTCCTGCTGCGTTTTTCCAGCATTTTCTGTTTTAAATTCCATCTTGGAGAATGCTTTCCTTATGCTTCCAGGTCTAAACTGAATGCTCCATTTGAAACAGAAATAGATAAACATTTGGAAAGAAAAGATGTGAAGAAATGGAATTGGGGATGGTAACATCAATGTGTGAGATGGCATCAACAATCTATGTGATGGGCCTCTGGTCTCCTCCTATAGAGTCATAGAGATGTACAGCAAGGAAACAGACCCTTCGGTCCAACCCATCCATGCCGACCAGATATCCCAACCCAATCCAGTCTCACCTACCAGTACCCGGCCCATATCCCTCCAAACTCTTCCTATTCATATACTCATCCAAATGCCTCTTAAATGTTGCAATTGTACCGGCCTCAACCACTTCCTCTGGAGCTCATTCCATACTCGTACCACCCTCTGTGTGAAAAAGTTGCACCTTAGGTCTTTTTTATATCTTTCCCATCTCACCCTAAACCTATGCCCTCTAGTTCTGGACTCCCTGACCCCAGGGAAAAGACTTTGTCTATTTATCCTATCCATGCCCCTCATAATTTTGTAAACCTCTATAAGGTCACCCCTCGGCCTCCAACAATCCGGGGAAAACAGCCCCAGCCTGTTCAGCCTCTTCCAATAGCTCAAATCCTCCAACCCTGGCCACATCATTGTAAATCTTTTCTGAACCCTTTCAAGTTTCACAACATTTTTCCAATAGGAAGGAGACCAGAATTGCACGCAATATTCCAACAGTGGCCTAACCAATGTCCTGTACAGTCGCAGCATGACCTCCCAACTCCTATACTCAATACTCTGACCAATAAAAGAAAGCATACCAAACACTTTCTTACTATCCTATCTACCTGCGACTCCACTTTCAAGGAGCTATGAACCTGCACTCCAAGGTATCTTTGTTCTGCAACTCTCCCTAGGACCTTACCATTAAGTGTATAAGTCCTGCTAATATTTGCTTTCCCAAAATGAGTTTGTGAGACATTATTTCCCATGCACAAAGCCATGTTGACTATGCCTAATTAGTCCTTGTCTTTCCAAATACATGAACATTCTGTCCCTCAGGATTCCCTTCAACAATTTGCCCACCACCGACCTCAGGCTCATTGGTCTATAGTTCCCTAACTTGTCCTTACCACCGTTCTTAAACAGTGGCACCACATTAGCCAATCTCCAGTCTTCCGGCACCTCACCTGTAACTATCGATGATACAAATATCTCAGCAAGAGGCCCAGCAATCACTTCCCTAGCTTCCCACAGAGTTCTAGGGTACACCTAATCAGGTGTACTTTTATGCATTTCAAGACATCCAGCACTTCCTCCTCTGTAATCTGTACATTTTGCAAAATGTCACCATCTATTTCCCTACAGTTTATATCTTCCATTTCCTTTTCCATAGTAAATACTGACGCAAAATACTCATTTAATATCTCCCCCATTTTCTGCGGCTCCATACAAAGGCTGCCTTGCTAATCTTTGAAGGGGCCCTATTCTTTCCCTAGTTACCCTTTTGTCCTTAATTCTATTTGCCAAAGTTATCTCATATCCCCTTTTTTCCCTCCTGATTTCCCTCTTAAGTATACTCCTACTTCCTTTATACTCTTTTAAGGATTCACTCGATCTATCCTGTCTATACGTGACATATCTTCCTTTTTCTTAACCAAACCCTCAATTTCTTCAGTCATCCAGCATTCCTTTTACCTACCAGCCTTTCCTTTCTCCCTAACAGGAATATTCTTTCTCTGGATTCTCGTTATCTCATTTCTGCAGGCTTCCCATTTTCCAGCCGTCCCTTTACCTGCGAACATCTGCCCCCAATCAGCTTTTGAAAGTTCTTGCCTAATACCGTCAAAATTGGCCTTTCTCCAATTTAGAACTTCAACTTTAAGATCTGGTCTATCCTTTTCCATCACTATTTTAAATCTAATAGAATTATGTTCGTTGGCCCCAAAATGCTCCCCCACTGACACCTCAGTCACCTGCCCTGCCTTATTTCCCAAGAGTAGTTCAAGTTTTGCGCCTTCTCTCGTAGGTACATCCACATACTGAATCAGAAAATTTTCTTGTACACACTTAAATCTAAACCCTTAACACTGTAACATTGTGGCAGTCCCAGTCGATATTTGGAAAGTTAAAATCCCCTACCATAACCACCCTATTATTCTTACAGATAGCTGAGATCTCCTTACAAGTTTGTTTCGCAATTTCCCTCTGACTATTGGGGGGGGTCTATAATACAATCCCAATAAGATGATCATCCCTTTCTTATTTCTCAGTTCCATCCAAATAACTTCCTTGGATGTATTTCTGGGAATATCCTCCCCAGCACGGTTTGTAATGCTATCCCTTATCAAAAATGCCACTCCCCTTCTCTCTTGCCTCCCTTTCTATCCTTCCTGTCGCATTTGTAACCTGGAACATTAAGCTGCCAGTACTGCCCACCCCGAGCCATGTTTCTCTAATTGCTACGATATCCCAGTCTCATGTTCCTAACCATGCCCTGAGTTCATCTGCCTTCCCTGTTAGGTCCCTTGCATTGAAATAAATGCAGTTTAATTTATTAGTCCTGCCTTGTCCCTGTCTGCCCTGACTGTTTGACTCACTTCTGTTCTCGACTGTTCCAGCCTCCGATTGATCTCTTTCCTCACTATTTCCCCACCTTTCCAGTTTAAATTCTCCCGAGCAGCTCTAGCAAATTTCCCTGCCAGTATATTAGTCCCCTTCCAATTTAGGTGCAATCTGTCCTTCTTGTACAGGTCACTTCTACCCCAAAAGAGATTCCAATGATCCAAAAATGTGAATCCTTCTATACACCAGCTCCTCAGCCATGCATTCATCTGCTCTATCCTCCTGTTCCTGCCCTCACTAGCTCGTAGTACCAGGAGCAACCCAGACATTTCTACCCTTGAGGACCTCCTTTTTAAATTCCTGCCTAACTCTCTGTAATCTCCCTTCAGAATCTCTACCTTTTCCCTTCCTATGTTGTTGGTTCCAATGTGGACAATGACCTCCTGCTGGCCCCTCTCCCCCGTGAGAACATTCTACACCCTCCCCGAGACATCCTTGATCCTGGCACCAGGGAAACAACACACCATTCTGCTTTTTCGCTGCTGGCCACAGAAGCATGTGTCTGTACCTTGGACTACAGAATCCCCTAACACAATTATCTCTTGGAATCCGATGTACCCCTCGTTGCATTTGAGCCAGTCTCAATACCAGAAACTTGGCTGTTCGTGCTACGTTCCCCTGAGAATCCATCACCCCCTACATTTTCCAAAACAGCATACCTGTTTGAAATGGGTATATCCACAAAAGACTCCTGCACTAGCTGTCTACCTCTCTTATCTTTCCTTGAGTTAACCCATCTATGTAACTGTATCTGAGATTTTCCCTCCTTCCTAGAACTGCAACAAACAGCATTTATGGTAGATTTAATCCGCAGTACCCCTTAAACTCTCATTAAACTCCCACATCTGACAAGAAGTACATATCACTCTACTAAAGGCCATTTTTGCTCCTTCACAATCTACAGACCCAGAAAATAACACCATCTAATTCCTTTACAAACTGCCCCAGGTTGAATTAATAGTTATGGCTTATATTTTAAGTTTAATCAAGAGACATATCTCCAAAAAACACATAATCAAGAAAGAACCCACTCTACTCACTACTGCAGACTTTCTGTAGGCCACACTTAAAACAACAATTAACTTATCTGATTCTGTGCTGTGAACTTCACGCAACAGTTCCTCCAAGATCAGTTGTGAAATTCACTGTTCGTCAATTTTCCCAGATGCACTCCAATGTCCAGCGATACATGAATTCAAACAGCAAAGGCAGTGTCGGTCTCTCTCTCTCTCTCTTTTTCTCTCTCTCTCTCTCTCTCTCTCTCTCTCTCTCTCTCTTTCTCTATCTCTCTCCCCTGCACCGACCTCTCATGTGCATCCTTTGTCTGTTCTTCTCCCTTGTAAAACTGCTGTTGTTTTGACTTTTATTCCAAAGTTCCAAAACAATGCAACAGCATATAAAACAGTAATTGCTGCTCCTGGAATTAAAGGAAGTCACCTCCAGCATCTAAAATACCTCAAAAAAAGAAGCAGCTTTGCAGCCAGTAATTTTTCCCGTCCTCCATCTTGGATTACTCAGAATCCTGCACAATGTCATTCTACAATATGTGTAATTATGTTAAAAGTTCATGTATTTGATTTTCATAAGCATTCAATGAGGTCTAACCCAAAATTAGAATTCAGGGAATGGAGGTGATATATCAACATAGATTGAGTTATTGAATTGACAAAACAGAGCTGGAAAGAATGAGACATTTTCAATTTGGAAGTAAGTAACAAGCAGGATGCTGCAAGAATCAGCATTTAGATCTCAGCTATTTACAATTGATATGAATCTCAGGTGAGGGGGTTATGTCTAAAATATCTAAGTTTATCGATTATACAAAGTTGAGTAGAAAAGTAAGCAGAAAGAAGATTCCAAAGAGGGTGTGAGGATGCGCAAGAAAATGGGCAGATGTGAGATAATGTGGCAAACTGCAAAGTTATTCACTTTGGTTGTCAAACTGGAAACTCAGAATATTTTTGGTAAGTCAGGAGACTAGGAAATATTGGTATTCAGGGCAACCCGAGAATATTTTATATGAATAACAGAGAGTTAACATGCAAGTGATGAGGACGATAAATGGTTTGTTAGCTTTGTTATAAAGGGATCCAGGTATAAGGGTAAAGATGTTATATTACAGTTATACAGGGTTCTGATGAGGCAAGATGTGGAGTACTATGTACAGTTTTAGCCTTCCTTATGGAAGGACATACTTGCCCTCGAGGGAGTGTAACAAAGCTTCTGGGCCAGCGCCTGGGCCTTATGAGGAGAGACTAAGTAAACTAGGCCTGCGTACCCCAGAGGTTAGAAAAAATGAGAGGGGATCTTACTGAAACACATATAACTCTTCAAGAACTTGGCAGGATAGACGCTGAGAAAATGCTTCCCCTAACTCTGGAATCAAGAACACAGCCATAGTCATAAATGGCTGACTCCTTATTTGGAGACTGAGATGAGAAATTTCTTGATAAAAATTTGTGACTGTTTGAAATTCTCTACCTCCAGACAGCCATAGGTGTTCATTTGTCGAAGGTGTTCAAGGAAGTGGTCGGCATGTTTTTGTGTATTAATGAAATTAAGGAGGTATGTTTGAAGGTGGAGTTCAGGTAATAAGTTCAATGGTGATCTTATTGAATAACAGAGAAGACTCAGAACTAAATGATCTACGCCAGCTCCTGTTTTCTCAACTGCTAATGACCAGCTGCCCTTTCTGATGTGTTAAAACTTCCCATGGCCACTATTTCGAAATGAAAATGTGTTGCTGGAAAAGCGCAGCAGGTCAGGCAGCATCCAGGGAACAGGAGAATCGACGTTTCGGGTATAAGCCCTTCTTTTCAGGTTTATGCCCGAAACGTCGATTCTCCTGTTCCCTGGATGCTGCCTGACCTGCTGCGCTTTTCCAGCAACACATTTTCAGCTCTGATCTCCAGCATCTGCAGTCCTCACTTTCTCCTCACTATTTCAAAATGTTTGTGTCTCAACTAATATCAAGCAAGATTTTCTGGTCAATGATGTTTGTGGATGCACTAAATGGCTCTCATATTTCCTAAATGGCACCATCACTGCATTTTAGGTAAAGGGAGGAGAAGATGAGTACTTAATTGGATGGGAAATTCCTTGAGAGGTCCTGAGATTGTGCTATCGATATGTAAATACATATTATTTCCATGTTGGGAACAAATCTAAATTGAGCAGTTAGCAAACAACTGAATAGGCAGCCCATCACAAATGTTTGCGTCTTTACATTTGAAAGATTTCAGTCCACTTGATTAGAGATCCAGTTCAGAATCTTGACCTGTCACAGATAGTTAATAGCCCCCTCTTTCATACAACCTCTAAGATATAGATACAAAGAATAAAGAGCCTGACTTACTCCTGAAGCACCACATCAGTAGATATGAATTTTCTTTCCAGCTTAGTAGTCCTAAAAGCATGCATGAAACCAGCCCTAAGGTAACAGTTTCATTTACTGGAGCCAACATTATCATTCGCTCAGGTAACTTGTTTCAACAAGAGAGAAATAAAGTTCACCCGGTTTTCCTACAACTTTGAATCTGACAGCTCAGAGGGATGCCATTCTATCCACAATGCTTGTGCAAGCTCATTTGAAAGCTCCTTAATATAGTGCGACATCCCAGTTTTAAACCAACAAATTTACCAGAGCTTTTCCATTTGAGCCAGCAGTTTGTGCCAGTGATTTGTCCTCTTCAAATACATATCCAATTGTCTTCTGAAAGTTCTTATGGAATCTGATCCCACCATCCTTTCAAAAAGTGTATCCCCGATCCTAACAACACTTTGTGTAAAACAGATTATTTTTATTTTCCCCCTCGTTCATATGCAGATCATTTAAATTCTGTGACCTCTGGTCACCAACACATTTGACTGAGAAACTCAGTTTCTAATTATTTATTCTATCGATATCTCTAATAACATTGAACTTCTCAAATGGAAAACTAATGAAGTTGTAAAATTGTCTGACATCTTCCAAAAAAATTTCATTTGCATGAGCACTAGACCATATGCAGTCGGCCTATAGTGTAAGGGCCTTAAGATCTATCCTATCTTAATGACAAGTCAATGAGAGCTTTAGTATAAAGATCCAAACCCTAGCTTCAAATATAACATAGTATGCTCTTAGTTATTGTCTTGGCAACTTTTCTGCTGACAATCTCCTGGCTCTAATAGGTGTCACCTCATTCAATAAGATTACATTCGTGCCTTGCACTGTTGCTTCCAATAAATGCCATTATCTATTGTATCTTGATTTTAAATTTCTTATGCTTGTTTCCAAATCTCTCCGTGGCCTCACCCTTTCCGATCATTGTCATGTTTTCCAGCTCCACAATCCTATGAGGTTGATGCATTCTAATCCAGCCTGTATTGAGGCATTCCCAATTTTATTCACGCAACCATTGGCAACACTTTCAATTGCCTCTATACCCTCCTCCTCTCCACCTTGCTCTCCTCCTTTAAGACACTCCTTAAGACCTAGCTATGTAGCCAGTTTTTGTTCAGCTTGGATAATACCTTTTTATGTGACTCAGTGTCATGCATGTTGTGTTGCATTCTACTCCTGTGAAGTGTATTGCATTGTTATATTTCATTAAAGGCGCTATATATATGTAAGTTGTTATGAGCCCCCTCTCCCCCCCAGTATTTCAAAGATAATGTGCTAAGGGTTATTCCTTGTTGCTGATTTTCAAGGGATAACTTTATCTGCTTTTCCATATGAAAGGCATCCCATGCTATGACTAGAATGTGGGGCCATCAGCCTCCCGGCAACTGCTCTTGGTCCGATGTCTTGGGACTGCCGAAATAGATGAAGAGTTTCCAGTCCCAAAACTGCTAGTTCACTGTTCATACTTAGGCCGAGGTACCTGGAAAGCCATTCATTCAAATGGTGAACAACAAAATGTCTCAAGTTAGCCTCCAAAGTCTTATCTTTAGCCTTTTGTGTCAGCCAGCTTTTTGGTGAGGGAGGCACAGATAGAAAGTATTATGGAAAGAAGTTCCAAGTTATCTTTCAAAGGCAAATTGGATACATACATAAAAGGTCCAATTACTTGGGTCAGGGCGGGGGTAGTGGGACTAATTGAATTGTTCTTTTTTCAAAGAACCAGCATAAATGCAATTAGTTTAGTAGATTAAATAAACATAAATGCGGGAAATAGAAAGTAAGCTTTAAACTGAACATGTGCCCTCCTTTGCGTTTATGTTTCCATTAGTCCTTTTTAATTCTTTTCACTGTATTGTACATGTACACTGCATTCCAGGATGCATATACCTTAAGCACCTTGATACCTTTACCTTTAAAAGCTTTGTAATCAGTGGTATGATATCTTAATGGGTGACATGATTTATTAGTGAGACGGCAGCTGTAACTATTCTTGCTGTGCCTGAAACGATCATTTTTCAGACTTAAGTCAATAATTTTTCAAATAAAGTGACATGCCAGTCCCTGCCGATTGAAGTCCACATCAATAAAGTCTTATATGAGGCATAATTAGTCATCTAATCAATTGGGGCTTCTGAGCATGACTGTGTTGCAAACATTAATTTCTGTCTCTGCCTTTGCCAAAAATATCTTTTTATATAATAATTCAAATTATTTGAGCTCATCTATCCCCTCCCATTGGCCCCAAGGAACAATTATTCCTCGTTTCTCTGCAGGGCTTCTGATTGACTTGTACAGCTTATACTCTGCTGTTCATTTGTAGTTGTTTAAATTTTTTAGTTGTTCCAATATTGTCTCTCTTTTGTTATTGCTCTTGTTAATTCTTCACCCGCGAACAATGTGTATTAGCATCCATTTGAAAATATGGTCTAGAAATCATTTGCCTACAAAGTAGACTAAATTCTCAGTGCATACCTTCCTATCATTAACTCACTCATTCTCTTAAGAGCTCTGTCAAAATACCAGACAGAAGGATGTGTTAAATATTTCTTTATTACTGTTGCCAACAATCAGTTTTAGCTGTAATTTCTTAAATAATTCAACACAGCACATAGCACTGTTATCATATTACAGTACAATAATCAGTGTGCTTAGCATAGGAATGAAGAACTCTGACAATATCTGAAGATCTGTGCTCCAGACCAATCACTAGTCAGTCTGTTCCATTCCACATGGCCTCAACACATCCATGCATAAAATTAATGGCTCTTTACTAAAATGCACTTAGTATTTGGAACAAAATAATTAAACTAATACCATAAATATAGGTTAATGGGTATGATCTTATAGTCATAACAGAGGCATAGCTACAAGGAGATCAAAGCAGGGGCCTAAATATCTACCTAACAATGTAGAAACTCCCCAGGTATGACATGTTCAAAAACGCACTGCAATCAAAACGATCCCAACTGCATTATCTCAATTATCAATCCCTCCATTCAGGTAAAGACATTTGACAATTTATAAGTTCTTAAATATTAAAGAAGTTAATTCCCCCATGCAGCAAAACCTGAATACCATTGAGTGCCTCAGTGCTTAGCACTGCTGTCTCACAGCGCCAGGGGCCCAGGTTCGATTTCAGCTTCAGGCGACTGTGTGGAGTTTTTACATTCTACCGGGTCTGTGCGGGTTTCCTCCAGGTGCTCCAGTTTCCTTCCACAGTCCAAAGGTGTGCAGGTTAGGTGAATTGGCCATGCTAAATTGCCTAGATTACTTAGTGTGGAAACAGGCCCTTCGGCCCAACAAGTCCACACCGACCCTCCGAAGACCAACCCACCCAGACCCACTCCCCTACATTTACTGCTTCACCTAACACTACGGGCAATTTAGCATGGCAGGTTAGGTGCATTTGTCAGGGATAAATGTAGGATAATAGGTGAGGGAAATGGGTCACTCTTTGTAGGGTCATTCTGGCTTTTTAAAAATTAGATTAGGTTCCCTACGGTGTGGAAACTGGCCCTTCGGTCCAACAAGTCCACACCGACCCTCCGAAGAGTAACCCACCCAGACCCATTTCCCTCTGACTAATGCACCTAACACTATGGGCAATTTAGCATAGCCAATTTACCTGCCCTGCACAGCTTTGGACTGTGTGAGGAAACCGGAACACCCAGAGGAAACCCATGCAGACACTGGGAGAACACGCAAACTCCACAAAGACAGTCACCCGAGGCTGGAATTGAACCTGGGGCCCTGGTGCTGTGAGGCAGCAGTGCTAACCACTGAGCCACCGTGCCACCCATAAGGGCCTGTTTCCACACTTCAGAGAATCTAAATCTCAAACTTGTGCTCATGAGTCCTATTTGCGCTAGGCAATGACCTTTTCCAACAGGAGAAAATCTATCCACCTGTCCTTGACACTCTGTGATATTATCATCAATGATTGGTGGTGTTTCATCTGTAAGGTGTACTGCAGCAAGTCAAATAAGCCTTTTACACCATCACATACTAAACCTGCAACCTGAATCAACCAACAAAAGCAAGGGAACAGTTTGGGACAATACCACCACCACCTACAACTGTGTCTATAAATTCATAAAACTGTCATTCATTCTTGCTCTCACATGGCCTCAACACATCCATGCATAAAATTAATGTTTCTTTACTAAAATGCACTTAGGTTTTGAAAGAAAATAACTAAAGTAATAGCACAAATACAGGTTAATGGGTATGACCTTATAGTCATTACAGAGGCATAGTAACAAGGAGATCAAAGCAAAGGATGCTAAATATTCAGGGATATAGAACATAGAACATTACAGCGCAGTACAGGCCCTTGGCCCTCGATGTTGCGTCGACCTGTCATACCAATCTGAAGCCCATCTAACTTATACTATTCCATGTATGTCCATATGCTTGTCCAATGACGACTTAAATGTACTTAAAGTTGGCGAATCTACTACCATTGCAGGTAAAGCATTCCATACCCTTACTACTCTCTGAGTAAAGAAACTACCTCTGACATCTGTCCTATATCTACCACCCTCAATTTAAAGCTATGTCCCCTTGTACTCGCCGTCACCATACTTGGAGAAAGGCTCTCCCTCTCCACCCTATCTAACCCTCTGATTATCTTGTATGTCTCTATTAAGTCACCTCTCAACCTTCTTCTCTCTAACGAAAACAGCCTCAAGTCCCTCAGCCTTTCCTCGTAAGACCTTCCCTCCATACCAGGCAACATCCTAGTAAATCTCCTCTGCACCCTTTCCAAAGCTTCCACATCCTTCTTATATTGCGGTGACCAGAATTGTACACAATACTCCAAGTGCAGCCGCACCAGAGTTTTGTACAGCTGCAACATAACCTCATGGTTCCAGAACTCAATCCCTCTATTAATACAAGCTAAAACACTGTATGCCTTCTTAACAACCATGTCAACCTGGGTGGTAACTTTCAAGGATCTGTGTACATGGACACCGAGATCTCTCTGCTCATCTACACTACCAAGAATCTTACCATTAGCCCAGTACTTTGCATTCCGGTTACTCCGACCAAAGTGAATCACCGCACACTTGTCCACATTAAACTCCATTTGCCACCTCTCAGCCCAGCTCTGCAGCTTATCTATGTCTCTCTGTAACCTACGACATCCTTAATCACTATCCACAACTCCACTGACCTAAGTGTCATCTGCAAATTTACGAACCCACCCTTCTACGCCCTCATCTAGGTCGTTTATAAAAATGACGAACAGCAGTGGACCCAACACCGACCCTGGCGGTACACCACTTGTAACCGGACTCCAGGATGACCATTTCCCATTACTGATCCAAACTGCTATATCTCCCACAATCCCATTCCTCCGCATTTTGTACAATAGCCTACTGTGGGAACCTTATCGAACGCCTTGCTGAAATCCATATATACCACATCTACCTGTTGGTCACCTTCTCAAAGAACTCAATAAGGTTTGTGAGGCACGACCTACCCTTCACAAAACCGTGCTGACTATCCCTAATCAAATTATTCTTTTCTAGATGATTATAAATCCTATCTCTTATAAC
>NC_057725.1:28980118-29047087 GCF_004010195.1 Chiloscyllium plagiosum
TCCTAGGATAAATCCCATCCGGCCCAGGGGACTTATCTATTTTCACACTCTGCAGGATTTCTAATACCTCTTCCTTGTGAACCTCAATCCCACTTAGTCTAGTAGCCTGTATCTCAGTATTCTCCTCGACAACATTGTCGTGTTCTAGAGTGAATACTGTCGAAAAATATTCATTTAGTACTTCCCCTATCTCCTCTGACTCCACACACAACTTCCCACTACTATCCTTGATTGGCCTTACTCTCGTCATTCTTTTATTCCCTAAATACCTATAGAAAGCCTTAGGGTTTACCCTGATCTTATCCACCAACAACTTCTCATGTCTCCTCCTGGCTCTTAGCTCTTTCTTTAGGTCTTTCCTGGCTACCTTGTAACCCTCAAGCGCCCGAACTGAGCTTTCACATCTCATCCTAACATAAGCCGCCTTCTTTCTCTTGACCAGAGATTCCACTTCCTTCGTAAACCACAGCTCCCGCGCTTTACAGCTTCCTCCCTGCCTGACAGGTACATACTTATCTAGGACACACAGGAGCTTTTCCTTGAATAAACTCCACATTTCTAATGTGCCCATCCCCTGCAGTTTCCTTCCCCATCTTATCCCTCCTAAATCTTGCCTAATCACATCATAATTGCTTTTCCCTCAGCTGTAACTCTTGCCCAGTGGTAGTCACGTATCCCTTTCTATCACTAAAGTACACATAACAGAATTGTGATCGCTATCACCAAAGTGCTCACCTACTTCCAAGTCTAACACCTGGCCGGGCTCATTAGCCAGTACCAAATCTAATGTGGCTTTGCCCCTTGTTGGCCTGTCTACATACTGTGTCAGAAAGCCCTCCTGCACACACTGGACAAAAACTGACCCATCTATAGTACTCATACTATAGTATTCCCAGTCAATATTTGGAAAGTTGAAGTCCCCCATGACAACTACCCTGTCTCTTTCACTCCTATCGAGAATCATCTTTGCTATCCTTTCCTCTACATCTCTGGAACTATTCAGAGGCCTCTAGAAAACTCCCAACAGAGTGACCTCTCCTTTCCTGTTTCTAACCTCAGCCCATACTACCTCAGTTGACGAGTCCCCAAACATCCTTTCTGCAACTGTAATACTGTCCTTGACCAACAATGCCACACCTCCCCCTCTTACACCATATGTGTCTTTTCAAAAGAACAACCACGAAGGATATGGTGGTGGGGTAGCTTTGTTAGTAGAAGATGGAATAAGTACGGTAGCAAGAAGCAAAAGCAGATGGGAAGATGTAGAATCTATTTAGATAAATAAAACAAGGAGAAGACAACACTGGCAAGTGTAACCTGTAGGTCCCTAACAGTGGGACAGAAAAAAATTGGGAGATAATGAGGTTGTGTGAAAAGGACATCAATCATGCATGCCTTTGATCTTCATGTAGATTAGGAAAATCAAATTACCAGGCAAAGGCAAAAGGCAGAATTCATAGAATGCATTTGAGACACTTTCCTAGAACAACCAGGGATCAGGCTATTTTGGAACTGGTAATGTGTAATGAGGCAGATTTAATAAATATTTTTCGAGTAAAATGTCACCTAGAAAGCATTGATATGGTAAAATTTAGTACTTAGTTTGAAAGGGAGAAACTTGAGTTTGAAAAACTGTGCTGTACATAAATAGGGTAAAATTTACAAAAGAATGAGAGCACAGCTAGTTGGAGTGGATGGGGTCAGATGTTTTAATGGTTTAGGAACAATGGCAGATGTTTAAAAAAAAGTTCACGTCTCACAACAAAGATACGTTCTTGGGGGAGTTGGAGAACCACCAATGTAACCCCTTTATACAAAAGAGATTGAAACAGAAATGGGTAGCTATACTCCAGGTAGCTTTATATCTGTTATTATAAAAGATGTAATAGCAAGGTATTAATATAATATGATCAAGCAGAGTCAACATCACTTCATGAATGGGAAATCATGTCTTGACAATTTATTAAAATTCTTTGAGGTAACAAGCAGAATAGATAAAGGGGAAGAAGTAAATGTAATATATTTGGATTTCCAGAAAGCGGGTTTGATAAGGTGCCAAGCAATGGGCTACTTAATAAGATAAGAGCATACGCTGCTCGTCATAGTATATTAACATGGATAGCTGATTGGCCTAACTAATGGAAGTCAGAGTTGAGATAACTGGGACATTTCAAGATGGCAAGTTGTAATAAGTGGTGGACCACAGGGATCAGTGCTAGGGCCACAATAATTTATAATATATATTAATGAGTTGGGTGAAGAACGTAAATGTACCATATCCAAGTCTGACGATGACACAAAGTTTGAGCCAGTGGTGAGTAAGACTCATCCCTCTGCAGACTCTATAGACAGATTAAACGAGTTGGCAGATGGCATGTAATGTGGGAAAATGTGAGGTCATGCACTTGGCAGGAAGAACAGATGAGCTGAATATGATTTAAATGGAAAAAGCTGCAGCACAGAGGAATTTGGGGCTGCTAAAGAATAAATTGCAAAAAACTTGCATACATGTTCAGCAGGTAATATGGAAGGTTGACCTTTATTTCAAAGGGAATGGAGTATAAAAGTAGGAATGTCTTGCTAGAACTATGCAAGCTATAACTTAGACTAGATCTAGAAATCTGTGAACAGGTATGTATTGCACAAACTCAGTAAGGAGTCACCCAGTTGGGACAGAGGTGAGGATTTATTTCGCCCTGCAAAGGTAGTAAATCTGGGAATTATTTTTACAGAGGGCTATAGAAGCTGGGTCATTAAGTATATTCAAGCCTGAGATAGACAGATTTTTAATTAGTAAGGGAACTAAGGGTTATATAGAAAAGGCAGGAAAGCAGAGTTGAGAGTTCTCAGATCATCCATGGCGAAAGACTTGATATGTCAAATGAGTACTCCAGCTTTTAATGTCTTTTGGTCTCAATATACACTCACTTATATAAATGCTTTGATGTGCATCCTTTCACACAAACACAGAGACCTACACAGATATGTAACAGCTGTGAACTTGAAGATAGACCAGCAGGAAGCTGGAAGAACACAGCAAGCCAAACAGTATCAGGAGGTGGACAAGTCAACATTTCAGGTGTAACCCTCCAAAACATTGACTTCTCCTCCTCCTGATGCTGCTTGGCTTGCTGTGCTCTTCTAGCCTTGGATTCCAGCATCTGCAAGTTTTTGTCTTTAGTGAACTTGAAGATAGCAAAGTGTCTGTCCCATGTTCCCAATTGTACAAAATGGGAGTATGCCACTCTACATATTTGTCTTTATTATTAGTACCATTTTCCCTACTTACTTTATCCTTCTTTCCTGATTGTATGGTGTCCTATTCATGAGAATGTTGGATGCATTGCTGTTTCCAACCTGGAGCAAATGGTGTTCCTTCCTGCCAATATTTTCCACAATAACCTATCCTGCTGAAGTTAATTTCTAAAGAGTTGAATGCCACCTTTCTGTTGTCTGCCAAGCAGCCAACCCAGACTGTTGCTGCTGCCTGTGTGTGTGTGTGTGTGTGTGTGTGGGGGGGGGGGTGGGGAGAAAGAGGTAAGACCAAACTCTGACCCTTGAGCACATCCTGCAAGGCCATCTGTGACCTCTTCCATTGAAAGTCAGCAGCCTTCCACCAGCCTTGCCACAACTCCTGGGGTAGCAGTTTGTTATGATGGGACAAAGCACCTGCAAGGTAGATGCTGAGGGAATGCAGAAATGGTGTCCATTCCATTTTACAAGTATTATTGGATGTGTTGCTGGATTAGATTAGATTCTCTACAGAGTGGAAACAGGCCCTTTGGCCGAACAAGTCCACACCACCCCTCCGAAGAGTAACCCACCCAAACCCATTCCCCTACCCTATATTTACCCCTGACTAATGCACCTAACACCGTGGGCAATTTAGCATGGCCAATTCACATGACCTGCACATCCTTGGCTTGTGGGAGGAAACCGGAGCAAACCCGCACAGACACTGGGAGAATGTGCAAACTCCACACAGACAGGCGGGAATCGAACCCAGGTCCCTGGTGCTGTAAGGCAGCAGGGCTAACCACTGAGCCACCGGGCCGCGCCAAAAAAAAGCCTGTTGGCCTATAGCCTGGTGTTGTATGATTTGAACATTGTATACCTCAGTCTCACACCCAAATCTTGACAATGACCAAGTGCTGGAACTGAGTGGAGCTTGGCAACAGCGCTAAATGCAAAGAGGCCCCTGTGAGATGTGAACTCATAATCTCTGGTTTACAAGACCAATGCTCTAACTGCTGAGCTATCTATGGGGCCTGGCAGTTTTACACTGACCTTCCTTACATTCACCCTTGACTAATGCACCTAACACTACAGGCAATTTAGCATCTTTGGACTGTGGGAGGAAGCCGGAGCACCCGGAGAAAACCTACACAGGCATGGGGAGAATACGCAAACTCCACACAGACAGCTGCCCCAGGCAGGGATTGAACCTGGGTCCCTGGTGCTGTGAGGCAGCAGTGCTAACTACTGTGCCGCTGCTGCAATAGCATTATTATGGAAAGGTTCTTAGTCTGTGGGCTTAATTTCAGGTTTTGGCCAAGAGCACACTCTGATGTTGCCAGCAGATGGTTTGAAATGTGGGGGTTTACAGAGTCATGCTGATAATTGGACATCATTTTAGGAAAGCCGAATGACAGAATTGTTACAGAACAAAAGGAGGCCATTTGGCCCAATGTATCTGCACTGGCTCTCTAATCAATGACTGATTGTGGACAGCCCACAAAAATGATGGGGACCCTTGGTGTCTCCTCCAATGTTTCCTCCTCCCTGCTTTTCAAACCGACATCCGAATGCACATTGGCAGGGACTGTCTAATGATAGCAAGTTCATGGAGCTTGAAGAAAACTGTTAAGAGCTGGACTCCCACTCTAGTGAGTATTAAAAGGCTCACTCTGAGTGGTCCAGGCTTCAGAGCCATTGCCTCAAGACACTGTTGCTTTTTTCTACAACATGAAATACATGGTTCTCATTTGAAATATCGCTACTCCAGCAAAACCAACGCGCCCATTTCTTTATTAAGTCAAAAGACAATAACGTCCCAAGCCAAGGTGTTTCTTCCCAGGTGAGTACAAAACTAGAGGGCATCAGTTTAAGGCGAGAGGGGAAAGATATAAAAGGAACCTATGGGGTAATATTTTCAACCAGAGGTTAGTGCATGTATGGAATGAGCTGCCAGAGGAAATGGTGGAGGCCAGTACAGTTGCACCATTTAAAAGGCCCCTGAATGGTTCCACAAATGACACCTGAATATAATAAGAGGGATTTAGAGGGATAATGGCCAACTGCTGACAAATGGGACTAGATTAATTTAGGATACCTGGTCAGCATGGGCAAGTTGAAACAAAGGGTCTGTTTCCATGCTGTACATCTCTATGACTCTATATACCCTGAAGCAGAGATGAATGGCATATTGTGAAAAGTGTATTATGCCCCCTGTCCCACCTATAAGGATCTGCTTGTTGAGAAATCAGGGACAGCAACCTTGATGGCCACTGGCACTGCCATCCTCTCCCATGTTTGTTATAAGAAGTGGTTTACTTTGTATCTGAAATATAGGTCGTTCAGACTGCTCCTGGCTGAGATGGAGAAGAATGTTTGTTCCCTGAAGACTAATAATGTGTTGATATGGTATAATAAGAGATGTACCCAATCACATGACCCTGACATCAATAAACTAGAAGACACCAGTATAGAATGAACATGTGATGGGAAAGGTCTCAGACACTACATTAGACAGCTGTATTGGAAAACCTAGTCTAGACAGATGTAAATAAAGGAGAATGACATTACATAAGGAGTTGAAGAGCCTTAGTGATACAGAACAAGCAGCCTTGGGGACAGTGCATGTACGGACCTCGACAGCACAAGATGTTGCAAAAACAGCATTGGCATAAAGCCAAAGATAGTCTGTGAGGAGCCCTCTTCCTACTACCTCTGCATATAACTTGCCATCTCTACAGCTTTAGTCCTTGTTTCTGTTGTGTTGCAGCCCAAGAAGGAGTGCAGATATAGACCCATTGCTCAGCAGGCTTTTTGTCGACTGAGACGTTAACCCCTTCCCCAACCATCCTGTCTGGATGTGGCATATTCCCTTCAGAATCAGGTCTTCCAAAAACATGCTGTGATACTTCCACAAACATGTTAAGAGCAAGAGTAAGGCAAAAACATCTTACCTGGGAATTGCATGGCTGGTCCTTTACATAGCACCAGTCGAAGAGGTGCAGGTCTTTCCTATTGCTGAACATATGTTCACTTTGCAGGTAATAACAGAATCCATAATTCTATTTGGCAGAGTATAAACCAAATCATCTCCATGACCCACTCAATTGAGGCATCCACTACAGGTTATGGCAAAGGAAGCACTTTGGTTGCTATTGCTTCACTTCAGAAGTGCTGGTACTATGGAGCATAATTTTTCAGAATATTGTAAGATATTAAAACAAAGCAGTATTCACAAATTTTATTTTGTGAACAACACACTCTTTAGATTAAAGATGTGATCAAATTGTTCAGTTTGGATTTCACAATCTCTCAGACATTGCAATTGTGATCCTAGTCCCCCGGGTCCTTCAAAAGTACTTGAAATCCTATACTCTTCTGATTGTGGTCCTTAAGCGATCTAAATGTGAAGAAAACTCGATGAGCAGGACTGTGGTGAGAGGCCCACGGGAATCTGCACTGTTTATCAGAAGTCCAGAGAAAAGCAGAATAATTGCACAGCAGCACACGAGAGAATGTCCCTGTAGCAATCCCATGTACCTTTGTTGTTTCAGTTCTATTGAAAAGATTCAAAGAGAGCCTGAAGGAAAACATTAAAAGGGTCTCATGATGAATAATTGCAGCCATTCTGTCTTGCTGGTTCGTGGGATCATGTTTGACTTTGCTATTTGTTACCAAGAGGATGTTGTCCTTTTTCCAGTGAACATGATTTCACTCTTTTGAATCACGAGGAAAGGACCCACACTTTAATAGTGCCTCTCACAACCACAGGATGTCCCAAAAGCTGTTGAAACATTTTCTTTAATGTAGTCATTATTATGGTGTAGTCCATTGTGACAGCCAATTTGCACACGGAAAACTCCCACACATACCAATCATGTTTGAATAACATTGATCAAACGATAAATATTTGGCCACAGCAAGACCATAAGATGTACGGACAGAGGGAGGCCAGTCAGCCCAAAAGTTTTTTCTGCTATTTAATTAGACCATCGCTGATCTAAATCTTCAATTCCACTTTCTTGTTTTTTCGTCAAAACTCCTGATGCCCTTATTAAAGAAGAATTTATCTATCTCAGCCTTGATATTATACTTATCAAAACAACCTCCACAGCTATCTGCTGTGAGGATTTCCACAGACTCACTACCCTCTAAAATAAGAAATTCCTCCTCATCTCAGTTCTAATTGGGTGACCCCCTTACTCATGCCCTCTGGTCCTAGATTCTCCTACAAGGGGAACCAAGCTCTCCACATTTACCCTGTCATCTGAGGGACCACAATTCACCAGTATTCTAACTAGTGTCTTGTACAGTTTTAGGAAGACTTTCCTATTTTTATATTCCATTCCTTTAAACTAAAGGCCAACAGTACACTTGCCTTCCTCTGACCTGCTGAATTTGTATGCTTGTTTTGTATAAATAATGCATAAGGATTGTGCTTCAGCTGTCCACAGTCTTTCTCCATTGAATAATATTCAGCTCCTCTATTCTTCCTGCCAAAGCACTTAACCTCACATTTTCCCACATTAACTTCCATGTGCCATTCATGCAGTCTCTTTGCAGACTCTCCTTCCTGTTGTCACCATTCATCATCCCAACTATTTTTGTGATGAGGAAGAGCCAGTGTTGGACTGAAGTGCGCAATGTTAACATTCACACAACACCAGGTTAAAGTCCTGTTGGACAATAACCTGGTGTTGTGTGATTTTTAACTATTTTTGTGTCATCCCAAACTTGGCTACGGTACATTCACTTTCCTCATTCAAGTCATTAATATGTGTTGTAATTATTGTAGCCCCAGCACTGATACTTCTGGCACTTCCCTAGTTAAGGTTTGTCATCCTGACAATACACCTTTTGTCCCAAATCTCTGCCTTCTATTAATTAACCAATCTTCTATCTTTGCTAATGAACTATCTCAGAAATTAACTAGCTTAACGCGTGGTACCTTATCAAATGCCTTCTGGGAATCCAAATATATTGCACTCACTGCTTACCCTTTATTTACCCTGACATTTATCTTTTCAGAGGACTCTAAAAGTTTATCAGGCATTTTTTTCCCTGCATGAATGTATGGTGACTCTGCTTGATGATGGATATTATGTACATTATTTCTAAATGCTTTGATACCACAGAGTCATACAGCATGGAAATAGACCTTTCAGTCCAACTTGTCCCTGCTCACCAGGCATTCCAATCTGACCTAGTCCCATTTGCCAGCATTTGGCTCATATCCCTGTAAACCCTTCCTATTCACATATCCATCAGATACCTTTAAATGTTGTAATTGTACCAGACTCCACCACTTTCTCTGGCAGCTCGTTCCATACATGCACCACCCTCTGCATGAAAACGTTACTCCTTGGGTCCTTTTTAAATCTTTCCCCTTTCACCTTAAACCTACACCCTCTAGTTTTGGATTTCCCCACCCTGAGAGAGAGAAAAATAATCCTTGGCTATTTCCCCTATCCATGCCCCATTGATTTTATAAACTTCTATAAAGTCACACCTCAGTCTGTGACGGTCCAGGGAAAAATGGCCCAGTCTATTCAGCCTCTCCTTATAACTCAAACCCTCCAGTCCCAGCCAACATACTTGTAAATCTTTTCTGCGCCTCATCAAATTAAGAACATCTTCCCTACAGAAGGGTGACCGGAACTGCTATGCAGGATGCTAATCGTTTCATCACCAATGTCCTGTGCAGTCGCAGTATGACATCTCAACTTGTGTACTTAAATGTTCTGATCAATGAAGGCAAGTGTTCTTCTTCACCAACCTATCTACCTGCAACTCCACTTTCAAGGAACTATGCATCTGCATCCCTAGGACTCTTTGTTTGGCAACACTCCCCAGGGCCCTACCATTAACTATATAAGGCCTACCCTGGTTTGTCTTAACAAAATTTAACATCACACATTTTTCTAAATTAAACTCCATCTGCCACTCCTCGGCCCATTGGCCCAAGTGATCAATGTCCCATTGTACTCTGAGTTAATCTTCTTCACTATCCACCAGATCCTTTATTATAGATTCTAATATTTTCCCAAAAGTGAATCTTAAGCTAACTGACCTATAATTAATTGGGTTTTTTTGTCTCCTTCCCTGTTTGAATAAAGATATTACACTGGCAATTCCCTGGTACTTTTTCTGAGTCTAAGAATTCTTGGATGATTACACCCAGTGCATCCACTGTCTCTATACCTACTTCTTTTAATATCCTAAGATGCATTGAGATAGGTACAGGTCTTTAGCCTCATTAAATTTCCCCAGTATTTTTACTCTGTTGATAGTTATTGTTTTTATTTCCTCTCCCCTTTATGTCCTTTGATTATTCATTATTTTTGGAGCGTTATTAATGTCTTCTACAGTGAAGACTGATGCAAAATATTTCCTCCTTTGCCATTTCCTGGTTTCCCCATTATTATTTCCTCAGACTCTCACTCTACAGGGTCTATGTTCATATTGGCCACTATTTCCTTTTTTGCATATCAGTCTTGATGGTAATTGCAAATTTATTCAAAGTCTGTCTTATTCCTCTTTATTATTATTCAGTCATCCTTTGTTGATCTTTAAAACTGTCCCAATCCTCTGACTTAGTACTGACATTTGCCACATTGTGTGCTTTTTCCTTCAATCTGATGCTATGCTTAACTGCTCTGGTTAGCCAGAGTTGACGTATCTCCTTCCTAGAATTCTTCTTTCCAACTGGGATAGGCATTCATTTTAAAACATGAACTATCTTCTTAAACGTATTCCTGATGGCGAGTAAAATTCTCCTTTAAAATCGTTCAATGAGATATTTTGCATCTTTCTTAGCGAGAAATCTCGCCCCAATGATGTCGTGAAACAGCTCTCGCTCAGCCTAACAATTATATGCGATTGAGAAGAATCTGTTTGAAAGGTAGATACTTTTAATTGTAAGTATAGTTCAGCCAAGTAAATAACTTTAAATATTCATTACACATAATTTTTATTAATTCTTTCAAGGAACTTAAAAGTAAGTATTTGGTGAGATTACATCTCCTGTGTTTGAAGTGTTGTTGCTGAATAGAGTTGGCTATGAGCCATTTACTTCAAGGCAAGTTAGTAACACAAGTTTATTCAAACAGTATTCATTCTGTATACTAGCCAGTTTCATAATGCATTCAATGAAAAATGAGAAAAGCGCCCTTTTAAAACATTGTTGTTAATACATTGGGAGACTATCATGTTTCATCATTGTAATTGTGTTTTCTGTAATCGGGGGCATAACTTATGTTATTGGTTAGTGAGAACATGATGCGATATCAACCTTCTGAACATATAATGTTTCAAATTAGCTGGAAGCTGTTTAGTATTACTGAATCTACCCATTTATGGAGTAGTGTGGGAAAGACTGATTTATTCCAACTTGAAATGGACTTTTTCCAAAAGTCTATTTTTACCAAAGATTGGCTATGGTTCAGTGGAGAGCACTGTCACCCCTCAGTCACAGGCTTGTAAGTTCAAGACCCATTCCATAGACCTCACCATGAAATCAGGCTAACAGTGGCGATGTAGTACAGAGCAGACTCAGTTCCTCGATGTTGGGGATGTGGGCCTGAGAGATCATACTGATATTGATCTACCTATCCTACCAATGGATTTGCAGGATTTTGTGAAGACATTGTTGGTAGTATTCTTGACTTATTTCTTGTGCATTTTCCATGTCTCTGGCTCGTATAGGGCAGGGGGTAATATGCCACCCTGTAGACTATGAGCTTAGTGATAGGCTTGTGGTCTTTGTCATTAAATACTCTGCTCTACAGACAGCCAAAGACAATACTGGCAACTAGAGGTGATGTTGAGTTTCATTGTCTATGTCTGCCTTCATTCAGAGGAGGGTCCAAAGGTATGAGATTTGATCCACATTGTCCAAAATGGCTTGCTATAAATCTTTATTGTTGAGGGATAATTGCATGACGAGAAAAGATGGTAGAGGAATTTTGTTTTCTGAATGTTTAGCCTAAGGGCCATTTTACCATATGTCTCCATGGACGTGTGGACAACGGTTTGGAGTTTGGCCTCTGAGTGTATGCAAGTGGAACATCAATGATTCTGGATTGGATTAGTGCTGAATATATTCTTGAATTGCTGTCTGTAATATATAGACACTCATGTGCTGTTATGGAAGGAGATTTTTCAAATTTTGACCCAGTGACATTGAAGGAACAGCAAAATAGATCTATGGTGTTTTGCTTAAAAAACTTGTGGGTTTGGTGCTTTCATGCATTTGCGGTTCTTGTCCTTTTAGGTGGTAGAGAATTGTGGGTTTTGAAGATACTGTTAGAAAAGTTTTCAATAGTTTCTGAAGTAGTTGTGAACATCATTCAACAGTGGGAATTGGGGAAAACTCTCCACAGGTTGAAACCATACCTGGTACAAAGGAAGATAATAATAGTCGTTGGTAGTCAGTCATCTCAGCCTCACGATATCTCATCAGGCATTCCTCAGAAACTAAACCCAACCATCTTCAGTTGCTTCATTAATGATCATCCTTCTATCATAAGGTCAGAAGTGGGGATGTTTGCTGATGATTGCACAATATTCAGCACCATTCAAGACCATTCAGAAACTGAAGTAGTCATGACAAAATATAAAAAGACCTGTACACCATCCAGGCATGGGCTGACAAGTGAGTAGTAATATTTATGCGACACAAGTGCCAAGCAATGACCATCTCCAAGAAGAGAGAATATAACCATCAGCCCTTGACATTCACTTGTTTTATCATTGCTGAATCCCCATTATTGATATCCTGGGATTACCAATGACCAGAACTGACGTGGACTATCCATTTAAATACTTTGGCTACAGCAGCAGTCCAGAGCTTTGTGAGTACGAGTTAATAACATAACCACTACACTACAAAGCCGAATTGGTACCACAAAGGGGTGCAGAGACTAGTAAGATAGATCTGTTTAAGGATAAACTAGATTAGTAAACAAGAATAAAATAATAGGAACCTTGGCTGATAGGATTAAGTATGAAAAATAAGCACTAGTGAAAACGAGTTGATCCAAATAGCTTATTTGAATCCTGTGAAGATTATGTAAATATATACATAATTAAACGTTTCAAATTATTCCCATTCAACAAGAGAAATGTGAATAAGGTGAATATTCTCTTTCATCTAATCTGCCATCTCATTCCCATCATCCTGTTAAATTGAACCAAATGATCCCACAGCAAGTTTTCAAAGAAGAGCATGGAAATTCCCTTGATGCCCAGACCAACATTTATTCTTACTCAATTCAGTCCACACCGTGGCACTTAAAACATTGAATTCCATTTTTAAAATCTGTAAATAAAATACTGTTGTAGTGAAAATTACTATGAAGCTGTCAGATTGTCATTTTTAAAAACAAACTGTCAACTTACATCCTTTAGGGCTGGGAATCCTAAACAGTCTGGCTACAGTTACATACCAACCTAGTTAATTCGTAACTGCCCTCTAATGTGGTCTAGCAAGATCCTGTATACCTTTGTTACATAAACTGCAGCATTTCCAGAAAGCCCACCAACTCCTTCTGAAGGAAACGCAGATGTCAAAAATGGCAGCCTTGCCATCAATGTCCAAATCCTGATTTAAGAATGTGGAAAAAAACTGGCACAAATGTTATACAATTTTGGAATGAGCTTGTTGCAAGTTCTTTTTGGGTACGATTTGCAATAATATCTTCGTAAACCATGTTTTGTTTTTTTGATTCCTTACAATTCTTTAAAGAACAAAGACTGAGCTGTCAAATCTCCTTATTGAAACTCTGTTTTGAGAAAAAAGCATTTGGAGAATTTGAACTTAAAGTTCTTTCTATTCAAAAATATCTGGAGGAGTTCCTGGTTGTCTCAATATCTCCTCACTGCTGTTTTGAAACAAGACTTACTTACAAAGCAACATGCTTCCTATATTATGTCTAATTCATAGGCAGCAGCATAAACTTCACAATATTTCTTCTAAGCACAGGTAGTTTAATATATGTTTGCTGCCACTCATCCATGTGAAGAACAGATGCAAACAATACGAGAAGTTCAGCTTTATTATCATAATTCAGTGCAAAGATTCTGTTGTGGTTTTGTCTGCACCACTACATTTCTGTGCATATATCTGCACGTCCACAGTCGATCGATATGGAGATAACAAAGAACAAAGGACCACTATGCAAAATTGGTCATGTGAAGCTTAATACATTTTTTTATTTAAATGAAAGTTCACAATGTTAAAGAAATAAACATGTTCTTCCTTGTATAAAAAAACGCTGACTCTGCAATCCCTGGTGTTAACCTTTGCTCCAGCACTTTTTAAAGTAGTAGAAAGATTGGCAGAATTTTTGCCCAAGCTACTTTTATAGAAAGAGAAGATTGCTCTTGCCTGAAATTACCCAGTATGACCATAAAATATATCATTTTTGGCATAACTATCAACTATTGTCATTAACTGTATAGAAAACCTCTTTGTTAGCTATTATAGCCATGCAAGAATTACCACTTCAATATGAAACATTTATAGGACTTTAGTCACATCTCCATTTATATCTGCTTTGCTAGGGTTATAGCATTTGACCCTCCCATGGAGCCATGTTGACAAGAGCTAATAATACAATCAGGACACTAAATTGTACACCTTGTGTATTCTTTAATCCTTATTTTAAATGATATTTAAAGATTCCCTCCAGTGTGGAAACAGGCCTTTCGGCTCAACAATCCCTCCGAAGAGTAACCCACCCAGACCCATTTCCCTCTGACTAATGCACCTAACACTATGGGCAATTTAGCATGGCCAATTCACCTGACCTGCACATCTTTGGACCGTGGGAGAAAACCCACACAGACACAGGGAGAATGTGCAAAGTCCACACAGACAGTCACCCAAGGCTGTAATCGAACCGGGGACCCTGGTACTGTGAGGCAGCGGTGCTAACCACTGAGCCACAGTCCTGCCCAATTTTTGTCCTTTCCATTCCCATGCATTTTCCCTTGGAAAAAATTTAATGAAGGTTTTTAAATAAAGACAAAAATTTGCAATCACCTAGAACCTTTTCACAAGCTCAGGATATCCACCAAGAAATGTTTGAAGTGGTTTCCTCCAGCAGAGCCTTCAGTTATCTTCCCCATTTTCGGAACTCCCTGAAACCCTCTGCTTTCCTCTTCATCTTTCCCTTCCTTTCCAAAAGGGCCTCCTCTTGTTTATATGATAGACAATGTACATTTATCTACCTGACATTTTAAAAAGGTTTGACGACAGTTTAATTTAAGACAAAACAGGAAACATAAGTCATTGTGTTATAGGAAACACAACCAATTTGCAAGCTCCCGCAACAGCAATTGACAAACGCCCAGGTAATCCACTTATTTGTGATTTTTGTTGGGTGGTAGGTATTGGTCTGCACCAACAGAAATAAATAAACCTGCTCTCCTTTGAAATAGTTGCATAAGACCCTTCACATCCACCTGGGAGTAAGATGAAGCTTGGTTTGATATCTCCTCAAAAAAGAACATACGAACAAAAGGAGACACAGTTCTGCCATTCAGTGAGGTCTTGGCTGATCTGTAACCTAACTCCATAGCCCTAAAAAAGCTTAAGCTCAGAAGAACCTGTCGCGTTCAATGGCATTAACATCATTGAGTTCTTCTCTGTAAATGTGGACCAGCTAGTTTAAATCCTGTGGCTACAAGAAGAGCAGGTCATAGACTGGGAATATTGCAGTTAGTAACTCAAATCCTGCCTCCTTATATACTGTCCATTACCTACAAGCCACAAGTCAAGATTGTGATGGAATATGCTCTGCTTCCCTGGATAAGTGCAGCTGCAACAACAATCAAAAAGCTTGACACTATGGGGGATACAGAAGTCATGGAGCTCAGGATATCTGCCAAGAAATGTTTGAAGTGGTTTCCTCCAGCAGAGCCTTCAGTTATCTTCCCCATTTTCTTGGAGTCCCATAGCACGGAGACAGGTCCTTACTTTATTGATATCACATCTACTGCCATCAATATTCACTCCCTCACCACTGATGCACAGCAACCTCTACCACCTAGAAGGATAAGGCAGCAGATGCATGGGAACATCACCAGCTGCTAGTTTCTCTCTAAACCATATACCATCCTGACCTTAAGTGATATCACTATTCCTTCACTGTTGGCTGAGTCAAAATGCTGGAACGTGCTAAAACCACTGGGTGAGCCCACACCCAAGGTCTGCAACAGTTCAAGAACGTGGCTCAAATTTAACTTCTCTAAGCCATTTACAGATGGGCAATAGACACTAGATTAGCCAGAAATGCTCAGTTCTTCCCAAACAAATAAATAAGTGAAAAACTAATTTAAAATCAAGAGGTAATCTAGTATCAGCTGTCATTTGTAGAATTAAGTTCCAAACTTCCGTCACTTTTTGTCTGGAATGCTTCCCTAAATTGATTTCTTAAAGGTCTGAATTTAATTTTTAGGCTATGCGTATGTAACAAGGGACAACTG
The DNA here is from genome assembly GCF_004010195.1 of Chiloscyllium plagiosum. Lineage (NCBI taxonomy): Eukaryota > Metazoa > Chordata > Chondrichthyes > Orectolobiformes > Hemiscylliidae > Chiloscyllium > Chiloscyllium plagiosum. The sequence continues at coordinate 28,995,842 of NC_057725.1, forward strand.
CACTCTCAAAGGGGTCACCTTTCAGATGAGGCATTAAACCAAAGCCTGATCTGTAGGCCTGCTGAATGTAATGGCTGCCATGGCAGAATTTCTAGGAAGAGCAAGGCATAGTTCTTATCATTCAATCAACACAACAATTATCTGATCATTATCACATTGCTGTTTGTGGGAATTTGCTGACCAAATGAATGCTGCATTTCCTACAACAGTCACTAAACTTCAAATATTACTACAGGCAATCCCCAGGTTGTGAACAGGTTTCATTCTGTAGTCTATTTGTTCACAAGTTGAAAAACAATGCAGGACAGTGTAAAGCAGCTGTTTATAAGTGCACGAAATGTTCAAATGTTGAAACTTTAAAATCACATCCTTCTAAGGGGTTGTGTTCGTAAGTATGAACACTTGTAAGTTGGACTTTTGTAAACTGGGGACCTTGTGTAGTTAGCACATTGAGATGCCCAATGGAAGCTATGAAAAACACAATATAAATGCAAGGCTTTCTCTCTTTTCCTCCACTAGTAGACTTGTAAATGTGGTTGTGTAACCCATCATCCAAGTTGTTAGTGAATATGGTGAATAGTTGAAGCCTCAATAGAGATCCTTGCGCAGCACAACTAGTCACATCAGATGTTACCTCTGACTTTGTGACACCCATCCAGCTCTGGGGTGTCAGACTAAACTTAGTGCTGAAATCTTAGGAATGGGACTTGAACCCCTAATCACTGAAATATTATTGATGTTTATATCAAGGTCTGTTCTGTGATATATCCACAGGCAAACACTCCATTCAGGCAGCCACTGTGGAAAATACGACAAAGCTAAATGGGAAAAAAGCACCTGACACAAAGGGAGCAGAAGGGAAGAGGACTACAAGGTCAAGTTCATCGATAGGAAGAGGTACGTCTCCACTCTCAATATTACCTTTTCAGCACTGAATTACAACTTCAGTTTTTTTTATTTACAAGATAAAGTAATGATCAGTAACAGCAAGTAGAGGATATTTTAATATTTTAAGCACAAACAATGTGTAACCTGGATCACAATTCACAAAAAGACAAGTAGAGAGGGTAAGTATCCAGAGTACACAGTTTCGGTAATCAGCAAAACAGTCACAAGAAAATTTATGAAGTGAGTTGCTGTAATCTGGGTTACACCACCTGGAAGGGTAGGTCGGAACGGATCCGATAATAACTTGTCTTTACATGGGCCTGCAGGCCACTTCCAAGGAACTTGATCAGAGACAGCGAGCTATATGAGGAGACATTGAGACAGGTGATGCACGTCTGAGACAGAACTGTGGATTTTAAGAAATATTGTATCACATTGGAAGACTGAGAAGTTTTAAGATTCAGGGAGGGAATTCCACAGTTTAAGGCCCATGCAGCTGAATGCAAAGCCACTAGTAGTAGTAAAGCAATGAAAATCGGAGATGTGTGTAAGACCAGTGAGGGAGGAACACAGACTTATAGCCCTTGAGCTGGTAGTAATTGTAAAGAGAGAATTGGATAAAGGCTTGAAAAGGAAAACATTTTTTGACCAATGGAAGAAATAAAAGAGTAAAATGAAAGAATTGAAGAGCTCTTTCAAAGAGCTGGTACACATGTGATGGATCAAATGGCCTCTTCTAATGCTGTATCATTCTAAGGAGGCAGGTGATTTGCAACATTCTCCAAAACATGAACGATGGAAGATAATCTACCCCTCTGTCTACCCTCAAAGAAATCCCAGCTCTGGAATTTCCTACAACCTCGCATCATCGGTATTGGAGTTCTCAACGCAATGGAATAATGATGGTTTAACTCAACAAACACTTTTTTAATGGCAGAAAATAGCACAACCTGATATCACCCTAATCTAGATTTGTCATTAGGGTCTGCTATCCTCTAGGATTGCCCTGAAGTCTTCAAGAATAAAAAATTATTCTCCTAGGTCCTGAAGTTCACAACATGCCGGAGAAACATCACAGCAGATTCTCATGATGAACAGTAAATCTGACTGGTCTTGTTACCTGCTACTCTTCAGTTTCATACAATCTAGACAATCTGAATTTTGACATAATTGATACATCCATGCAGTACACTTAGCACTTCTCAATCGTTTGAGAACGATGTTGTAACTACAAATTATGGCAAACCCTGTAAAGCTACGCTACTCCATTTTACAAAGAGCAACTCAGTGTTATTCAGTCTAATGATGGAACCATCAAAGAATGCATCCACCTACAGGTGTCAACCCTGCATTGCCCAGTGAGCTACTACAAAGTGAATTAATGTGGAGAATATGGGAGATGGGATTAATTTTCCCATTCCTCTGAAACAGAATTAAGTGTCAGTTCAAAGCAGGATACAGTCCAGCACTGTCAATGATGATGAGGAATTGAGATTACAAGGACAGTTGAAGGTTTATTTGCTGTGGTCATTAGATGTTGCACTGGCCTTTGCTGAGTTTTTTTTTAATCAGTGCATGTATCTTGTGCTGCAGTTACTTGACAACTTGGTAGAATTCTGCTCCTGTTAGTCTAAGTCACAACAGTATATTTTATTCGTTCACTCATCCATTGACAGATTTTCTCTTCAGTTATATCCTGTAACCTGTTCAAAGCATGAACTTGTACAAAGTCTGACTCAATTGACAAAAGATTAGCGATGGTTCTTGTGTTGTTTTGTCTGGAGTTAATCTTGTTGAGTTTCTGTGGTGGTTTGTCTTAGACAACTTTCTTTTCTTGTTACGCATCTCCATGACCTGTTTTTATTTTATTTTTAATATCCTTTCTTAGCATGCGGGCGACATTTGGAGTTGCTCATCCATAGTTGCCCTGAGAAGATGGTGGTAGGGCACCTCTCCCAGGAATAGCCATTGTTTATACAGCTGAGTGACTTTCTGGATGACTTCAGAGGACATTTAGGGGCTCCAGTCCACTGATCGAACTGTGATGAAGGAAGACCTTACAGAACAAGTGGGGTTAGATATGCAACTCCAGAACTTCCTGGCCACTGCACCCACCACACTGTCCTGTTGGAGGCAGGAGGTGTCTCAATGTACTGGTGAAAATTAATGTGACCTCCAGCTGTGAATCAATCTCCATGCCCCATATAGCATTACACAGCACAAAAGAAAGCCATTCAGCCCATCTTGTTCCGTGTTGACTCTCTGAAAGAGCAAGCCAATTAGTCCCACTCCTCTGCTGCTTTCTCACGAAATCCCTGCAGATCTTTTCACATACAGCATTTATCTAATTCCTCATTGAATCCAGAGGTGTGTGATAACATCTCTGAACAGGTTGATTCAAAAGCAACAACAAATTCCTTAATGAATTTATTTCTGCCATGCTTTCACTTGCTACAAAAAAAATTCTTAATTTTGCCTCTGGTTCTTTTCCCTTAAATGTATGTCCTTTGGTTACTGAACCTCCTGCCAATGAAAGCATTTTTTCTCTATCAAAACCTCCTATGATTAATGATAATTGCAAAATCAGCTCTCTGCATCAATCCTGTTTTGAGAGAAGAGTTGAAGTATTCAATGATTGGACTAGTTTCAACTCTGTACTGGCCCACAGCCAGCAATGATTGGGATAAAAGTTTTCTTTACTCGAGTTGTGAGTGCTAAGGCAGCATCCTGATCTACATATTGCAGCAAAACCTTTCCTCATCACTGGGAAGGACAAAGGTAAAGTCATCCAGTTCCACCGGACAGTAGGGTTTCTCTCCCATTTGAGAAAGACGACCAGTGGTGGTTTAACCTGAGGGCCACCATGCCTCAGGCAAGCAGGACAGGTTGAGAAGGAAAGGCCTTCATGATTACCTCAGCTGGTGCAGGAATTGAACCCATGCTATTGGCATCGCAAACCAGCCATCCAGCCAACTGAGCTGACCAACACCCATCTATGGTTGGTTTAAGTTGGTGTGGCTATGCTTTATCATTACCTCAAAACCGTTGGCTGGCACAAAAGAAAACAAAAATGTCTGAAACACGCAGTAAGAGTCATCCATTGCCCTACATACTCCCACAAGTCTTGCTTTCATATGGGGTACGGCAGGGTCTCAACACAGACATTAATCTGAGATATCCTGCATGGACATGACATTAGACATCATGTGGCACACTTCCATTGGGAGCTACGACTCAAGACACTCAAACAGATGTGGTGAGTAGGTCTGAAGATGTACAGGTTAGGAGGATTGGCCATGCTAACATGCCCATTGTGTCCAGGAATGTATAGGATAAGTGAATTAGCCATGGAAAATGCCAAGTTACAGGAATAGGATAGGAAGCTGGGTCTGGGTGGGATGCTGTCCGGAGAGTCAGTGTGGACTCGAGGTGCCTAATGGCCTGCCTCCGCACACTACAGATTTAATGATTCTATAACAATCAATTTTATATGAACATAATACTCTATGCAATGCAATGTCATAGACAGTTGCACTGCGATAACAGATTTGTGAGGGCAAAGTCACGAAACTTACCCTTTCCTTTCATTTTCTCCCCATGTGTTCCAGGCCTAACCTGGCAGTTATGTCTGTCAGGTCTCAGCCAGCTCAGTCAGAATGGGTGCTACTGAGCCACTGTTTCTAATGGAAACCAAAGTGCTACTCTCAGAGCTTCTTCCCAGTCATGTATATACAAATGCATCGGAACTTCACCAACAACTGCAACCTCCCGTCAAGTCACACACCATCCATACGCTGAACTATATTCCTTCACCAAGTTGAAATGAAACATGAAGGAACATATTGTTAATATGCAAAACGCACCAAGGTGATTCATAGGTGTAGTTATCAGCCAGTTATTGACACAGAGCCACATTGGGAGATATTAAGGAAGGTAACTCGCATTTATCTTATACAGTTAAGCATGGGCAACAAGTGCTGGTGCTTCCAGTCACAACAACAACCCCAAACAAGTTAATTCAGAAAATAACCAAAGTCTTGATCGAATTTTTATTCTGTCCCATAGCAGCTTTAAAAAATTTGTTCATGGGATATGGGCATCGCTGGCTAAGTCAACATTTATTGCCCAACCCTAATTACCCTGGAGAAAGTGACAATGAGCTGCCTTCCTGAACCACTGCAGTCTTTAGGATGAAGGGACTATTAGGAAGGGAGTTCAAGAATTTTAACCCAGCGACAGTGAAAGAATGAAGTTACTATCCCAAGACAGTGATGGTGAGTGGCGTGGTAGGGAATGTGATGGTGATGGTGTTTTTGTGGCTGCTCTTTATGTTTCTTCTAGGTTTGTTTTGCTAATCAAGCCAGTCCCAAATTGCACTTTGTTTTCCTTGCACAAAAACATGCACAATATGGTGCCAAAGAATTGGGCAGCATGGTTAGAAGCCATTCAACCCATATTTCTGCACCAGCTAATTTGAAGGACTGTCTAGATAGTCCTAAACCCCTTCTGTTTCCCTGCTATATTTCCTTCTTCAAGTATTTGAAATCTAAAACCCATTAATGCACTTTAATATTGGGACCAGCGTCCATTGGATGTTAAGCACTCTGAACTGAGTTCCTGACTTTGAGGATAGAGCTGTATTAACTGGAAGCAGGAGTTAACTGCAAAATTAACCTTGAGATAATAACAGGTACCTTCAGGAAAAACTTTCAACCTTGGGGTGTTTAACGCTTGCGCAAAGTCATCAAGAAATGTTCCATTTGGATCCAAGTCTTCACCACAATGAGTGTTTCAGGCAGGAATTCTATGTCTGGATGCGAATTATGCTTGGTATGCCTTCATCTCAACTCTCCTGTGGTAACATAACTTAGCAATGATATGAAAAGATTCCTCAATTACATGGGATTAAGAGTAATTGGTATTCAGCCCTGTTTCATTTTATTCATAAATGCATACTGACATTATCATTTACTTAGCCAAGTTCTGCTCCATGTATGATGTGCTTATAAAGTTGCATCTCAGGGTTTGCAATTTGTAATTTCCTTATTGTTCCAGAAATATTTTTGCTCTTGTCCATTCTCAAATGTGGGGATTCTTGGTCCATTGGTTGTTTATCCTTGATTGCCCCTTGAAAGCCAATCAGAAAATTGGAACATGTCTATTAAGAATTGCCTTTAACTATTACAGGGTGAACAATCATAGTCTCTCCAGTATCTCCATATACTTGTGAAGTCCTTCATCCCTGGTATTAATCTAACACATCTCCTCTGCAACCTCTCTGAAGCCTTGACACACTTCCTTATCGGTGATGAGAAAGTGAGGTCTGCAGATGCTGGAGATCAGAGCTGAAAATGTGTTGCTGGAAAAGCGCAGCAGGTCAGGCAACATCCAGGGAACAGGAGAATTGACGTTTCGGGCATAAGTCCTGAAGAAGGGCTTATGCCCGAAACGTCGATTCTCCTGTTCCCTGGATGCTGCCTGACCTGCTGCGCTTTTCCAGCAACACATTTTCAGCTCCTTATCGGTGATGTCCAACACTGAGCGGATTGCTCCATCAGGGGCCTAACCAGTGATTGATAAAAAGATAGCTTTACTTCCTTGTATTTGCACTTTTTATAAAGACCAATATTCCATTTTTTATAACAGCCCTGTCAATCTGACATGTTAACTTCAAAGATTTTTCTATGTGTTTCTCCGTTTTTGTTTGGAATTATTCCATTGTTTATATTGCCTCTCCACACTCTTTACACAAAAATGCGTATGGTGGCAAAATCCACAGATCCACTCTTGAGGAGTCTGGATAAGTACATGAGAGCAAAAAGTATTGAAGGGAGGATGAATTGAAGAGATTTGGTGAGAGCCTTATGTTCAGCACTGATCTGAGCATTTCTATGAATGAGCTGTGCCTATGCTGCAAATGTTAATGCAATTTTTATCACAATTGTTAAATGTGTTTCTTTTTATTGGTTCCATAAGGAGCTGGACAACAAGAGACATTGAAGGACACGCTTACCAAGATGCTGAAAATAGCCCGCTGTTACCTGCAAGATTTGCGCCACTTGTCTGAAGGACACAAGGAAACCCCTTCACAGGAAAAAACATTGTTTATCCCTGGTCATTCAAAGCGTCGGTCAACTACTCTCAACAACAAAGGGCAGGCGAGGAGGGGGATTAGTGGGAGGGGGAGGATTGAGAAAACTTCCCGATAAGATCGGGTTAAACTTGCCATCGACAGGGAACCAATATTATTTCCTCGTCAGTTTAGCAAAGAAAACTATTTGAAAGGGGAGTGGATATTTTGACTCTGTAATTAGGTGTCCACTACTACTGACTCCATGTTATTTGTTCATTAAATGTGCCGAGTTAATTAACTTTGTCTCGTAAATATATTTTTTAAAAAGCAGTGCCAATCCTCATAGTTTGTCACTAATGCACTTGTGTCTAATGAAATGCACTCTCAAGCTTTATATTAAAAAAAGTTTAAAATTAGTTGCTGCTGTTTTATGTTTTTTTTAATTTACTCAAGGGATGTGGGTGTCCCTGGCTAGGCCAGCATATATTGCCCCATCCCTAATTGCCCAGAGGGCTGTTAAGAGTCAACCACATTGCTGTGGTTCTAGAGTCACATGTAGGCCAGACCAGGTAAGGATGGCAGATTTCCTTCCCTAAAGCACATTAGTAAACCAGAAAGGTTTTTTCCAACAATAAATTCATAGTCATCATTAGACTCTTAATTCCAGCTTTTTTTTTTAGTTCAAAATCCACCATCTGCTGAAGTAGGATTTGAACCCAGGTCCTCAGAACATTAGCTAAGTTTCTAGATTAATAGTCTAATGATAATACCACTAAACCATTGCCTCTCCTCTGCCCTCTGTCTAATTATCTGAGGAGCTCAACACTTTATTATAAGAAAAGACTCATGCTGTCAGGCAGTGCTTGAAGGAAAATAACTATTCCTGCCCAGTACGTCCTAGAATGATGGTCCCAACCCAAAGTTGCTTAGCTCAAACCCATTTGGAGTTGCTCTTCAAATTTAACTGATGTGGAGTGAGAGTGGGTAAGAGAAAATGATCCTGTCATGTAAACAGGCTGCCTTTGAGGTATTTCCACATATTGTTGGCTCCTGCAGATTCCATGCTGGCTGAGAGTTGACGTGATTCTCACTATTCCCTTCCAAATCATCCCGAATTCACACCAGGTTAAAGCCATTGCTGCTGGACAAAATCAGAAAGGAACAGTCTAAAGGAATAAGAACTCCACACGGATCAGGCAGATATTGGCAGGTTTAAGGGACCATTTCATTTCCCTCACAAAATGATCATTCAATAGGGAGCGAAATAAGAATTGAGTTCATTTCTAGCATAAAGCCCACTATTTAATGGGTGGTAGCTTCAACAGGGCTCAGTGAGAGCATCTGCACTAAAAATAGCTTCCACTCTCCATCATTTACCACTGTGGGAGAACCAGAGCATTGTTCTATTTTCCAAATGTGGTCTAGTCAAGTTTCTTTACAAGTTTGGAAAAAAAACTCCTTTGCTTTTGACTATTATTCAGTTTGACCGAGACCCATGGTTTCTATACATTTTGTAGCTTTGCTAACCTACATAGATTATTTTCAATGATTTCTGTAACCTTAGATCCCTTTACACTTTGACATTGTGTGGCCTTTTATTTTTCCAAGAGTGAGTATCTTTATCCCTCTTACCAAATGCAGCACCTCGCACCTTGCTATATTGGAAAAGCAGAAAAAGACTCGTTTAACACAACAGGTGCAGATGTTTGGGGTCAATTTAAAATATCAGACTGTCTTTCATAAATATTGTTGGAAAAGATTAATAAAAAGTTACAAAATCTAGGTAGCTAAATGGAGTTTATATAGATCAGTTGTAGTCTTAGGCTTGGGCTAATAAATCATGAACAACATATTTACACAGAGAAAAAGGTCTGCAGATGCTGGAGATCAGAGATGGAAATGTGTTGCTGGAGAAGCGCAGCAAGTCAGGCAGCATCTAGTGAACAGGAGAATCGACGTTTCAGGCATTAGCCCTTCTCCTGAAGAAGGGCTAATGCCCGAAACGTCGATTCTCCTGTTCCCTAGATGCTGCCTGACCTGCTGCGCTTCTCCAGCAACACATTTCCATCTCAACATATTTACACAACACAATTATCAGAGAGAAACGATGTCCAACTCAAATGACTCTACTGCCACTGAAATTTTCCCATCCCCTCCTCACTCCCTTACTGTCAATATCCCAGGGGTTGGTATTGACCAGGAACTAAACTGGAGAAATCACATAACTGCAGTACTCAAGTACAAATCGGAGATTGGGGCTTCTGTTGCAGGTAACTCACCTCCTGACTTCCCAAAAGCTGATCCACCATTTAGAACCATCTGGAAGGCACAAGTCAGGAATTTGATAGAACACTCTCCATTTACCTGGATGACTGTGACTCCAACAACACTAAAGAAGTGCAACACTATTCAAGACAAAGCAACTGACTTGATTGACATTTCATTCACCATCTCAAACACTTGCTCCATCCAGCACATAGTGACAGCAGTGTGTACCATCTACGAGATGCCAAAATGTTAAATATTTTCATTCCAAGCACATTGGGAATTTGCAGCACCTTCTCTTACCATCCAAAAAAAATCTGCAGCCATTCACCAAGACTTTGACAGCACTTTTCCAAGCCATGAGCTCAATGACCCAGAAAGATTAGAGCAACAAACACAAACCAACACAACCATCTGTGGGTGCTCCTTCAAACCATGCACCATTTCTTCGTTGTGGCTGAGACACTGGGTTCCTTCCCAACAGTACTGCTTGGACGTACCTACATGGACCACAGCTGTTCAAGAAGGGGCCTTATTGCCACTTTCTTAATGGGCATTAAAGATGGGCAAAGGCAATAAATACTGACCTCACCAAGTGATGTTCATATCCCATGAAGGTATAAAGGAATGAAGGTATGAGGGACAAAATAGCTTCCTCCTCTTCTGATGTTCTCACATTGTGGCTGATGGATCTTGCTGTGCAGATGCAGCATTTCTGTCTTTCAAGTTTTGTTTTCCTCTCCTCTAGTCAATGGCTTTGGTATCATGAAACAGAGGAGCCGCTCCAACTCAAACCGGTCCCATCAAAAGCTGTGAATGCGTTTTTCTGTGATGTGGAGTCTTAAATTGTGCCAAACCTCATTTAGCCTTAGCACCCAGTCATCCTAATCAGTGCTGGGCCCAGCCAGCGATGAAACTAATCCAATCCATTTAATAATTCAACCCTACTCTCCAAACACGCTTGAAGCTGGGAGCTGATTATGTAATTATACTTAGTCATGTAAGGCTTTGATATGGTAGAATCAGAAGAATTGTTTTCACTGGCAGAAAAATATTTAGGTTACGGGTCTCAGAATCCAGAGGCTTGCACCAATGGTCCAGAGCCACCAGATCAAATCCCCACTATGGCAGTCTTACAATTTAAATTCACTCAAATAAATAAATCTGCAATAAGAGGCTAGTTTCAGTGGTGGTGGCACAACTGCTGGATTGTGGTTAAAAGCCAAATTAGCTCATTAATGCTTCTTGAGCATTTGTGGACTGCCTATACATGACTCCAGACATTCAGAGATGTGGTGGATTCTTAACTGCCTTCTGAAACAAATAGTAGCAAAAACAGATTTATGGGAATTGGCAAAAGATAAAGTAATTGTCATGATCTGAAATGCACTGCCTTAAAGGGTAGTAGAAGCAGATCCAATAGTACTTTTCAAAAGGACATAACAAATGCTTGAAAAAGAAAAGAATTACAGGGTTATGGGAAAGAACAGGGAAGTGGAACTAATTAGATCTTTTAAAGATCTGGCATTGCACTAGGAGATGCCAGCATTGTCTTGCCGATTGCTTTCAATAAATTCATCAACTAAAATGTCACTTAGTAAACAGTGGATGGTTACGTTGCATAATCAGAGGTGTCTGCTATGGAACCATACCACTGCCAAATTTACAATTAAGAAATATTGTTCTGCAAACAGATGTGTAAAAAGAAGTTCTAATTCAAAATCTATACTTGTGGCACTAACTCATTTTTCTGTACAATAATGATGCTGTTATGTAACCTTCACTCTTACTGCATCTCTGAAGGTGGTAGATATTCTTCTTGAATTGCTGAAGTTCATGTGGTGAAGGTATGCCCACAATACTTTTATAACATCTTGGATTTTGATGTATGACAGTGAATAAGCCTTGATTAAGTACAATGTTATGTGACCTACAATAGATCTTGCAGGTGGTGGCGTTCCACGTGTCTACTGTCCCTGTTCTTCTAGGTGGTAGGGGACTTGGATCAGAAGGTGCTATCAAAGGAGTCTTGGTGAGTTGCTACAGTTCCTCTCATGAATGATGTACAACTGTGTAGCAATGGAGAAAATGGATAAGACATTAAACTGTAACCTGTCTGTAAGATCTGCACTCAGATAATGAGCATTAACATGCCTTATTAAACATAACAATGAATGACTATAAAAGAGGACATCTCTGGAAACCTAGAAACCTGAATCCAGCTCCATGTAATCTGACATCACTAAGGCCATAATTCCTTACACACATACAGCTATTCTTAGAATAAAGCCATAGTTAACCCTTTACTGTCTGCCCTTTCGGCTAGAATGTAAAAGATCCTACTGAAAGCTGCACTTTTCCCATTATCCTGGCCAATATTTATCCCTCAATTAATATCAGTAGAAAATGGTTGGTATCTGGTCAATTATTAAATATTCCTCTGCAAAGTTAGCTCCTACTTTTAGTGAATAAGAACAGTACACTTCAAAAAGTACTTCATTGTCTGCAAAGTGCTTTGAGACATCTTTGGGTCCTGAGTGAATGGAGTTTTATAAATACAAGCTCTTTCTTTCTATATGGTGGTGGCTGGCCGACAATCAAGTTGGCTGCTTTGTCCTGGATGGTGTCTTGTACAATACAGTTTATTAAGAGTCCTTTACTAACTCGCACTTAGGTTCCCCAGGGTATTTGTATTCTATATCTCTGAAGAGCTTACTTTGCAACCTTATTCTCCTGGCTGTGTGCACCATGGTTAAAGAAAGGAAAACTCACCCACATAGTGTCACGCCTGTGGTCACGTACCCAACTGTAAATTAAATGAGCAGTTAGCCCTTCCTATTCATGAAAATATTGGCATTGTGATAAAAGACAAGAAAAGCAGCAGTCAATGGTTGTCTTGAGCCTTAAGACTGTTTGAGAAAATGGTTAAAAAGGCATATGAGAACATGGATTTTATAAAGAGAGGAGCAGAGTACAGAAGTCAGGGCTTTATGGAGAAACTTTCTAAACCACCAATTTGCCTGGCCTCAGCTGGAATACCATATCTAATTCTACTTCCTGCTTTTAAAAAGAAAGAGCACAGAAAAGATTGATAACACTTGTTCTGGCAATGAGGGATTTAGTTATGTGGAGAGATTAGGAAAGCAAAAGGTGTTCTACTTAGTGAAGGTATAGAGGAGATTTGATGTAGGTGTTAAAAATCATGAGGTATCCAGACAGGCTAGAAAGGCAGAATTTGTCCCAATTGCCAAAGGAATCACAAACCAAAGGCCATCAATCAAGGTGAATGATCAAATAATCAGAAATGACACAAGGAAAATCCTTTTTTTTAACCAGTTTACATTTGCACTGGTAGAGATGGATGCAATCTTGACTTTCAATAAAATATTGGAAAAGCACCTGAAGTGAGATGGGAGGCTGTGGGGGCAGGAATTGAAAGGCCACAGGTAAAGAGGAATCAAGACTTACTACATGGCTCTCACAGAGGACAGACATTGGCTCAATCAGCTGAATGTCCTCCCATACTGTAACTGCTTCTATCCTAGAATGCCACATCTGAAAGAATGAGGTTAGTATTAAACTAACTCATTGGGTATGAAACCCTCATGGTCAGTTGCAAAGCTGATGCTCCAATCCATTCACTTTAACAGCTTCCATGGGGTGTGGCCATTGCTGATAAGACCAACATTTGTTAAAAATTTCAATTTACCTTTGAACAAGCTTATTATGCCACTCCAGAGGGCAGTCAACAGTCAACCACATTGCTGTGTGTCTGTTGTCATGTGTAGGCCAGACTAGATATGATTGGCAGATATCCAGCTCTAAAGGGCATTAGTGAACGAGGATGTATGGTTACAGCAATCAATGATAGTTGTATTGGCTATAGTTACTGTGACTAGCTATAAATTCCATATTTATTAGCTGAATTTAAGTTCCTCCATCTGACTTGGTGTGATTTTCTTAACTATTTCCCCAAAGGGTTAGCACTCATCCTCTGGTTTACCGGTCCAGTTTGACATAACCAGTGTTGTTGAACTATATTCATGAAGATGCATCCTGACATGACTCTTTACACTGCAATAAACTGTTCCTACTGAGCTCGCCAGCTGGACCCTTTTTATTTGGTTTTCGTTCATTGATGGGATATGGCGGTTGTTAGCTAGATCAGAATTTATTTCCTGTTCCTAATTGCCCTTCAGCAGGTGTTGCCGATCTGTCTCTTGGAACATTGCAGCCAAATGTGTTGTAGATGCACCCACAATGGCGTTCGGAAGAGAGTTCCAGGATCTTGACCCAGTGACAGTGAAGGAACAGTGATATTGTTCCAACTCAATGGACTGTGTGGTTAGGAGGGGAGCTTGAAGGGATTGATACTCCTATGCACTTCTAGGTGGTAGAGATTGTTTGGAAGATGCTGTCAAAAAAGCCTTGGTGAGTTACTGCAGTGTATCTTTTAAATGGTACATGATGACGGTGCTTTGTATCAATGATGGAAGGAGTGAATGTTTGTCGATGTGATGTCAATCAACTGAGTTGTTTTATCCTGGATGATGTAAAAACAATGACTGCAGATGCTGGAAACCAGATTCTGGATCAGTGGTGCTGGAAGAGCACAGCAGTTCAGGCAGCATTCGAGGACAGGCAAAATCGACGTTTCGGGCAAAAGCCCTTCATCAGGAATCCCTTATCCTGGATGATGTCAGCTTCTCAAGCATTACTGGAACTGGACTCATCCAGGCAAATAGTGAGTCTTACATGACCTCTTCAAAGAAATTATTAATGAGATAAAATACTTGAGTGTTAATTTTCCAAAATTCATTCAATTCAGAAAAGGGTCCATTGGACTGGAAAGCAAAAAATATAACAATTCAATTCAAGGCATAATCGGTAAAGTCACAGTTGACACCTAAATAGGAAGGAAATCATGCTGTGACGAGGAACTTGCAGACAGATATAGATAGGTGTAGTGAATGGGCACAAACCCTGCAGGTAGAATGTAGAAATCATCAGAGAATTCCTACAGTGTGGAAACAGGCTATTTAGCCCAACAAGTCGACACCAACCCTCCAAAAAGCATCCCACCCAGATCTATTCCCCTAACTAATGCACCTAGTCTACACATCCCTGCACACTATGGGTAATTTAGCATGGCCAATTCACCTAACCTGCACATCTTTGGAAACTGGAACACCCAGAGGAAACCCACACAAACACAGGGAGAACATGTAAACTCCACACAGACAGTCTCCTAAGGCTGGAATCGAACCGGTTCTCTGGTGCTGTGAGGCAGCAGCACTAACCACTGAGCCGCTGTGCCAGTATGGGAAAATGTGAAATTGATCACTTTGGTAGGAAGAATAGAAAAGCAGAGTATTTTTGCTTTCATAAGGTACTTTGTCCAGCATCATCAACACATTTATTTGTATTTTTTGATGCTTGGAACTTTTCCACTTTCAAATCCAAGATATTGGATTTCTCAATACTCTGCTGAATTTCCTGAGTTAGAGCATAATTTCTGGCAAGAGTGTCTCATGAGTGATTTCAGCTTCTTGTTGTGCTCACAGTGTATCTCCACCTGGTTTTGCAGGTCTAGCATTTTGTCCAACATCAGTCAGCTGTTTTTGCAACTCCTCCTGCTGAGCCTCATCTGTTCTACATATAAATTATAGTCATAGAGTCATAGAGATGTACTGCACAGAAACAGTCCCTTCGGTCCAACTTGTCCATGCCAACCAGATATCTTAAACTAATCTAGTTCCATTTGACAGCACTTGGCCCATATCCCTCTAAACCCTTCCTATTCATGTACTAATCCAAATGCCTTTTAAATGCTGTAATAGTACCAGCCTCCATCACTTCCTCTTGCAGCTCATTCCATGCATGCATCACCCTCTCCGTGAAAACGTTGCTCCTTAGGTCCCTTTTAAATCTTTTCCCTCTCACCCTAAACTTATGTCCTCTAGTTCTGGACTCTCCCACCCCAGGGAAAATACCTTGTCTATTTACCCTATCCATACTCCTCAAGATTTTATAAACCTCTATATGGTTACCCCTCAGCCTGCAACATTCCAGATTTTCCTGTAAACTAGCAACCTTGACATTTATAACTGTGCATTTAGAAAATCCCAAGGTAATCAGAAAGGGAATAAGGGATTATAGTTCATCCTGCTTCATTTATTTCACTTTCAATTTGACATTCACCTTTGTGTGGTAAGCAGATGTTTCACCCTGAAGACTTCATTGCCTCACACGTGGTATTCTCAAGTTTGGATTGCTCGGCCTTTTCTTCTTTTCATTTTTCTGTCCACAAAAGAGAGCTATCAGCTCCACTAATTCAGAAGAAAATGAATGGTTCCATTCTTTTAAGTTCAATTATGCAAATTTTTCTTGAATTGTCTGCTGCAATTTCCATTCAGTCTCTGATTCCTGACTGATTCCATGGATTGTGACTAGCACAGCATCATGACATGTTGGTATACCTGCAATTGCTGATCTAGCAGTGTCCATGATGCAGGACATCTGCAACATTGAGTTGGATTTACTGTATTTGCACTCCAGCAAACTTTCCTGCACACAGCTGCACAGCCACAAGAAGAAGCCATGGGGCACCTTCCCGGCATGCCAATATAATGACCAGAAGTCACTGCCACATAAAGATCTCAAAGATCTGCACATAGGAAAAATGATTGGGGGGCGGGAATGTGACACTCTTCCATTATTGTTGCTGAGCATGGTCTTGTTAAAGCATTGTATAATGTACATTTTGTATTCATAGGTTTTGTAACATCATCCCATGTCTGTGTTTTAGCATTTGCAGGGGAGCAGGTTGGCACTTGCCCAGTGTTAACTGTGTCCTATAAAGAATAATCACCGATTTTCAGAGGGCCGATAATTTCAATTCTTCCAAAAACTCCAAATAGTATGATGACATTGATGACAGTGTGGAATGTGTAGTCACCACTTTATGTCTTGTCATGTACACCATCAGATTCTGATTTGTTGATCATTTCATGTATGCACTTCTTGTGGGATACAAAGTGATCTTTACTGTAGCCAGAATCCTCTCCTTTATGTATTCAGCTTGGTTTGTGTAACACTCTTTATAGACCATCAAAATTTGTCATTACTGCACTGTTTTTGCCAATGAACTTTTCTTTCACATGTCTTGTAAAATTGGCACATGCAGAAAATCACATCTTCCACTTATCTTGCTATGTTCGAGTGTTTTAGTGATTGTATCAAATGTTGAATTTGTCCTTAAGACCCTTCGGCTTTGTTGACCAGCATGGATCACTTTGTACTCACATGCATCCTTTGGTAGATTTTTCACATAGTATGCTTTTGTTTTGTTTAGAAAATCTTTCTGGAAATTTTCCATCTGGATAGATGCCCTAGTTCTGCTTCTAGAAAATCACAAAATAAAGCAAATCATGAACTCTTTCCTCACATTTGTTCACACAGAGGTCCATGGATTCTCTAGGCTTCTGCTTAAATTACATGAATGCTAGTCAATTAATTGAGAGGTTTAAATTCATCCTGAATTAGTCTTTTCTTTGTGGTCCATATCTTTTGGGTTTTTTTTTTAGGTATTCACCTGTTAATTGTGATGTAGATGTTCTGTGCAGTTTTTCTTCATCAGAGGCAACTGAATCTATAAACTATAGCTCTGTACATGTTTAACCATTCTAAATTCTGTTAGATGGTCCACTGTATCTCTATTTGAAACAGGGAAGTTTAGGGGTGTTCTGACAATATGCATGTAATAACTCAGGAAGTCTGACTGGAAAGGAACATTGTATATTGTTGAGCATCAAAATTGACCCACAACGTGCGGAATACAAAGTTTAATCTCAACCCAGGACAGACAGGTTTGCAGAACTCCCTGGGTCTGCTTTATTTTTATTTTGTAATCAACCTGTTCAGAGATGTTATCACACACTTCTGGAGCAGGTGGGGCCCAAACCTAGGCCTTATGTTCCAGTTGAGTCTGTTTTATAGATCTTTTTAACTAACCTGTTGAGATTTGTTATGATACACTTCTAGAACAAGTGGAACTTGGATCTAGGCCTCCCGGTTCAGAGGTTGGGACGCTACAACCATGCCACAAAAGCACCTTGCGTCTGTTTTACAGTTTCTCATCAACCTGTTGAGAGGTTATGACTTACCTGTGGAGCAGGTGAGGTTTGAACCAGGGTATCCTGGCTCAGACGTAGGGATACTACCGCTGCACCACAGGAACCCCTCCAATGCCTGCTTTTATTATTATTTTAAATCAACCTGTTTTGGCAAGTTAAAGTATACTTATGAGATGGGAGGGATTTGAACCCAGATCTTCCAGCCCTGAGATATTGATACTGAGTGCACCACGAGAACCTGATTGGGGCTACTTTAGAAAAGATTCAGGTGATGAGTTCTACCTGGGCAGACCATTGCCTGTTACTAAGGGAACTCAGGCCCCATGAGGAGATTACTTAGCAATTCCCTATGGGCTTTGGAGAGGCTATCACAACACCTTTGACCTTTCCTTTATATTTTCCTAATCAACCTGTCCACCTCCGGAGCAAGTGGACTTGAATCCATGTCTCCTGGAGCAGAGGTTGGGACACTACCACTGCCACAAGAGACCTGTAATGTCCTCAGCCAGGATTGAACTAGGGACCTTTGATGTGTGAGGCAAATGCGGTAACCACTAGACTATATGAACTCTGCTCAAAAGCAAATGAGTAAATCCGTTTAGACATGTTATGGTACACATCCAGCCCAGCTAGGACTTGAACTGAGGCTTCTGGTTCAGGAGTAGAGATACTATCATTGTGCCTCAAGTGGTGCCAAAACACACCCTGATGACTTAAATTTCTCAAGTGAGTTAAACTGGTCTCTCAATAGCAATTTATCTCCTTAGCAGCAAGCAATGTTATCAACACTATCTGTTTTTTCCAACACTTTAACAAACAAAAGATATCAAGGATTATCTCATGCACTTTCGCATTACTTGAGACTATCAAACAAGTATTTTACCATGACATAATCTTACGTGCTGACTGCTCAAGCATGTTAGGGTTCACCAGCATGTTGTCCACTGCTGATAAATTATGTTCTGTTCATGCTAGTGGTCTAATAAACAATATGACATCAGGGATTGATTAATTATGTTGGTTAGTTTATTTAAAACAGTAAAAATAAATACCGTAGGTCATGAAACAGACATTACAGTAAACTAACTGCTTTGTTTGTGTGCAGCTTGCTGATATACAGCAGACCAACAGGCAGGCAGAGTCACACAACATTGTATGCACTCCCACCACATGTAGTCCTTATAAAGACATGGTACACAAAATAAACTATTGCGTCATAACCGCTGGTTGCCTGTTACTAAGGAAACTCATACCCCATGAGGAGATTAATTAGCAATTCCCCATGGGCCTTTCCTTTATATTCTCCTAATCAACCTGTCCACCTCGAGACAACAATGGTGATGTCTGGGTTATTTACTGTAAGATATGACTGTGAGAATAACTATGTCAGGCTGATGCTCGATTAGTTTGTGGGACTACTCTCCCAATTTTGGTTGAAGCCCCCAGATAAGGAGGACTCTGCAGATCAATAGTGCAGTGTTTGCCTTTGTTATTTGTAATGCCAAGGTTGATGTTGGGTCGTACATTGGTTTCACTTTCCAGGAATATCCTCCCTCAGCACAGCTGTAATGCTATCCCTTATCAAAAATGCCACTCCCCTGCCTCTCTTGCCTCCCTTTCTATCCTTCTTGTAGTATTTGTATCCTAGAACATTAAGCTGTCAGTCCTGTCCATCCCTGAGCCATGTTTCTGTAATTGCTATGATATTCCAGTCCTATGTTCCTAACCATGCCCTGAGTTCATCTGCCTTCCCTGTTAGGGCCCTTGCATTGAAATAAGTGCAGTTTAATTTATCAGTCCTACCTTGTTCTCTGCTTTATTCCTGCCTGCCCTGACTGTTTGACACGCTTCTGTTCTCAACTGTACCACTCTCAGATTGATGTCTTTCCTCATCCTCCCGAGCAGCTCTTCAAATCTCCCTGCCAGTATATTAGTCCCCTTCCAATTTAGGTGCAATCAGTCCTTCTTGTACAGGTCACTTCTACCCCAGAAGAGATTCCAATGATCCAAAATTGTGAATCCTTTTCCCACACACCAGCTCCTCAGCCATGCATTCGTCTGCTCTATCCTCCTATTCCTGCCCTCACTAGCTCGTAGCACCAGGAGCAATCCAGACATTACTACCCTTGAGGACCTCCTTCTATTCCTACCCTCACTAGCTTGGGAGTAATCCAGATATTACTACTCTTGAGGACCTCCTTTTTCACTTCCTTCCTAACTCTCTGTAATCTCCCTTCAGAATCTCAAACTTTTCCCTTCCTATGTCATTGGTTCCAATGTGGACAATGACCTCTTGCTGGGCCCTCTCTCCCTTGAGAACATTCTGCACCCTCACTGAGACATCCTTGATCCTGGCACCAGGGAAGCAACACACCATTCTGATTTTTCGCTGCTGACCACAGAAACATCTGTCTGTACCTCAGACTGGTGAGCCCCCTAACACAATCAATCTCTTGGAATTCGATGTACCCCTCATTACATTAGAGTCAGTCTCAATACCAGAAACGTGGCTGTTCGTGCTATGTTCCCCTGAGAATCCATCACCCCTTTCATCTTCCAAAACAGCATACCTGTTTGAAATGGGGATAGCTGCAGAAGACTCCTGCACTACCTGCCTACCTCTCTTATCTTTCCTGGAGTTAACCCACCTATGTGACTGTATTTGCAACTTTTCTCCCTTCCTATAACTGCCATCCATCACATCCCCTTGCTCTTGTAAATTCCTCATTGCCTCTAACTGTCTCTCCAAATGATTCATTCAATGTGATAACCAACAGCATTTATTGCAGATATAATCCTCAGTAACACGTAAACTCTCCCTAACTCCCACACCTGACAAGAAGAGCATATCACTCTACTAAAGGCTATTTCTTCATCATTCAATCTACAGACTCAGAAGATAGCTCGGTTTTATTCCTCTACAAAACACTGGTCCAGGTTAAATTAATACTTAAGGTTTATATTTTTAAGTTTAATCAAGAGATATATCTTAATAAAACATATAATCAAGAAAGAATCCACTCTACTCACTATTGCAGACTTATGTAAGGCCACACTTAAAATATTTACTTATCTGTTTCTGTGACCTCTCCCAAACAGGTTCCTCCAAGATTAGTTGTGAACTTCACATTTTGTTAATTTTCCCAGACACACTCTGATGTCCAGCAATACATGAATTCAACAGCAAAGGCAGTAACTGTGCAGGTTCACTGCTGTCAGTTAGCATTGTGGGTTTCTTTCTCTCTCTCTCTCCTGCACTGACCTCACCATGTGCTTCCTTTGTCTGTTTCGCTCCCTTTTAAAAGTGCTGTTGTTTTGACTTTTTTTTCTCCAAAGTTCCAAAACAATGCAACAGCATATCTTTATTGTTCAAAAAAAGTTTACCTTAGATCTAAGAACGTTTACTGAAGTAGTGTCAACTACTTCAATGGGCAGGGAATTCCATAGATTTACAACCCTCTGGGTGAAGAAGTTCCTTCTCAATTCAGTCCTAAATCTACTCCCGCTAATTTTGAGGCTCTGCCCTCTTGTTCTAGTTTCACCTACCAGTGGAAACATCCTCTCTACTTCAACCGTATCCATTCCTTTCAAAATTATATATGTTTCTAAACGATCATCCCTCATTCTTCTGTATTCCAATGAATATAATCCTAGACTACTCAGCCTCTCCTCATAAGCCAACCCTCACAACTACAGAATCAACCCAATGAACCTCCTCCGCACCGCCCCCCCTCTCGTGCCAGTACATCCTTTCTCAAGGAGACCAAAACTGCACACAGTACTCCAGGTGTGGCCTCACCAGCTGTAACATAACCTCTCTGCTTTTAAACTCAATCCCTTTGGCAATGAAGGACAAAATTCCATTTGCCTTCCTAATGACTTGTACCTGCAGACCAACCCCCTGTGATTCATGCACAAGGACACCCAGGTGCCTCTGCACAGTAGCATGCAGCAACATTTTACCTTTCAAGTAATAGTCCTTTTTACTGTTACTCCTACCAAAATGGATGACTTCTCATTTATTAACATTGTATTCCATCTCCCAGACCTTTGCCACTCACTTAAAGTATCTGTGTTTCTCTGCAAAGTCTCACAGTCCTCTGCACACTTTGCTCCGTAACTCATCTCTCATGTCATCTGCAATCTTTGACACATTGCACGTGGTCCTCAACTCCAAATCATCAATATAAATTGTGAATAATTGCAGTCCCAATACTGATTCCTGAGGCACACCACCAGTTACTGATTGCCAACCAGGATAGCACTCATTTATCCCCACTCTTTGCTTCCTGTTTGTCAACCAATCCTCTATCCATGCTAATACTGTACCCATAATGTCATGCATCCTTATCTTATTCAGCAGCCTCTTGTGTGGACCTTGTCGAATGCCTTTTGGAAATCTAGGTGCACCACATCTACTGGGTCTCTGCTGTCCACCTTGCTCGTAATGTCTTCATAGAATTCCAAAAGATTTTTTAAGCATTACCTGCCCTTCATGAACCCATGCTGCATCTGCCCAATGGAACAATTTCTATCTAGATGCCTTTCTATTTCTTCCTTGATAATAGACTCAAACATCTTCCCCACTACAGAAGTTAAGCTAACTGATCTATAATTCCCCATCTTTTTTTCTACCTCCCTTTCTAAACAATGGTGTCACATTTGCTGTTTTCCAATCTGCTGGAACTGCGCCAGAAACCAGTGAATTTTGGGAAATTACCGCACTTGCTATTTCTCCCACCATCTCTTTTACTACCCTGGGATCCACTCTGTCAGAGCCAGGAGACTTGTTTATTCTTAGCTCCATTATCTTGCCCAACACTACCTCTTCCATAATAATGATAGCTTCCAGGTCCTCACCTACCTTTGTCTCTTCGTCAATTACTGGCATGTTATTAGTGTCCTCCACTGTGAAGACTGACACAAAATACCTGCTCAATGCTTCAGACATTTCATCATATCCCATAAATAAATGCCCCTTCTCATCCTCTAAGGGACCAATGTTTACTTTAGCCACTCTTTTTCGTTCTTTATATTTGCTATCTGTCTTTACATTCTGTGTTTTTTTACCTCTTGTTCCAATGCAATGTTTGCTGAGAAGAGCATTAGGATATCAGCTTGGATCTTTTGGTCAAATCTCTATCTGGGATTTGAATCCATCGCATTCTGACATAGCGTTGAGGGCTCAGCCACTATGCTACAGCTGATATCTCTGTTGATTAGTCTTTGAAAAGGCTAAGCTGACTGATTCTTGGTATTGTCAGTGCGTTCAAATGGACTGGACCCTAAAGATTGAGTAACAGGATCTTCATACTTCAGACTGTGGCAACTATGGCTCAGTCATGTTGAAGTCCCATTCCAGGACCTGAGCACAAATATCTAGGCTAACACTCCAGTGAAGTACAAACAGGATAATAGCTTTTCAATGAAATGTTAATTCAAGGCTCAATCTGCCTCTTGGGTTGATGCAAAAGACCCCATTACACTATTTTGAAAAAGAACATGAAAGTTGGCCCTGTAATCCAATATTCTTCCCTCCATCACCATACTCTGACAGGTTACCCAATCATCATCATATTGCTGTTTGTGGGAGCTTGCTGTATGCAAATTGTCTGCTGCATTTCCTACTTTGCAACAGTGAGTGAATATTAGAAGTAATTAATTGGCTATAAAGGGCTTGGAGACATCCAATAATTGTCTTTTTTTTCCTCTTTATGATGAAGACCTTTAGTTGCTTCAGGGCCCAGTGAGCTTACACTTGCTGATCTCTTACACCCAACCTCTCATATTAGATTAGATTAGATTACATTACAGTGTGGAAACAGGCCCTTCGGCCCAACAAGTCCACACCGACCCGCTGAAGCGGAACCCACCCATACCCCTACATTTACCCCTTACCTAACACTACGGGCAATTTAGCATGGCCAATTCACCTGACCCTGCACATCTTTTGGACTGTGGGAGGAAACCGGAGCACCCGGAGGAAACCCACGCAGACACGGGGAGAACGTGCAAACTCCACACAGTCAGTCGCCTGAGGCGGGAATTGAACCCGGGTCTCAGGCGCTGTGAGGCAGCAGTGCTAACCACTGTGCCACCGTGCCGCCCATCCTTAGGCATACCCACTCAAAGATGGCCCAAGGAGAGGTTTGTGTATTGTAGTAAAGACATGTAGGATGTGCTTTGTTCAAGTTCTAGATGGAAGGTGACAGATGTGAAAATGTGGATTCTTATGGCTAAACAATTAGGATACATAACTGGTAAAAAAGATGCCTATGCTCACTGATCTGTATTGGCTTCCATTTCCCAAATTCATCCATTTTGAAGTTTGTAGGTTCTAGGTCAAACCTAAATATGAACTCCCTACCCTCTGTAGCTGGGTATCTTGCTAACCAACTCCAACTCTACAACCATCTAACTGTCCAAGCTCTCTCCACCCCTAAAATACAGGTATCATGAGCATCCTTGGATGTTCCACCATCGGTGCCCATGCCTTCAGCTGCCTGGGCCATAAGATTTGGAATTCCCTTTCTTTTTCCTTCTTTAGAAGATTCTTAAAACTAAGCTCTTCAAGTTCTGAAGCAGGGTGACTGGACTCAAAGCATTAACTTTGCTTCCTCTGCACAGATACTGCCAGACTGGATGAGTATCTCCATCAATTTTTACTTTTATTGCAGATTTTCAACAACCACAGTTTTTTGTTTTATCTGTGACCACGTTGTTCAGTCATCTGCTCCAATGTTGCCTAATGTGCTTACATTCTACCTGACTACACTTCAGGGTCATGTTATCTTGTTAGTGCAAGTTATAGTAGTTGTTGCTCCTTGTTATATTGTCATCAACGAGCCAAAACGTCATGGCCTTCTACCATCCATGACTGTCATGTTCTGTATCAAATCTGTATTGTAACTGTAAGCAATTATCTCATCCACATGCATTAGTCATAGTTAGTTGAGATTATTAATTTTTTTTATATAAGGAAATGAAATAACTCTAACGGCAATGTATAATAAGCTAAGTTAAAGATGTCTGACATAATTGAAGAATGAGACAGATTGAGCAGTATCTTTATTTTCCTATTGATTGTGAATGAAAGTAGTGCAATGTGTCATTAATCATCATAGGTACAATGTGTCATTAATCAAATCCAGCTACTTCACCCACTTGGCTTTCAGTAGAATTGGATTTGTCGCTTTATATCGCAATTTTACCCTCTTGGTCCTTTGAATATCTTTTCCAACTAAGACTGGGGCAACATATCTTCAGTGAGTGATATCTTGACTTGTAGATTGGCAAAGTGTTTCCATTAAATAGTATCCCCATCATAGAATGACCTGAATGTCCCATTCCTACCACATCCCCAACCATGGAAATCCACCCTAAAAAGTACAAGAACAAACAAACCTGTACAGAATCCTGGCTAACACTCCCAGCACAGTATGAAGTCGAGCCCCATTGTTGGAGGTTTCACCTGTTGTCTTATATAGAACATAGAACATAGAACAGTACAGCACAGAACAGGCCCTTCAGCCCACGATGTTGTGCCGACCACTGATCGTCATGTATGCACCCTCAAATTTCTGTGACCATATGCATGTCCAGTAGTCTCTTAAATGTCCCCAATGACCTTGCTTCCACAACTGCTGCTGGCAACGCATTCCATGCTCTCACAACTCTCTGTGTAAAGAACCCACCTCTGACATCCCCTCTATACTTTCCTCCAACCAGCTTAAAACTATGATCCCTCGAGTTAGTCACTTCTGCCCTGGGAAATAGTCTCTGGCTATCGATTCTATCTATGCCTCTCATTATCTTGTATACTTCAATTAGGTCCCCTCTCCTCCTCCTTTTCTCCAATGAAAAAAGTCCGAGCTCAGTCAACCTCTCTTCATAAGATAAGCCCTCCAGTCCAGACAGCATCCTGGTAAACCTCCTCTGAACCCTCTCCAATGCATCCACATCTTTCCTATAATAGGGCAACCAGAACTGGACGCAGTATTCCAAGTGCGGTCTAACCAAAGTTTTATAGAGCTGCAACAAGATCTCACGACTCTTAAACTCAATCCCCCTGTTAATGAAAGCCAAAACACCATATGCTTTCTTAACAACCCTGTCCACTTGGATGGCCATTTTAAGGGATCTATGTACCTGCACACCAAGATCCCTCTGTTCCTCCACACTGCCAAGAATCCTATCCTTAATCCTGTACTCAGCTTTCAAATTCGACCTTCCAAAATGCATCACCTCGCATTTATCCAGGTTGAACTCCATCTGCCACCTCTCAGCCCATCTCTGCATCCTGTCAATGTCCCGCTGCAGCCTACAACAGCCCTCTATACTGTCAAAGACACCTCCAAACTTTGTGTCGTCTGCAAACTTGCTGACCCATCCTTCAATCCCCTCATCCAAGTCGTTAATAAGAATTACAAACAGTAGAGGCCCAAGGACAGAGCCCTGTGGAACACCACTCACCACAGACTTCCAGGCAGAATATTTTCCTTCTACCTCAGAATTATTATGCAGTATCACTTTTAAAAACATTCTCATGATAGCATCACTTTATCATTCCATGTGACCCAAAGATGTAATGGTCTCCATCTTGAAGCATGACAAATTGGTGTTGGAAAATTACTCTTTGGAACCAAATAACTCAACGATGGCCCAGACATTAGGGTGCCTTTGAGTAAGATATGCATATGAAGAAGTGCAATAAGGGTCTATTGAATCTTTCAGTACCATATTGTCCACATCTAATTCTAATGTTATGGGAGCTAACAGAAGTATTGTTATATGAAATCCTGAAGACAAGCAGTGATTTGAAACACAGCGGTGGTTCACCTTCTTTTGATAAAATACCAAAACAGTTATGGGGGGAGATAGTGGTATAGTGGTAACATCACGAGACTGGTAATCTAGAGGCCCAGGCTAATGCCCTGCAGACACATAGTCAGCTACCATGGCAGATGGGATTTAAATTTGGGATCCCCAAATTTAAAAGTTTTTAAAAGTGATACTGCATAATAATTCTGAGGTAGAAGGAAAATATTCTGCCTGGAAGTCTGTGGTGAGTGGTGTTCCACAGGGCTCTGTCCTTGGGCCTCTACTGTTTGTAATCCCGCCTCAGGCGACTGACTGTGTGGAGTTTGCACGTTCTCCCCGTGTCTGCGTGGGTTTCCTCCGGGTGCTCCGGTTTCCTCCCACAGTCCAAAAGATGTGCAGGTCAGGTGAATTGGCCATGCTAAATTGCCCGTAGTGTTAGGTAAGGGGTAAATGTAGGGGTATGGGTGGGTTACGCTTCGGCGAGTCGGTGTGGACTTGTTGGGCCGAAGGGCCTGTTTCCACACTGTAATGTAATCTAAAAAAAAAATCTAAATTTAGCTGATAAATCTGGAAATAAAAGATAATGTAATGTCACCATGAACCGATTGCTATATAATAAAAATCTGGCTTGCTTTAGCAACCTGGACAATGTGTGACTCCAGACCAACATCAGTGTAGATGAGTTTCAACTGCCTTCTGAAATGACCCTAGCAAGCAGCTCAGTTCAAGGGTAATTAAGGATGTGCAACAAATACCAGCCTGACGTGCACATCCCAAAGATAAAAAAGAAGGCTTTGTCTGTCCATTCTGTTGGGTATAAAGGTTCTATGTCAACTACATTGAAAAAAAGCAGAGGATTTCTCCCCTGGAAGCCAGCTGATATCATTAATAACACTGATCATACCTCGTCATTTGTCTGATTGCTGTTTAAGGTAATTTGCTGTGTGAAAATTACCTACAGTGTTTCCCATATTACAGTACTAGTGTGACTATACTTCAAAAATACTTGATAGGCTGTGAGCACTTTGCAAACTCCTAATGTTGTGAAAGGGCTGTTGAAATCCAGGCCTCCATACTTATTTCATTTTTATCTATGTAAAACTTTAAAAATTACAACAGAAAATAGATTAGAAAATTCTTCAATGGAAAAGCTGACCCATTTCAAAACTTGCATCCTCTTTATTAAACTGTCTGGGGCCTTATCACTTCTTCTCCCTCTGAGCTCCCCCCATTCCTACAACCCTCCAAGATCATTGGGGAATAGAGTACTTTCAATCAGTGACAAACCCTACTGTTGAAAGGAAAGAATTAATGTATCCCCATCAATAGGATACATGATACAACTAAATCCATTTCAGGATTCCACACCATTTTGCAGCCTCAGGATAAGGACTTGGAGGGATGTTTTTGTTTACAGGGTTACAGGGATAGAGCAAGAGAAGGCGATCTAAGTGGGAAAGCTCTTCCAGAGAGCCAACACAAACACAATGGGCCGACTGGCTTCCTTCCGTGCCATAAAGTTGTATGATACCGTGAACTGACCTGCAAACTGTAAAAACATGTTATTTCTCTTTTAATGTGGAATACGTAAGAGAAATCCAGCCTGATAATTGGCACCTTTTAATAAAGATCAGTTAATATAAGCACATTTAAAAGCTTCTAGCCCATTACTTCTTTCCCTTCCCTTTGTCAGTTGTATTGTGAAGAGCAACATTAATTCTATAAACATTTCATTTGGATATAAAACAGTCAGCTTGATAGGAGCTGCGCCAAGTTAAATGCACACAGCTATGCCACTTAACACTACATTTTTTTTCAATTACGAAGCTCTGATTATAATCAGAATTGTATTCAAAAGCTGTGGGAGGTTGATCACTGCCTTTGCAGAAATATTTCTATTTTTACCTAATTCTCTAATGGGTTCCAAGTAGTAAATAACTGAGATTAATCCTATACATTCTGTACCTGCCTGTACCTCGAAACTAAAAGTCAGAGAGATGTGGGTCTGCAGATCCAATTGACTTTGTATTTGTGATTTTTCTGCTATGACATTTCTCTTCTGCATTGTCTGAAGAGAAAGAGAGAGTGGTATTTGAAGGAAACTAAAGATATTCACACCTACTTAATGCAGCAACCTGCAAAATGATCTGCTGGTCCTTGTTTAAGGTAAACACATGACTGAAAATGTGTGAAATTGAGACTCAGCAAAAGACTGATGTACTATCACTGACCCAAAAATTTAACATTCTTGAGAAGTTCTCAAAATTTCCTCGGATCTTCTCCAACCCTGGTGTTAAAATTGTGTATCAAGTTACCACCTATTGCATTGAATGTACACTGCAGAAATAGGCCATTTTAGTCCGTGCCTTTGTACCTCACACCACAAATGCTTCTTACCTCTTCCATTCCTGCTCTAAGTAGTTATCCTTACTTAGCTCCCCGTGTTCTGGTCATTTAATTACACGGACCCAATCAAACATCTCTATAATTTTTGAAGTTATAATCTTCCATCAGTTCCAAAGAAAAGAGACCTAACTTACTCAATCTTTCTTAATTGTTACATCCCATAAATACTAAAAAGTTCCTGTAAACTTTGCCCACACTTTTTCTAGCCTTTTGAATGTATAGAGACCAGAACTGAGCACAGTGTGGTCTAACCTTCAAACTGCAGTCTTAACCATATGGCTAAGTCTGCAGATCATGCATTGGGGTCTAGATTAGAGTGGTGCTGGAAAAGCACAGCCGGTCAGGCAGCGTCCGAGGAGCAGGAAAATCGACGTTTCGGGCAAAAGCCCGTTATCAGGACTGATGAAGGGCTTTTACCCGAAAAGTCGATTTTCCTGCTCCTCGGATGCTTCCTGACCGGCTGTGCTTTTCCAGCACCACTCTAATCTAGACTCAGATTTCCAGCATCTGCAGTCCTCACTTTTGCCTAGATCATGCATTGGGCTGATTTGCCATTTCTGAACCATTAAACCAGTGTGTAAACTGGTCATCCTCAATCCCAATGGATTAAGAAGAAGGTAACCTAAATACATGGAGACCAGAACTGAGCAGTATTCTCCAGTTGTGATACTAACCAAGGTAACTGGGGACAGCAAATCTCCTATTATGAAGGCATCATCCTTTTTGATACTAAACCTTTATATTTAATTGGCAAGGGCTCAGTTGAAGTTTTATGTCTAACTTGAGGAAAGCTGTCACAGCATTGAGGAGAGTACACAGATTTAGAGTCATGGAGGTCATAGGGTCATCCTACATAGAAGAGGACCTTCAGCCCATTAAGTCTGCATCAACCTATCTACACTAATCCACTTTCTTGTAGTCCATAGCCTTGATTGATATGACATTTGTGAGATTACTCATGTCTACTATCCCCTCAGGCAGTAACTTCCAGATTCACACCACCCTTTGGATGAAAATGAAAACAGAAACTAACTAAAGAAGAAGTACTTGCTGAACACAGTATCATGTAATGCTGTTCCCGGAACCAGCCATCTCTGTGTGTGCGTGTGCAGAACACAACAGCATGTTATGCTATTCCTGGAACCAGCCATCTCTGTGTGTGCATGTGCAGAACACAACAACATGGTATACTGTTCCCGGGAATAGCAATCAGTGATCTCTGAACACATGGGCAGAACACAAGAAACTGTCTTTTGTGGGCTTTTTGTTGTACATATCATCCACACTATTAAAAACTGTTGTACCTGTTGTTTGGAGAGAGACGTGTGGTCAGGTCCCGTGGTTAGGGTCAGAATCATGCTGTCCCTCCTAAAAGCTTTTGATTTAATAAATTTGATTGACTTGCTTCTAAATTTGATTGACCTGCTTCTAAATTTGAGTTTTATTAATTTTACTGCAACAAATAGTTCTTTCCTCAAATCCCCTATAAACCTCCTTTCCTTCATCTTAAAATTATGTCTTTGTTATTGAGCCTTCAACCAAGGGGAACCCTATCCATGCCCCTCATAACCTTATATAACTCGATCTGGTGGCCCCTCTGCCTTCTTTGCTCAATCCAGCCTCTCTTCATTGCTAAACTGCTCTATCCCAGGCAACATCCCGTTGAACTACCTCTGTAAACCCTCCAGTGCAATCATATCTCTCCTATAGTGAGGTACCCAGAACTGCACACAGTATGCCAGCTGTGGCCTAACCAAACCATTGCTCCAACATACCTCTTGTTCTTATAAAATATGCTATGACTGATAAAGGCAAGTATCCCATATGCCTGCTTATCACACAAGGCAAAAGCGAGGACTGCAGATGCTCGAAGTCAGAGTCTAGATTGGAGCGGTGCTGGAAAAGCACAGCAGGTCAGGCAGCATCCGAGGAGCAGGAAAATCGACATTTCAGGCAAAAGCCCTTTATCACACAACCTGCTGTCTTCATTTGCTAAAATGGTACTAGGAAGATGGGACTTCAGTTAAGGTGGAGAAGTTAGAGACAGTGGGATCATTCTTGTTACAGCAGAGAAACGTAAGTGACATTGAATTGAGGAGTTCAAGATTATTGTGGAATTTGGAAGAAACTGATTCCTTTGGCAGGACGATTCGGAATGTAAAGGTACCATTCTAAGATTTTTGACTGAAGGGCCAGGATTGAGATGAGGACACCTTTGTAATACAATGATCCAGAAAGTCTGAAAGGATGGTAGTAGCAGATTCAAAGTTAACTTGCAAAAGGGAATGAGATATATAATTGATGGGGATAAAAATTGCAGTGCTACTGGGAAAGAGTAGCAAGAGAGGAACAAAGAGGATGACTCCTTCACGGAAATTGAAAATCAATGATTTGCCAAAGGAGAAACCCACATGCAAGTTCCAACCTTGTTTAGGAGTTCTGCAGCATCACATGTTGATTTTGAAACTCCACCACCAGCTGTCATTGGACCAGCATCTACATTCTGAATGTTGTGTCACAGGTGCTCTCTCTATGAGCCTCTGTCCTCCAGGCAGGAGGAAGCAGATGTCATCAGAACACTTACAGAAAAATAAAGTTTTGTACGGGGTTCAGCTGGAAAATGGTTAAGGAGGAGCAACTTTCACTCATCCATAGCTTTGAATTAGGATATGAGGGTATGGTATGTGCAAACAAGCAAGACTGAGAAACTAGTATTGTGACATTTCACCTTCTCCCTTGTGAATTTTGAAGGATTTAAGTAATTCCCAGTCTTTCAAATAAAGATTACTTATTCCCTTTGCATTTCCATGAATGTATGAAGCAGGGACTTGAACACAAAACCTAAGCTTACACTGCCAGTCCAGTATTAAGGGATTTTCATACATGCTTTTTTCTGAGTAAAATCAAAGCTCCCTCTGTCTTCTTGTTCGGATGTAAAAAAAAACAAGGGAGGTCTCATTTAAGCGCTCTAAGTGTTACTACTCTGCATCATTCAAAACAGATTATTGTAGTCACTAGCAAATTGCTATTTATGGGATCTTGCTGTGCACAGATTAGCAGCCACGTTTCCTGTATTCAATCACATTTGATTACACTTCAAAAGGCTGTTTGTTGGCTGTGAAGACCTTTGAGATGCCCTGACATCATGAAGCCTCTATATATGTGTGAATTTGTTCTGTCATTTGGTAAGAGGAAAAAGAGTTAGCAAAGTTCTACTCTCAATGCAGCTTTCCTAATATATTTTGTGCAATGAATGATTCAAAAGCAAATGGTCATACCCTCTGCATTTATATTGCAGGAGCACTTTCTGACAAAAGGTGACATCAAGCTAAAAATAATGAGGGAAGATGATGGATGATCAAAGTTTGATGAAACCTTCTTATTATTGAAGAGACAGGTTAACAAACAAAGAAAATATTAAAAACAGAATGGGGCTTTATCTGGAAGCCATCCTAGCTTCGATTGGTTAAATGCATCATCCTGTGTTCCAAGGTTCCACCTAAAGGGCACTGGATAAACAGGGGGAATATTTGAAGGGGAAATATTTTCAGGCAAACAGCAGGGAACATAGGGCATGGCCTGAGCACAAAGGTCAAGGCTCAAGCACATGAAACTAGCTTTGGACAGAGATGCCCAGTGGAAGAACAATCTCAGCCCGTGAAAACCAACATTAAAGATGCCAGTCTTCAGCCAATTCATTTCACTCCACATGGTATGGGGCCTATGGTGCAACGGATAACGTGCCTGACTACGGATCAGGAGATTGTAGGTTCGACTCCCATCTGGCTCAAGGGCAGCGCAGGCTTTCATTACATTTCCAAACTAATCTGACTCATTGTCCTGAAGCAGAAATGAGGTTTGAGTTCCTCATCTGTAGGAATGCGTATCCCTTCAGAGTCAATGTCCGAGCATTATGACAGGAGGGGACGCTGAAATAATCCCACACGCTGCACATGGGCACCTTACCATTTCCCAAACCCAGAGACCCAATCACCGTGGCTCCTGGGAATAGGAAAGAATGAAAATAAATAGCCCAGTCTCAGCTTTGTGAATCTTTGGAGTGGCATTGCTGCCTCACAGCACCAGGGACCCAGGTTTGATTCCAGCCTTGGGTGACTATGTGCACATTCCCCCCAAGTCTGCGTGGGTTTCCTCCCACAATCCAATGTGCAGGTCAGGTGAATTGACTATTCTAAATTGCCCATAGTGTTAGGTGCTGTAGTCAGGGGGAAATGGGTCTGGGTGGGTTTCTCTTTGGAGGGTCGGTGTGGATTTGTTGGGCCAAAGGGCCTGTTTCCACATTGTAGGGAATCTAATCTAATCATATCAAGAAACACAATGAAGCTCTGGCAATGTTAAGGTAGTTTTAAAGGATTAGGGATAGGTTTAGGGAGGAAATTCCAGAAGTTAAGACCCTGACAGTTGTATGACTCTGATCTTTTCCTTATAAATTCTGTGTCAAAGGTCTTCCTTTCTCATGAGCATCTGATTAAGAGGCCACACTCCGACAGCTAGTGTTTTCAAATAAACCCACTGGACTATAACCTGGTGTCATGTGATTTTTGACCTTGTCCAACCCATTCCAACACCTGCACCTCCGCATCTTAACAGCTGAAGACATAGATGCCAATGGTAGAGCGATGAAAGGCAGGGATATGGAGGGTGCTAAAGTTGGAGAAGCTCCAGGATTTTGAAGGGTCATAATGATAGGGAGTTTACAGAAGTAAGGGAAAAAAAGAAGACCAAGAAGGATCTGAATGCAAGTTAAGAATTTTAAAGTCGAGGTGTTGTCAGATCAGCAACCATTGGCAGTCTGTAAACATTTTCTGGTACAAACATGCAGTTATAAGTGTCAATGAAAGTCCATCCAACAACTACTTGAAGGGAGGTCGCAGTTCAGCAACAAGCTCTTAGGAAGATTTGTATCATAACTAAAGAATGGGCTCTTTTTGTTTTTTTATCTATGCTGCACTGACTTTACTCAAGCTTTGTTTTGTTTTGATTTGATTGGCATCATTCTTACAGACGGATCTTACAAGTAAGACAGATAAGGAAGAAAATGCTGCAAGTCAGAATTAAAAACAGAAAAATGCTGTCAATATCTGAAAAGAGAAGCAAAGGTTTTGCATCTCGGGCTTTCAGAGACTATTTTGACAAGAGTCTATTTCAAAATCGTAGTTTCCATTTCCAGTTGATGGTCGACTTGGTTCTATTTTACATGAAGAAATGGTCAGCATATTGTGCTCAGCGTGATTGCTACCTTAAAGAAAAAAAACTACATTTCATAAGCTTAGAATGTCTGAAGGTATGCCAGAGCCATTTTGTCCTGGTTCTGAGGACTCTGTTGTAACTTATTGCTTCCCCAGCAAAGCAATCAGGTTGAAGGAATACTTTAGCCCAAACGAACTAAAAGAATGAGTTCCGCTAGAAATACAAAATAAACTTAACTGATGTTCTGCTCCTACAATCATAGCCTACAGCCTGTGACTGCAAAGAAAGACTTGCATTTTGATGTGGCCTTCACAGCCTCAACGTGTCAGAGCATTTTACAGCCAATGACATAGCCTTGAATTGCGGTCACAATTACTATGCAGGAAAAGTCATTTTCCACTCACAATGCAATTCAGTCATCACTTCAGTTGCAGGACTCCAGGGAGAACTTCTCTACTTTTCCCCAAAATAGTCCCATTTAGTGGTTGGGATCCAACTGAGAAGCAAATTTGACCCGAATTTAACGTCACATCTGAAAGGTAACAGCTCAAATAGTGCAGCACTGTACTGAAGCATCAGCCTTATTTTGTATGTCAGTTCCTTGACATGGGAATTGAGCTGACAATCTTCTGACTTGGGGACATGAGTACTACTTACAGGACCTCACCTCGCACTGCAGGGGCTAAATCACCTCTAAGCTATCTTTCTTTCAAAATGACAGCGTAGATGTTCCTCCTCAAAGCTCAAGTTCCTGTTGGTCTCATCAATAACACATTTCTCAATTTGTGCTCATTGTCAAAATGGATGTATTTTACAGAGATCTTGGACATTTTGCTACTTCAAGGGCGAGACAGTAATAGATGCTGAAAGGTTTCTTCCGCCAACTAGAAAACCTAGATTTAGAAGTCATAGACTCAATATAAGAGATCTGTCATTTAGGACTGAGATAAGTAGAAATTTCTTCACTCAGAGATTTGCATATCTTTAATATCCAATGCTGAGCCATTGAGTATATTCGAGACAGAGATTAATAGATTTTTGGACACAAGGTTAATTAAGGGACATGGAGATAGGTAAGGAAAATGGAGTCAAGACAGAAAATTGAGCATGATTGTATTGATTGGTGAAGCAACCAATGAGGAGTGGAATGGTCTGGGATGAAACCGAAGATGGGAACTTAAAGTCATGAGGAAAGATTTCAGATGCTGTTTCTAGAGAGGAAGAAAAAGGCTAAAGGAATGCTCAAAAGAAAGTTTTAAATTGTGAAATAATTGATCATGAGAATAGGAAGGATTAGGACAACAGTTTTGATACAAGGATTTATTGGAATATAAATAAATTGAATTATTGAACTTCAACAGCTTTGATGTGACTATGACAAAGATAAGCTATTTTTCCTCATCCTTCTCAACCAATCTGCAGCCTTCAATCAGGCAGGCCTTCACTGTTTATGTTTTTATTTATCTAATTAGAGATCACCCAAAAGAATCATGTGCAATTACTTCTTGGCCTATTTCTGTGCTGGTGTCTCCAAGGATATGTCCTTGCCTTAGTTAAATGGTTAAAGTGGGCGGCACGGTGGCAGTGGGCGGCACGGTGGCACAGTGGTTAGATCATGTGCAATTACTTCTTGGCCTATTTCTGTGCTGGTGTCTCCAAGGATATGTCCTTGCCTTAGTTAAATGGTTAAAGTCTATTTTAAAGGATGCAATAGCAGAATATTGAGAAATACATAATAACATCAAGTAGTGCCAATATAGCTTTATGAAGAAGAAATTACGCCAACATACTTATTAGAATTTTTTGAAGAGGCAACAAGTAGGATGGATAAAGGGGAACCATTTGATGTAACATATTTGGATTTCCAAAAGGTATTTGAAAAGGTACTAAATGTAAGGCTAATTAATATAAAAACAGTCCATGATGTTGCTGTTGCATATTAGCATAGATTCAGGATTCTTAATTAGTGGAAAGCAGAGAATTGAAATAAGAAGGCATTTTCATAAACCTTTACTATAGTCATCCAAAACTAGCATTCTTCAAGTAGATTTGTGTCTTCCTTAGCACTTTGCAATTAGTGGAGTATGACAGGAATCAAGGATGGGGCCACAGCCATTATTTAGAACATATATTAATGACTTGTATAAGGAAAGTGAATGTAGTATTGTGGGCAAAATGTGGCACATAGAGTAGAATATAGGAAAATGTGAAGTTATGACTTTTGGGAGGAAGAATAGAGGATTTAAGGAGGCAATAGCTGACAGATCCAGGTTTGAATCTCACCAAGACAGGTAGTGGAATTCAAACTCAACAAAAATCTGGAATTAAGTGTCTAATGATGGCCATGAAACCATTGTTAATTGGTGTAAATGCCTATCTGGTTCACTAACGTATTTTTGGGAAGGAAACTGCCATCCTTCCCTGGTCTAGCCTACATGTAACTCCAGACCCATAGCAACATGGTTAACTCTTAACTGTTCCATTCCCTAAGGCCCCAACAAACATGCCTGCTGTTCCTGTGTCTGCTTGTGCATGT
Source organism: Chiloscyllium plagiosum (assembly GCF_004010195.1). Taxonomy (NCBI): domain Eukaryota; kingdom Metazoa; phylum Chordata; class Chondrichthyes; order Orectolobiformes; family Hemiscylliidae; genus Chiloscyllium; species Chiloscyllium plagiosum. The sequence continues at coordinate 29,032,176 of NC_057725.1, forward strand.
CGATGAAGTCACTAACAGCTGACACTTTGGGGTCCTCTACCTGTGGCTGAGCAGAGGCTTGGTCTAAGGCAATTGTCTGAGTACCAACAACTTTGGATGTTCCTCTCTTGACCAGATGGGGCTGTGAAGTGCTCACCAGTAGGCACTGCCAAGTCTTAATAGATAAAATACCCACCAAGGCATCAGTATCTGAGCTGGTGGGGAGAGCGGAACTCAGTCTTATCAGTGAATCCTCTGAGGTATCTGTGCCATCTTTCTTAGAGGAGGTTGGCTTCATGACAGCAGACACTGTGGACATCCTACTGCTACCTGCAGGAGACAATAGTGAAAATGTCACAACCAAAGAGCAAATATTGCATGCACAGCCAGGGTAATTGGACAGTAGCACAACAATGAACAATGTTTCTTACTTGGTTGTGAGGATACGGAGATTTCTGCATCCTCTGATCTTCACCTGCCAATGCCAATGTCAGCTCCTGATAGGCTCTGAGGAAACATATGGGTAGCACCTCACCAGTCATTGTGGCTTTTTAATCTCTTTTATGGTCTATTTTCTCTTGCAATGAAGCCAAGGAAGAGATTAAGTGAGATGAAAGTGGGTGGCACAACTGTTGGAGCTCATACAAATTTTGAGGTGGCCCAAGTGAGTGACAGGGCATGTGATAGGCTTGGTACTGGGACAGGGGCTTGCTTTGGACAGAAGGAAATGAGGGAAGATTTTGCATGCGATCATTGGAAGGGCTTCGGTGGGACTCGAGTGCAGTGGCTGAGATAGAGTAAGTTGAGGTAATGGGGGAAGATGGCAGCATTTACCCGTGCCAACAGAAGAAGGTCATTGAGCTTCTTCCTACACTGCTGGGGTGTTCACTTTCCACAGTGGAGACTGCACTAATCTGAGTGGTAACCTCAAACCAGTCTGACAAGGTCTGGTGTCATGGCCTCTTCTGCTAGTCTTAGGGAAAGAGGGCAGTGCTCTTCTGCACACCCCATCACCCAGAATATCCAGGTCCCTGTGCACAAAGTGGAGCACCAATTTCTCCTTCTCAGCCATATCTAGGGCAAATGTCTATAAACATGCTAGACAGCTCCAGTATCTGATCTGATGCACTACAGTTTTTATAAGCAATGGTGCTGGTGCCAGCAATGCTGGTACATGGGAACTGCCAGCATTGGGGAATTCATGCTGGCGACAGTGAGTGGGAGAATTGGGCTAGCACTGGGCACCATAGAATTGTGGCAAGCAAATAACAAGGAGAGTTTCAGACAACAGTGCAAGAAAGCGTGCCTGGCCTCACGGAGAGAAACCCTCCTTGAACCACTGTAAAACTGACATGTCACCAAAATGTAGAAGGCTCATCTCTAGATTCCATTGCCTGGAAGATAACTGGAAGCAGATTCAATAGCAACTTGCAAAATGGAGTTGGATAAATGTTTGAATGACAAAAATTATAGGCCAAAGGAAAAGCTATTGGGTGACGTGGTGGCTTAGTAGCCAGCACTGCTGCCTCACAGCACCTGGGACCTGGGTTCGATTCTACTCTTAGGCGATTGGCGATGGGAAATTTGCATGTTTCCCCGTGTCTGCATAGGTTTGCTCCAGTTGCTCCCAAATCCAAAGATGTGTTGGTTAAGCAGATTGGACCATGCTAAATTGCCCCTAGAAGTGCAGGCTAAGTGAATGAGCCATGGCCAAAAGCAGAGTTAAAGGGTAGCGGAGTGGGTTTGGGTCGGATGCTTTTTGGAAGGTCTGTGTGGACTCGATGGGCTGAATGGCCTGATTTCCCACTCTCGGCATTCTATGAGACTAGGTGGTACTTACGAAAAACCAGCACAGGCATAATGGCCCCAATAGCTACTGTCTGATCTGTATTATTCCATATTCTTTAAATATCATGGTGGGATTTGAACTTACCCTTTACGGGAGTACTAGCATAGTAATATACCTACTACACTACCATACCCAGCCATTTGACTGATTGTTTGCAAGATCACATTACCTATATAGAATATTTAGTAATCTGCATCTTGGGATCTCCTGATTTTGAAAAGAAAAGAAATGATTTACGTAAGTATTGTCCAAGTTGAATGATTGATTTAATTTCCTAACAATAGCCAAAGATAAACCTTCACAAGGGCTAAACTTCATCCTAGCTCTCAACTTTAATATCACAAAGCCCCATTATGGTGATAATGAACACTTAAAATTGGTTTCATTTCACAATGGACAAAGCTTTAGTCTTGTGCAGGATCATGACAGGTGTTCTGGAGGGAGGGGAGAGAAAGTGCTGCTGTAATTTTCAGCTTATACTGTGGAATTTGAACTCCAGCACTTGTGATGAGCATTCTCTCATGACCTCATTCATTGTGCTTTAAAATGCAGGCAGATTTGACATGAGACATTTATTTAAGGTAGTTGCAAAATGCAGGTGGGCATAAAAGAGCAAAATATGTCAGGGACCTTGAAAGAAAAAGACCAGCATATTTCAATATGTTTTGTTGACCCTGTCATTAGGTTTTTTTTAAAGAAGTTACATTTTACACCCTTAAGGAGTCAGTGTGAGTTTTGGGGATGAAACTTAATGTCTACAATATGCACTTTAATAATGCATTAATTGTAATCCACAATATTAAACAGAAGAATTCCTTTCCATTCTAGCCCAAATACAATGGGCTGAATGGTATTCTGTGCTGTATAATTCTATGGTATGAAGACAGAATACCCCAGTTTGAGTCCCCATTTATGGTTTCAAGTCCAAACTTAACCTTGATATTTGTGCTGATGTTGCAATGCCACATGGGAAGGTCATGTTAAGGGAGTGTCATACTCTGAGATGACATCTGTTAGATGAAATGTTAAACCAAGACCCTGTCTGCCCACTTTGTTGGGTGTAAGAATTTTCACAGCACTATTTTGAAGAGGATTAGTGGCATTCTCCTTAGTCTACTAGCCAATATTAATTCTTCCACTTACATTAATAAAGTGTCCTGCGGATTAGGTATTGGACCAATGGCAGCAACTACAAAGAGTGACATTCTCCATGAAGGATATTCATGCTGCCACACAGCTCAGTGGGAATACTATCTTAAGTTAAGCTTAATGTCTCACAAGAGACTTCTATGCATCTAAGATGCAATGTAACTTGTTCTTATAAAATATGTTATTACTTATGCTATTATCAAGTTTGAACCTATCCTTTGCTATCATTAACTTAGGCTAAGTCAGCATGGATCTGTGATAGGAAAATTGTGTCCAAATAACCTGCTGGAATTTTCTGAAGGGGTGGCAGAGTGGGTTGATGAGGGCAAGGCTTCGATGTGGGGTAACTGTATTCCCAAAAGGCATTCAATACAGTGGCATGCAACCACTTAAGAGGAAGAGTATGGTTCATGGAATAAAAGGAACAGTAACACCACGAAAGCCAAAATGGCTGAGGGATAGGAAACAGAGACTAATGGTTAAAGGGTCAACCTGGAAAATGTTTTATATTGGATTTCCTCAGAGGTTGGTAATGTGACCCTTGCCTTTCCTAATATGTATAAAGCATCTAGATCTTGGTGTGCAGAGGACAATTTCAAAGTTTGCCAATGAAACAAAACTTGAGAGAATTTTAACTGTGAGGATGACATTGTAGAATTTCAAAAAGACATTGCTACATTGGTGAAATGAACAGATAAGTGGCAGATGAAGTTTCATGTGAAAGAGAATGAGGTGGTACGCTTTTGTACAAAGACCATAGAGAAACACTTTAAAATAATGGATACTACTGTAAAAGATGTGCGAGAGCTGAGAGACTTGAGTGTATATGTACACAAGTCATTAAACAAGAGAGGACATTCAGGTAGAGAGCTGTTAGTAATGCATACGGTTTTGGTAGGTGCATGGATAATAAAATGCATGATAAACCAGTTGTTCAACTAACTGATCATTATACACAGTTCTGAGGGACCACAGTATAGGAAGGATTTGAATGCTTTGGAGAAAGCACAGACAAGGTTTGTGAGAATAGTTTCAAGAATGAGAAACTTTAGTTATGAGGATAGATTGAAGATCGTGGGACTTCTTGGAGAGGACATGGCTAAGAAATTTGATGGAAGTTTTCAAAATCATGAGTGATCTGGACAGAGCAGATCTGGAAAAACCGCTCCAGTTTGTGGATCTAGAGTGAAAGGGCACTGTGGTAAAGTGTTTTTGCTAAAGACACAAATGTGAAGTGAGGAAAAAAATAACCTTTGCATACAATGAGTAGTTAGGGTCTGAAATTGGGTGCCTGGAAGTATAGTAGAGGAAGGTTTAGTTGAAGTTTTCAAGAGGGCATTAGATAATTAATCAAATAGAAACAATATAGAGGTTGACGGGGAAAAGGCAGGAGATCAGCACCAAGTTAAAATACTGAGAGAGCTGGCGTAGACACAATTAGCTAAATAACTTCCTTCCACACCATAAAATTCTGTGATTCAGTCATTCTGAAATTAATTTATTATAAAGGGTGAGCGATTGAGTTTGACATCAAAGAAGAACTATTGATGATTATTTTGATGAAGTGATTCAAGACACAACAAGAGAAAAAATGTCAATGTTGCTCAATATCCTCTGAGTCAGATGGCTGTGAGTTTAATCCCCACTTCACAGCACTGATGATTCAGTGCTAAAGCATTGGTACGCTATTAGAGCTATCATTCATTGGACAAGTGAAATTGAGGCATTGCCTACTTATTCAAATGATTTAACAAAGGGACACAAGATATGCACCAGCACAATGCATTGCTTAAAGAATGGCAGGAAGACTTGCATTTTTTTAACTTCTTTCATTATCTTAGGATGTCCCAATTGCACTTTACAATGAAGTAGTCTTTGAAGAATAGCCACCATTGTAATAAGGGAAACAGAGCAGCTAATTTGGGCATAGCGATCTCTCACAAAGAGCTATAAGATTATGACCAATTAATCTTTCTGATAAACAAAATACTCCAAATGCTGGAAATATTAAACATCAGCAGAAAATGCAGGAAATGATCAGTCAGCCTCTGTGGAGAGAGAATCAAAGTTTATGTTTCATGTCAATAGTCTTCCAGCAGGATATGGATCTGAAGTATTGACACTGTTTCACTTTCTACAGATGCTGCCAGATAATTGATTATGGGGCTTTGAGTGAGGCATAAGTATTGGCATTTGAAAATAGGAAGAACTCCCTGCACCTCAGTGAGATCATGGCAGTGGGACCTTTCACCAACTCTGAGAGGACAAATGGGAATTTAGTATAAGTAATAGTTCGGATAGGCTTATTGTTCATGTTACATTGGTTTCACATCATTCTACTGAAGCCGCATGTAGTCTGAAGACAAGGAATTCTATTCTAGCTATCAGAGGGACAAATGTATTTGTACAGTTCCTTATGGTTTGTGCAATTGTGCCTGACCCAATGTCATTGTACATGTATCTATCATGCAGTAAATCTTGATATCTAAGAACAGTGCTTCTTCTGCTCTGTTAAAGCAGAACCTTAATCAGCTGTAAAAGAAGTGGAGCACTGTCACAAAAATGCAATTAAATGGTTAATGGAAACTTATAAAAATAAGCATAAATTCAGTAAATCAAAATAACATTTTCCAGGGTGCTGACACACTCCAGCTTCTGTTGTATCCATCAGTCTCTAAAGGACATTGCTGTGGCAGTGAAAACCACAGGCAACCGCTCAATAGATGCCCAAACACAGATATAACTGTGAGAAATGGCAGGCAGTCATGCACTGTGACCTCCTCCACAGCCTGTTGCCTGAACCTGTTAATGGTAAAGCCCATGAGAAAGGCTCTGACCTGCCTATCTCACCCCGCATAGTGCCTTGTCTGTAGATGATCTTTAATGCCTTCTAACATGATTCACCAGATATACCCAAGACAAGGCAAAAGCAAGGAAGGATTAAAAGTAGTGATCTACCTCAAACAACCTTTACTCAATACTGGTCAAGGTGATCTACCCTTATTACTGTAAGTAGAATCTTTATTGAGATTATTCCAGTGGTGTGAGGAAACCCCATTACAATATTCAGTCTCTGGCATTGTTCATAATCAGCATGTAGTTGCTTTGATCCAACTCACCGGATTGGAGTTTGGAAGTTAGGATCATCAGAGCTATGCCCAGCAAGGGAAACCTTGGGTATGGGTGGAGAGTAGGAGCAGGGTTTTGTCAGCTAACTAATGATGGATTGTTGATCACAGAGTCCCCAGGCAGCAGCGACCAAGAGTAGGTATTTTCTAATGAACCTGTTCAGAGATGTAATGATGCAATCCTGGAGCGATAGGATTTCAACCCTGACTTAGACTTAGGTCTCTTCACTTTTAACACTTGAAGAATTGATCAATTTGACAAAGTTCTGTCCAAAATGGTGAGCAAGCTACTTCTTATGTCATAGAACCACTGATTTCCATATTTAACGGGATCCATTGTCTTAAATGAAAGATTGCTTTATCATGGAGTTACATAGACAATCAGTAAGGCTGTAAGACTGGTCAATGCTAATTTCTCTCATTTTTACATAGTATCAACTCCAATTGTGTGAAACACTTGGGGGATTTCTGAGAGACGTGATAGAACATGAGACATTTCTGACTCTTCTAGGTGTCCTTTGTTCTGAAAGTTGTTCAATGCAAAGTGTCGTCAGCTTCTTAATTAGAAGTAGTGCAGTAATTAATATTCCAATCCAGAGACTGAAGAACATAATTTTAGCTGATCCTCTCAGTTGCCCTACTGAGGCCATCGTTTGTTCTCTGAGGTGCCTTTAAGACATCTAATGGCACTTTATCAAAGAAGTACAGGAGAGTTCTCCCCTGTATCCTGGCCAATATTTATCCCTTAACCAATAGATTATCTAGTCAGTTATCTCATTGCTTTTTGTGGGAGCTTGCTGTGTGTGAATTAGTTCCCTTCATTACCTTCTTCAAAAGTGGCTGTAAATCACTTTTAGATGTTCCAAGGTTGTGAAAGATGCCAAGTCTTGTTTTTTCTACTTGCATTTTTTTGCTTGCTGCAGCAGCTGTGCTCCTAATACTACTAAAGGCATTACAGATGAAGTTTTGACAGGAAAGATGATTAAAATAGAGAAATTCAATGTAGTAAATCAACGACGCAAGACAAAGTTTCATATCCAGCGGCAAATCTCTATGTACCTAAGAATGTATGATCTGAGGTGGCAGCTGCTGCCTGTGAGTCAATTTGCAGTTAACTGGCCCTTAGGGGTCAGGCTCAAAACAAATCTGACTCCATTAAAGATCCATCATTGAAGAAAGCCCACTAGAGTTTGCTCCAAAATGAAAAGCATAACCCTATCACTGTGCTTAGGGATGATTTAGTACACTAAAGTTGCTTTTTAAATGCAGGTTATTGTTGCTGGGCCCACAAAATTACAGGAGGATGTCTTCCAACCCCTTGAACCTGACCCATGATTCACTTCAATCATTTCTTATCCCATACCTTAGCTCCATTTTCCTGCTTGGGTCCAGTAACCCTCAATAGCCATACCCAGCAAAAATCTATTGATCTTAGTCTCAAAGCTTTACAGATGAATCCCCCACCTCATCAGATTTCAAGATTTTTTGGAAGGGTGAGAGTTCCAGATTTCCAGTGCTCCATGATATCTCCCTTAGTTCTAATTTTAAGGCTTATATTTCTAAGTCCTAGACAATTCACCCCACACTCCCCCACCATCCACCTCACCAGAGGAAATATCTTTTCATTATCTACCCTAACAAATCCTTCAATCATCTTAACCATCTCAATTAGATCACCCTTTAATCTTCTAATCTCAGGGGAATATAAGATCTCTCAACACAACTTGTCCTTATTATTTAACCTTTTTTGCCCAGTCTAATTCTGAACTGTGTGGAAATAGCTGGTTGGAATGGGATGAATTGGATAGCTTTTTGCCAAAAGAGAGCATTAGCAGACTGTATTGAGTGACCATCTTTTATGTTGGAAGGACCAATGGCAATATTGATGTGCATAAACAACCAATTCAATCCTTGAAAAAGTGCTCAGTTCAGGAGTTAAAGACACTATGACATTTGTTTTGAATATCAGAGAACAGTTTCAGCACAGACAGAAGCCAACCAGCTAATCATCTCTGCACTGTACCGAGTGACATTCACTCACCTTCGCCCTTAACCCTCCACATAAATTCCCTCTTGAATGCTTTGTTTGAAGCTGCCTCTACCACAGTCTCAGGCAGTACATTCAGAAGTTTAATCACTCACTGCATGAAAACATTCTCATGCCTCACTTGGTTCATTTACCAATATTTCAAATTTGTATCCATTACTCTTCATCCTTCCACCAATGGGAATGGTTTTTCCCTGTCTACTCTGTCCTGACCGTTCATGATTGGACTACCTCTACTAAAGCTTCTGTCAACCATGGTTCTCCATGGAATTAGCCACAACTTCTTTAATCAACCTACATAACTGAAGTTCTCCATCCATGGAACCACTCTTGTGAATCAATCAGCAAATGCCATCACAGCATTCTTAAAGTTTGTTTCGCAGAACTGGACACAACTGTCACCTTTAAAATTCTGATAAAAGTTCATCAACCTGAAATAGTAATTCTGTTTCTCTGCACAAATGCTATTTGATCTGCTCTGCTTTTCCAACATTCTTTGTTCTTATTTTAGATTTCCAATGTTCACTGGAACACATGTTTTCATATGGATATTTTATTGAATAGTTATAAAATCACATGGATAGATTATCACCTGGATGTGTTATCACATGGATATGTTACCATGGTATTGTGTGGAAAGCTTTCTGAAAACCTTCATGTATTACATCCATTGCATTGCCCTATCTATTATGACTGCACTTCAACAATTTGGTTCAACTTGATCTTCTGTTGTGTAATACATTTTGATTTTAGGTTATTAGTCCTTTTGAAGAAGTTCTGAAGAAGGATCAGTGGACTCAAAATGTGAACTCTGTTTTCTCTTCACAGATGCTGCCAGACCTGCCGTGTTTATCCAGCAATTTCAGTTTCTATCTATTTTATCTTTCGTTATAAGTTGGGTACAAGAGCCCGAATATTGATTACATAGAAAAGCAACATTGACAAAATCTACTTAGACATGGAGAAGGTGACATAGACAGGCGAGTCTAAAGCTAAGGACCATAAGTAGAAGATAATCACTAATAGATCCAATCAAAAATTCAAGAAAAAAAATCTTTGTCCAGAGGATAGTGACAATGTGGAATTGCCAACTACAGAGAGTAGCTGAATCCTATGATATAGATATATATGAGGGGAAATTGGATAAATACACAAGAGAGAGTGAAATGGAGGGATTTACAGACAAGGTGACTTGAAGGAAGATCGTAAAAAACATCTTGGGATAGATAGGCTGAATAGTCTACTTGTCTGTGAGATATTCTATATAAACTGTGAAATAGACTTGAATGAATTAACTCAATTTTGGAAATACTGGCCAAAACAAGCATTCCTCTGGAAGGTGACGTCCAATTAAAAATGTATTGACTGAGTGCACACAACAAGCTCCTACAATCAGCGACGAGATAAATATCCTGATCATTTTTCTTTAGTGAATGTTAACCAAAACATCAGGAAAAATTCTCCTGCTTTTCTTCAAAATTGGGCTATGGAACCATTTAAGTCCAGCTAGTTGGGGCAGTCTGGGACTTCAGTGTAATGTCTCATCTGAAAGATGGTGTTTCCAACTGTGCAGCACTCCCTCAGTTCTGAGAGTAGAACTGTCCGATCAGATAATGTGCTCAAGATGCTGTAGAGTGAACAGAGGTTATGAAGTCAGCATGGAGGTTGTTGAACACAAGAGTAAGAAGTTAAATACAAGGCATTGCTGGATCAGGAACATGAATCTCACACAGCTGTAGTTTAGTCACCAAAGCTTAGGAAAGAAGAAACTACTTACATGCTTGTCACCTCAAATTTATTGGTAAATTAGTTGCCAAATTAGACTTTGTACATGCAAAGAACTTAATATGCCATGACCTCTGTTCCAACAAGTCTTTTTTCATCTAGAATGTATATACGGTACCATCTTTGTCATTACATGTTTTATGTTTCTGAGCTATGGGTCTCGGTTTTGGCAGGAGAAAGATATCTTCTGTAGGCTAGATTCCTCCTTTAGATTACAAAGATGTTTTAAATTGCTGTAAGCAATTAAGTCAGTGAATGAAACCAGATTGCTATGTTTCCAAGAATGGATAAACTGCATCCAGGGAGCTGCAGTCATAATACTAACTAAAGACTGCACAGTAAAGGCACCAAATCCTTGTCATGGCTCAGAGGCATCGTATCTTCAACGTTCCAGACAATTCTGCAAGTCGGGTGGAGTCTGTCTGTCACCCAACACATTCATTGATTCAAACTCTTTGTAAACTTTACCCTTGGCAATAAGGATGTATTTGTGAGGAGATCAAGTTAAAGGCAGAGGTTAAGAAATTAACAACCGTAGGAACATAGGAACAATAGGAGTCCGCCTCCTGAGCCCGTCTCATCATTCTTTTAAATCAGGGCTGACTTGTATCTGAACACTATGACCCAACCTTGGAACCTATGTCAAATAATTCCACAAAGGTCAGTATTCAAGTCACCAAGTTTTTACATGTGCATGGGACATGTCACTGACCCAGCTAGCTCAGAGCCAACTCCTAAAGTGAGCAGAACTCCTGACACTCCTGTTTATACCTTTCAACCAGATTGACAGCCCCAGGCAGGGAACGCATAGTCTATGAAATCTACCTGGCTGACCTCGTTCCAATCACTACATCCATCTCCCTTTAAGTCCTGGGACATAAGCCCGTTCTTTCTCCTGTACCTTTCCCCGGGGGTGTTTTTGCACCAGGTCCAGTTCCTCCGACTCTGCGTTGGATACTGGCGACATGTCCCTGACTGTGGCCCCTCTCTTGCACCCAGAGCGTCTTGAATGAAATTCACCTTCTTCTTCAGGCAGTAATGACATTGAGGCTGCAACATCTGCCGTGTCTATCTTGTCCTGAGCGGTTTCTTCAACACTGGCCGGAGGGGGAGAACCCATGGGTTCTGACAGCCATGCCAGATGTTCTGAAGGGTTGTATATGTATTGCTCCTGCGCCGTTTGCAAGGTTGCAGCTTTCATGTTGTCCACTTGCTTGTTCAGGACCACCTCACCTCCCTAAACTTTTAACGGCATGGGACCTGACATTGCATCGACCATGCCTTTTACCCATGCAGGGCAATTCCCATGATTTTGACACCAAACATCATTCCCTGAAGTAAATTGCCTCTCTCATTTACAGGAGTCTTGTGCCTAGCATTGATGTTCCTGATGCCGCTTCACCCTTTGCCCAGGGCCAAGAAGATCAGGTTTTACCTGGTGTGGAGCCTTCTCCCCATTAGCAACGCTGCTAGAGCTGTCCCTTTAGTTGTGTGAGGGGTGGTCCGATTAACAAAAAAGATCTGGGACAGTTTGGTATCGAGTGAAGCTGTAGGCTGTTTCTTTAAGCCTGCCTTCAAAGCTTGGACTGCTGTTTCTGCCAGACCATTGGACAATGGATGTTATGGAGCTGTCCTTACTTACTGAATGCCATTGGCCTTTAGGAAATACTTGAATCTCCAACTGGCAAATGATGGCCCATTGTATGTAACCAACATCTTCGGGAGCCTGTGTATTGCAAACAATGTTCGCAACTTTTCAATTGTTGTCCCAGTGTTTCACAAATGCACTTTATGTACATCCAGCCACTTTGTATGACTGACCACAATGCCTAAGAATATAGAACCCATGGCATAGTTGACATGTAACTGAGTTCAAAATTTAGCCGACCATTCCCACGAATGTGGGGGAGCTGCTGGTAATGTTTTCCCTTGTTGGCACTCTGGGCCCTGACCCACCAATACAGCTATATCAGCATCCAATCCTGGGCACCAGACATAACTCCTCACCAATATCTTCATTTTGCAAACTCCTGAATGGCCCTGATGGAGTTCAGCCTGTATCTGATGGCGATCTTTGTTTGACCTTTTGTGTCCCCCATCACCACCAGCTGCTTTAGTTTTTGCCAAGATGGGATCTGCTTGTGTCCACTGTCTGATATTATCAGTAGTAACCAGAATGGCGTCCAGAAAGTTTGAAACGAGAGGCGACTGTTGCAGTGGTGGTACCGGTGGTGTATCTGCCAGCGGGACGAGCCTCAAGGCATCCACGTTTGCCACTTGGCTTCCCAGACGGTGTTTCAACTTGTAATATAACACGCTTAAAATTAGAGCCTGTTGCTGACTTTGACCTGAAACTATGGGTGGCACAGCCCTGTTCTCTTTAACTAGCCCTAGCAGGGATGTGTGGTCCGCTACTATTACAAATTTACACCCATAAAGGTAGTGGTGGAACTTTCTCACATTGAGGATGACTGCCAAACTTACCTCCTCTATCTGGTCATATTTTGCTCTGCATCAACCAAAGTCCGGAAGAATACACAGTGTCAGCACTACTCTGACACTGTACGGGGAGGCATTGCACGTCAGTCCCACATCTCAATTGGGATCGTAGCATGCCAACAACGATAGCTGCTTCTTCCCTTCCCTAAAGACTACATCATGGATCCGAGACCAGTTTCAATAACGAATATAAGGATGCCTGGATGGAGGCCAGGTTACCTATGAAATTTCCATTTAGACTTATCATACTAAAAATCTGGTGTTTGTTAAAATTCTGTCATTCTCATTGCGCTAAGATTCAGTCATTCAAACCAGTGCGGTTTATGGAAGCTCAGTCGCCCTGGTGAGAGTGTCCACTTCCATTGGAATACCCTGTAACTCATATGCCCCACTTGCTAAATTTTCTAATGACAAAGCTAGTTGTAGGGCCTGTTGGAAGTCCAGTTGGGCTTCAGCTAGTAGGCACTTTTGCACGGTTACATCATTAGTCTCACATACCAAATAGTCTCTCCACATCTCATTTAGGGATAAACCAAAGTCACCTACCTCTGCCAGTCATCTTCACCTCGTCAAAAATCCCAATATGGATTCCCCTGGTTCTCGAGCAGTCAAGGAAAGCCAATAGTATCTCAGAATTAGGGGCAGCTTGGAATCATAATATTCCTTCACTAAATCGGTCAACTCTTGAAAGGTTTTAGTGTCTGGTGCCTCTGGGAAAGTTAGGCTCCTAATACCCCAAAACGTTGTGGGTCCACAAGCTATCAGGGGAATTACTCGTTGGTTTGTGTCTACCCCAATCTAATTTGCTCGAAAAAAAGTAATGCATTCTTTCTACATACTGGACCCAGTCTTCGACAGCAGGATCGAATGAGTCAATCTTCCCACGATGCCAGGAATGCTTACCCCAACTCAAAGACGAATGTTGCAAGCAAATCTCATCGGGGTATGTTTTTCTCTTATCGCCGCTGAAATAACTCCAGGAAGGCCAGTATCCCATCACCATGTCACCCTTTATTTACACGTGCATAGTATATGATCTAACTACCTCCTAGAATGAACAGAACCCCTGATACACCAGCTTTTTTTCATTCATCTCCCACACAATCACTGTGCAGTAGTATTCCTTATTCTCCCCCACATCAGCCATGGTTATGTGTGCAGAGACTCAGTAAAAAGAGAAACCGTTGTGTAAGAACTTTATTCAATAATTCCACCAGAGGGGAAAAACACCCATGTTGCCGCTGAACCATGAACAAGCAAGGCCTGATAAGGGCAATGCTGAGGTGAAAAAAAGTAAAGTGGGAGGGTAGGGATTAAATCAAAACAGAGTTGGAGGGAAAGATAAAGCACTCCGCAGTGCCCACCTCTCCCTAAAGAGATTGAGAGCATTGGTGGACACTGTGTGCTCCCTCTCCAATGAGACGCAGGCTCAAACCTTGCCTGCCCCTCTTCCATGGTAGTCAGCAGAGACGACCCTCCCCCCACCTCGGCCTGCTGCCTGAACCTGTTAATAACCAGCCTGTTAATAACCCCTCCACACACTGGGGACACTCCTATTTGTATCCTGATTGGATTGATTAACAATCCCAGTCAGCAAACTCATAATCTATGAGATTCACAAGGCTGACCTCGTTCCAATTGCTACACTATGCTCTCACCGAACAGAAATTTAGTGATATCCATGTTGAAGTTTTAATTGGGCTCCCACACCCCTGCTATATCCGCTCTTTAAGGAGAGAAAGTTCCTGATTCACACCAGCTTTTGTGCATAGACTTGCTTCGTGACATCATGATTCTGGATTAGTGGTGCTGGAAGAGCACAGCAGTTCAGGCAGCATCCGAAAAGCTTCGAAATCGACATTTCGGGCAAAAGCCCTTCATCAGGAATAAAGGCAGAGAGCCTGAAGCGTGGAGAGATAAGCTAGTGGAGGGTGGGGGTGGGGATAGAGTAGCATAGAGTACAATAGGTCAGTGGGGGAGGAGATGAAGGTGATAGGTCAGGGAGGAGAGGGTGGAGTGGATAGGTGGAAAAGGAGCTGGGCAGGTCGGACGAGTCCGGACAAGTCAAGGGGATAGTGTTGCTGGAGGTTAGAAACTAGGATGAGGTGGGGGAAGGGGAAATGAGGAAGCTGTTGAAATCCACATTGATGAATTTTCCGTCGCCTCCGCCTCCGAGCTTACTTTCACAATCAGGATTCCCGCCCATCTTCCGAGGACCCCTTTGCCCACCTCCAACACACCTGGGCACCCCGTGCTGGCCTATTACCTGCCCTCGACCTCTTCATTTCCAACTGCCGCCGGGACATTAACCGCCTCAACCTGTCGACCCCCCTCCCTCACTCCAACCTCTCACCCTCACAACGCGCAGCCCTCCAATCCCTCTGCTCCAATCCTGACCTCACCATCAAGCCAGCGGACAAAGGGGGCGCAGTGGTAGTCTGGCACACTGACCTCTACATCGCTGAAGCCAAACACC
>NC_057725.1:29053564-29055320 GCF_004010195.1 Chiloscyllium plagiosum
CTCCCTGTATTCCATGAGATCTAACCTTGCTAATCAGTCTCCCATGGGGAACCTTGTCGAATGCCTTACTGAAGTCCATATAGATCACATCTACCGCTCTGCCCTCATCAATCCTCTTTGTTACTTCTTCAAAAAACTCAATCAAGTTTGTGAGACATGATTTCCCACGCACAAAGCCATGTTGACTATGCCTAATTAGTCCTTGCCTTTCCAAATACATGTAGATCCTGTCCCTCAGGATTCCCTTCAACAACTTGCCCACCATCGAGGTCAGGCTCACCGGTCTATAGTTCCCTGGCTTGTCCTTACCACCCTTCTTAAACAGTGGCACCATGTTTGACAACCTCCAGTCTTCCGGCACCTCACCTGTGACTATCAATGATACAAATATCTCAGCAAAAGGCCCAGCAATCACCTCTCTAGCTTCCCACAGAGTTCTCGGGTACACCTGATCAGGTCCTGGGGATTTATCCACCTGTACTCGTTTCAAGACATCCAGCACTTCCTCCTCTGTAATCTGGACATTTTGCAAGATGTCACCATCTATTTCCCTAGAGTCTCTATCTTCTATCTCCTTTTCCACAGTAAATACTGATGCAAAATACTCATTTAGTATCACCCCCATTTTCTGCAGCACCACACAAAGGCCGCCTTGCTAATCTTTGAGGGGGACCTATTCTCTCCCTAGTTATCCTTTTGTCCTTAATATATTTGTAAAAACTCTTTGAATTCTCCTTGCCAAAGCTATCTCATCTGCCCTTTTTGCCCTCCTGATTTCCCTCTTAAGTATACTCCTACTGCCTTTATACTCTTCTAAGGATTCACTCGATCTATCCTGTCTATACCTGACATATGCTTTCTTCTTTTTCTTAACAAAACCCTCAATTTCTTTAGTCATCCAGCATTCCCTATACCTACCAGCCTTCCCTTTCACGCTAACAGGAATGGGTTGGTGACGATTCGCCGCGGCACATTCACTGCCGCCGATTAGCCACTGCCGGTTCACCACCAGCGTTTCTCCACTGGAGTCGTTTGACCACTGGAAACGATTCACCACTGGAAATACATATATGTACTGATTGTTTTCCCTCCCGCCTGTTCTTTCATACTTCTCAGTTCCCTTTATTTATACAATAACATAGTACATATTGATAAAAAAGGAGGTGAAATAAATATGATTTTATTGGTTTATACGTCAAATTGAGTTACTAACACTTGCGGTGCCGAATAGTCCTCAGCGGCCAATGGGCGGTGGCGAAGCATCCTCGGCGGTGAAAGGGCTGTGGCTAATCGGTGGCAGCAAATGGTCCCATCCCAAACAGGAATATACTTTTTCTGGATCCTCGTTATCTCATTTCTGAAGGCTTCCCATTTTCCAGCCGTCCCTTTACCTGCGAACATCTGCCCCCAATCAGCTTTCAAAAGTTCTTGACTAACACCGTCAAAATTGGCCTTTCTCCAATTTAGAACTTCAACTTTTAGATCTGGTCTATCCTTTTCCATCACTATTTTAAAACGAATAGAATTATGGTCACTGGCCCTGAAGTGTTCCCCCACTGACAACTCAGTCACCTGCCCTGCCTTATTTCCCAAGAGTAGGTCAAGTTTTGCACCTTCTCTAGTAGGTACATCCACATACTGAATCAGAAAATTGTCTTGTATGCACTTAACAAATTCCTCTCCATCTAAAGCCTTAACACTATGGCAGTCCCAGTCTATGTTTGGAAAGTTAAAATCCCCTACCATAACCACCCTA
>NC_057725.1:29055698-29086822 GCF_004010195.1 Chiloscyllium plagiosum
ATTAGTCCCCTTCCAATTTAGGTGCAATCCGTCCTTCTTGTACAGGTCACTTCTACACCAAAAGAGATTCCAATGATCCAAAAAAGTGAATCCTTCTCCCTTACACCAGCTCCTCAGCCATGCATTCATCTGCTCTATCCTCCTGTTCCTGCCCTCACTAGCTCGTAGCACCGGGAGTAATCCAGATATTACTACCCTTGACGACCTCCTTTTTAAATTCCTGCCTAACTCTCTGTAATCTCCCTTCAGAATCCCAACCTTTTCCCTTCCTATATCGTTGGTTCCAATGTGGACAATGACCTCTTGCTGGCCACTCTCCCCTCGTGAGAACATTCTGCACCCTCTCTGAGACATCCTTGATCCTGGCACCAGGGAAACAACACATCATTCTGCTGTTTCTCTGCTGGCCACAGAAACGTCTGTCTGTACCTCGGACTACAGGATCCCCTAACACAATTGATCTATTGGAACCCGATGTACCCCTCATTGCATTAGAGCCAGTCTCAATACCAGAAACTTGGCTGTTTGTGCTGCGTTCCCCTGAGAATCCATCACCCCCTACATTTTCCAAAACAGCATACCTGTTTAAAATGGGTATATCCACAAAAGACTCCTGCCTTAGGTGCCTATCTCTCTTACCTTTCCTGGAGTTAACCTATCTATGTGACTGTATCTGACACTTTCCCCCCTTCCTATAACTGCCATCCCTCACATACTGTTACTGTTGCAAATTCCTCATCATTTCTAACTGTCTCTCCAACTGATCCATTCGATCTGATAAGATTCGCAGCCAACAGCATTTATGGCAGATATAATCCGTAGTAACTCTTAAACTCACTTTAAACACCCACATCTGACAAGAAGTACATATCACTCTACTGAAGGCCATTTTTGCTCCTTCACAATCTACAGACCCAGAAAATAACACCATCTTATTCTTCTACAAAACACTGTCCCAGATTAAATTAATACTTATGGTTTATATTTTAAGTTTAATCGAGAGGCAGAGAGACAGCTTATAAAATTGTGTTTATCTCAGAGGGTTGTCAGTCTTTGGAACTGTCTTCTGGAAAATGTATTGGAAGAAGAATCTTTGAGGATTTTAAAGTTAGAGATAGATTCTTGCTAAGTAAATAGTGAAAGATGATCAGAGTTTAAGTAGTGAAGTTGATTTGAGGTTGCAATCAGATCAGTCATGAGCATATTAATGAGTTGCCCTCAAGGGGGCTGAATGCTCTACTCTTGCTACTCATTTATTTGTTCACTAGGTTCATAGGTAACGGCTCATTCATTACTCCTCCGGATCTCCAAATATCATTGCTCGTTTCCTGCTACCAACTAGCCACGTCCTACTTGCTTCTTCACCCTTCCGGCTCACTGCTCCTACCTTGCTTCGACTTTCCGCCCACTGCTTCCACGTCCCACATACTGCTTCCACTTCCCACTCACTGTTTCCACTTCCCATTCACTGTTTCCACTTCCCACTCACTGCTTTCACCTCCCCCTCACTGCTTCCACTTCCCACTCACTGATTTTAATTCCCACTCACCATTTCCAATTCCCACTCATGTTTTTAACTTCCCACTCACTGCTTACACATTCCCCTCACTGCTTCCAATTCCCACTCACCGCTTCCACTTCCCACTCACTGCTCCTACTTCCCGATCAGTGCATCCACGTCCTGCTCGCTGCTTCCTCTCCCACTTACTGCTTCCACCTTCCACTCACTGCTTCTAATTCCCACTCACTGCTTCCACTACCCACTTACCGCTTCCACCTCCCGGTCAGTGTTTTTACTTCCTGCTCGCTGCTTCCACTTCCCAATCATTGATTCCAATCCCCGCTCCCTGCTTCTACCTCCCACTCAGTGGTTCCACTTCCAGCTCACTGCTACCTCCGCCCACTCACTGCTTCCATCTCCCACTCACTGCATCCAATTCCCACTCACTGTTTCCACCTTCCACTCACTGCTTCCAGTTCCTACTCACTGCTTCCACTTCCTAATCACTGCTGCCATCTCCTGCTCACTGCTTCTACTTCCCGCTCACTTATTCTTCTTCCGGCTCACTGCTTTCTCTTCCCGATCTCTGCTCCCACTTCTCAATCCCTGCTTCCACTTCCTGCTCACTGCTATCACTTCCCACTCACTGCTTTCACATCCCACTCATTCTTTCCATCTCCGACTCACTGCTTCCACTTCCCACTCACTGCTTCCACTCCACACTAACTGCTGCCACTTCCTGCTCACTGCTGCCACTTCCCACACAATACTTCACCTCCCACTCACTGTTCCCACTTCCCACTCACTGCTTCTATCTCCCACTGACCGCTTCCACCTCCCACTCACTGTTCCCACTTCCCACTCACTGCTTCCAATTCCCACTCAAGCTTTTACCTCCTGTCACAAAGCTAGTCCCTTTTTTTTCTCTAAACGCTCTTCCTTGGCACAAGGAGACACAGTCCTTGATTGTTTTCAGAGGGACAATAATCCATGCCGAGCTCCAATCAGTCTGATTTGGTACAGAGATGAAAAGGATTTTGAGTGGCTTTTTGTTTGTATGTAAACTTCAGGCCGAAGTGGTCATGGTTTAGAAGTGACCTGTATAAAGAAGGTGGAGTGGTCAGCTTTCAACCTGACCTGAGCTGAGCAGATGTAGCTCAGTCTGAACTGGGAAGTTCAACAAGGAGCTGTGTGGAAACCCTATCTCTTTTCTGTCCTTCAACTTCAACCTGTAAACATGTTCTCCATTTATACTTTTTTTAAGGGAGCTTGCTTATAGGGACTGTTGTATGTATTCAGAACAGTATAATTAAGTCGAGCTGGATAGGTTGAGTTCTGTGGAGGTTATTCTGTTCTTTGTGTTTTATTGTGTAATTTTGTGAATAATTTTTTTTGTTTGTTTTAAAATCCAGTATTCAACCTAACGATATTACTCCGGGTAATTTTCACTGTACAGTTTAGATTAGATTACAGATTAGATTAGATTAGATTACATTACAGTGTGGAAACAGGCCCTTCGGCCCAACAAGTCCACACCGACCCGCCGAAGCGAAACCCACCCATACCCCTACATTTACCCCTTACCTAACACTACGGGCAATTTAGCATGGCCAATTCACCTGACCCTGCACATCTTTTGGACTGTGGGAGGAAACCGGAGCACCCGGAGGAAACCCACGCAGACACGGGGAGAACGTGCAAACTCCACACAGTCAGTCGCCTGAGGCGGGAATTGAACCCGGGTCTCAGGCGCTGTGAGGCAGCAGTGCTAACCACTGTGCCACCGTGCCGCCCACGGTTATCGAAACAAATTGCAAATTTAGGTCCAGGGCTGCCTGATTATCAATGCTCTGAGTGACGTGGACTAGTCCATAACACTCCCACTCACTGGTTCCACCTCCCACTCACTGCATCCACTTCCCACTGACTGCTTCCACCTTTCACTCACTGCATCCACTTCCAACTCACTGCTTCCACTTCCCAATCACTGTTTCCACCTCCTGCTCACTGTTTCAACTTCCCACTCACTGCTTCCACTTCCCACTCACTGCTTCCACTTCCCACTCACTGCTTCCATTTCCTGCTCACTGCTTCTACCTCTCATTCATTGCTTCCACCTCCTGCTCACTGCTTCCAGCCCCTCACTTGCCGGTTCCCTCCTCTGACTCTCCTGCTTACTGCTTTCTGCTAACACTCACCCCTCACATACTCACCATGCGTCATTGTCCCTCTTTCAAGTCCATGCTCACAGTTGGAGAGGGATGTGACCAAGAGAAGAGTCAGGAGAGGGCAGGGAGGCAGTGAGCAAAGCAGTGGTCTGTGTTAAAGAACACTTGATCGTGTAAGTACTGCACTGAAATGAAATCAGAGACAGCACTTTTCAAGAAACTCACCTAATATACAAACCAAGATGAAAGAAAAATGTATTATTAGAATGTTCTTCAAGTTGGGGATACCTGTACTGCAGCAGCAATGTCAGCCGAGATTTTGTATTCAAATTTCTGAAATGGGCCTTGTCCCATCAATTCTCTGATTTGGAAACAAGAACACTGAAACCTTTTTCTCTAATTACACAGGATTGCTCACATCTTTCTTCACAAGTAGAGTATCTTCCATCTAAAGATCATATCAATACAGCCCTGAGCCATCATGAATGACTGAATCTTAGATGGCGCACTGTAAATGACAGAATTTTTATTCAGGAAAATGTGAGGACTGTAGAAGCTGGAGATCAGAGTTGAAGAGCGTGGCGCTGGAAAAGCACAGCAGCTCAGGCAGCATCCGAGGAACAGGAGAAACAATGTTTTGAGTATTCGCCCTTCATCAGGAATTTTAACACAGAATATTTCCCACTGTGTGAAGTTATTGAAGTTGGAGAATAGCTGCCCTGGATTTTTTCTACGTCGAACAATGGTTTTGTTTCTGCCTTTTAACTGAAACAGTACACTAAATCAGACAAGGCAGAAACAGACACGCTGCCACCTGATTCTGGCCGAACAGTGAAACATTTCATGTAGTGTTTTGGAGATAAAAGCAGGAAACCAAGGGCTCTGCAAGTTGAGAAGCTAATTCAAGATCACTGGTAGATGCAGCTTAAACTACACAATAAAACTTTACAAGACCTTTTGCTAAAAGATGCAGAAAGCAGTCTGATGACATCATAGTTTGAACAGTGCCCTGTTCCAAAACCTTGTAAAGTGCAAAGCACCAACAAAAGAACACAATTTACTTAATGACAGGGTTCAACATCAAAGTGATTATTGGTTACAGATAGTAATTGTTTGTCTAGTTACACTAATCCATTGGCAATTTTAATCCATTGGTGTCATTAGTTCACTGATGCTTTGGCTATCCTGTGGCTGTGGAAGGTGCTGTAGAAAGCTTGGCCTTTCTTTAGAAGTAGCTGAGTGTGGTAGCCACCATGTCACACAGAACACTGCGTGGGTCACTCAATGCACAGTGACTGAGCACTTATCTCTCTTAAACGCCACATAAACACAGAAACAGATGACATCTGATGGCTGGATTATATCACAAACAGTAATATCCTCAACAGAACCAATCTGTCCAGCATTAAATGCATTCTCTTAAGACCATAAGTCCATAAGAAATAGGAACCGGAGTAGAGTCAGCCCCTTGAGCCTGCTACGCCAATCAATAGAATCATGACTGATCTAACATACCTCACGTCCACTTCCCCTGTCATCTTTAATTCCCTGACTACTCAAGAATCTTTGCCTTAAATTTGCACAAGGACTTGGATCCCTCTCTATGGCAAGGAGTTTCAAAGACTCACAACCCTCTGAGAGAAGAAATTCCTCCTGGTCTTAAATTGGCACACCTTTATTCTGAGACTATGCCCTCTGGTCCTAGCCTCTCACATGAAGGGAAACATCCTCTCAACATCTCACCTGCCAAGCCCCTCATCTCTCACTCTTCTAAACTCCAGTGACTAGAATCTTAACCCTTTTAATCTTTGCTTATGAGACAGTGCTTCCAGTACCAGGGATCATCCTAGTGAAAGCAACCTTATAAACCTAATTGTGCTGGACTGGACCACTGTCACACATGGAAGACTCCAGGATTCCAAAAGTAGTGCTTTATGGCAAACCACATTTCAGTAAATGAGACTGTGGTTCACCTTGCAACTGCATCAAAAACCAGTCAAGAAAGACAGTTTTCACTGGCTGATATTGCCCAGTGGATTTAAGGGTTGGAAACTGCTGACAGACACAGCTAGTGCCCAAAAACCAGGAAAGCAACCTACCAACTCAAAGTGGACAAAAGTGAGGCAGCTGAAGAAGGATGCAGCCAATGGATGTAATCAACATTACCCTGCCAAACTCACAGAGACTGTACCCCAGTTGTTCACAAGCCTACAGATCAAGAATTGGTCTCTTTAGCCACTAACAAGGATGCAAACAACCAGAAAGACAAGTCTTCCCATGGCCTTCCCCTGCAAATAAACTGCCATCATCAACCTGTGAGATTCAATAGTAATCAGCCATTTGTGAGATAACACTAATGTTCCTTGCAATGAGCTACAAGAAAGAAGTTCAAAGCCATGACATGACAATCAGTGCTGCAAAGTACGAGATTTTCTGTGACAATGGTAAAGAATCTGTCTGACCATCTGCCCAAAGACTGTAGTCACCATTGGCATTAACTCTCATGTCCAAGTGTCCCCATTTTTAGCATTGGGTCCTATGCTGAGGAAATGCTTCTTGCCACTCACACCTCTAGCCCCTCTTTAGTCCTCTGATGCCCCTGGTGCTGTTTTCTGAAGGGAATTATTCTTCATTGTCACTGTTATGTCTTCTGGTTTCTTCCTGGAACCTTAGCTGTCTCTTGAGAATTCTCAGACATTTGAAATAATCTCACTGCTACCTTGGAAGAATGATACCTCTTCCTGTTTAATTCTAATTTGCTATGCTACCACTGCCAGGAGATTGCTTAGGCTGGTGTCGTCTTACTCATTGTCCAGTGCAGCCATTCATGTTCCCCACCAGAACACTGACACATACAATTGGTTCCAGGTTAATTAATTCATAGCCCTTTACTGACAAAACAAATATAATTCCCTCTTCCTTTAAAACATAACTCTTGTCACACTGTAACTGTACAGGAAATTTCTTAAATTCATTGGCTAACAACTGAGTCATACATTAATCTTTCAAGACTACCCTGCTTAGTAAACAGAACACATAATTCTTAAGTCTTTCACATTCCAGAAAAAAGAAAACTCTTACTAACATGGGCTGTACATGGGCGACACAGTTACTCAGTGGTTAGCACTGCTACCTCATTGTGCCAGGGACCCAGGTTTGGTTCCACTTTCAGGGAACTATCCGTGTGGATGTTGCATGTTTTCCATGTGTCTCTGTGGGTTTCTTCCCACAGTCCAAAGATGTGCTGTTTCAGTGGCTTGGCCATGCTAAATTCCACAATAGTGTTTGGAGATGTGCAGACTAGGTTGGTTAGCTGTAGGAGATGTGATATGGGTTTGGGAGGGACACTTATCAAAGGGTCAGTGTGGACTTGATGGGCCAATTGGCCTGTTTCCACACTGTAGGGATTCTGTGAACACCACGAATCATGAAGTCCTCATTATAGCCAATGCGTCCAGCACAAAATGTCTTTTTTTTTTGCAACCCCAATTGCACTGGTCAAAATGTCATGAGTCTGAGGTTCTCATTCTTGATTATTTTTGAATAAATCAGCTGCTTTAATGTATCGTGGTTGTGTTGATATTTCAGTGTTAATAGGGGAAGCAGTAGAGATGACATAATACTATTGTTTCTGGATTAGTAGACACAGATTAATACTTTGGAGATATAGGTTCAAATGACAGATGGTGAAATTTGAATTGAATTTAAAAATCTAGTCCAAAGGGGATTATGAAATGATTGTCGCTAAAACCCTATCTAGTTCCCCACTTTCCTTGCACTGCAACAACTCACCAAGGATCCTCAAATGGCACATTCCAAATCTGCCAGAATGACATGGGAACACTGCAGTCTGCAAGTTCCCCTCCATCCTGACTTGGAAATTTATTGCTGGTTCTACACTGCCTCGGTGTCCAGGGGTAGGGACACCGCCACTGCTGTCATACAGGAGGGATGTGAGACTGATTTCAGTACTGGCTCAACAGTGACATGACTGTCAAGCATAACCGTTTCTTCAAAACACTCGGAGTACATTTACACCAGGTCTCACTTGCATCTGATCAAAGGGTGCCTTTCAATCGGTGCACCATCTTGAATCTTCACCTCATGATTTACTGAGATAATCTGTAGTTTCTCACAGCTGCTCATCCCATGACAGTAGGACCATCTGTTTCAGCAACATGGAATATACACTGAACAACATTCCCTTCACAGTACCTCTGATTTAAGTTGTTCCTAATAGTCAAGTCTCAAATTCCTCAGTATGATGTTAGCCTGACACTATTCAGTTTCAGAACACCTTTCCTTGACAACTATTTTCTTCTAAATTTTCAGAGAAGATACTCTGGTACACCTGAGCAGAATGACATTACACTGTGCTTCAATATCAATCTTCACCTTCAGGTTTATCATTGTGGGCTTATTTTTCACCCCGTTAATCTGAATGGTTGTGTGAATGTCTTTTGTCTGGGAACCATTGTGTCCAGACACTTTATGCAACTGTACGGTATGTCTGTAATATACTCAATCTCACTGGCATCTTCCGGGGTGTGAATGTGGTGTTTTTGGTTTACTTTCCTTCTCACTTGACCTGTTCTCTGGCTCTGATGACTCATCTATCACTTTCTTCCTTTGTTTTGCACATTTTTTTTCCCAGTGGGTTGGTGTTTCCACAAGTTCTGCAGGTTGACCCGCATGCAGAACGTCTCCTTCTGTCTGAATTCATGTAGTCATCCATGGCTCCTGCACTTCTTTCTCTCTGTTTGGTGCCATTTCACTAGATCAATCCTGCTGTCTTCCTCTTGGCGTAACTGAAAATTTGATGTTTGAGTTGTCAGCATCTTTATCTATCTGCTTGTGGCTTCATGTAATCAGACAGTGTCTACAACCCGTGATTTTGTGAGCTTATCATTTTTGGTTAGTGTGCAGAACCACAAATTAGTTGATCATTCAGGTTTTCATTTGTGTCCGCACCTGAAGTATTGTGTGCAGTTTTGGTCTCCAAATTTGAGGAAGGACATTCAGACTATTGAGGGAATGCAGCGTAGGTTCACGAGGTCAATTCCCGGAATGGTGTGACTATCATATGTTGAAAGATTGAAGCCACTGGGCTTGTATACACTTGAGTTTAGAAGAATGAGAGGGAGTCTGATTGAGACGTATAAAATTATTAATGGATTGGATACTCTGGAGGCAGGAAGCACGGTTCCGCTGATGAGGTAGGCCGGTAGGCCATTTAGAACAGAGTTGAGGAGACATTTCTTCACCCAGAGAGTAGTGGATATATGGAAAGCTCTGCCCCAGAAGGCAGTAGAGGCCAAGTCTCTGGATACTTTCAAGAAAGAGCTCTTAAAGATAGTGGAATCAAGGGTTATGGGGATAAGGCAGGAACAGGATACTGATTGTGGATGATCAGCCATGATCATAATGAATGGTGCTGCTGGCTCGAAGGGCTGAATGGCCTACTCCTGCACCTATTGTCTATTGTTTATTGTCTTTAAATGAAGCCAGAAAATGAACCATTTTTAATCTTACTACGCAGTTGTCAATAGGCTCGCCTAACCCGTGTCTGAGACTTTGCAATTCATACTGGTAGATCTGATGATTTAACATTGGCTGGTGCTGGTTGCTGAATCTTTAAAACGTTTGCCTGGATTTCTGCTTCTTGTTCAGTTAGCTCCCAGCTGTTAGGTAAATTCAATACTTTGCCTGCTGACCAAAGAAGGATAAAGCTGACCCTTTCTTCATTGCCTGTGCCCTTTAGGAAACCGTTGTTCATCAACCTACCTTTTTGTATAAAATTCTCGAATGCATCGTTGACACCATCAACATCCCAGTCTATTAAGTGCTGTGACTGTGCATTCATAGTCATGCTTCTCAACATTTAATTTTTCATTTCCATTTTTTATTTCCATTTTTTTCTTCTGTCATTAACGTGGGTCGATTTTGTTTATCAGCACTGGGTTAACTGTTTTACTCACTGTTACCACCAGGTTATGTCACCTGGTACCCAAATATCTGAAATAATCACATGGTAGATACGTTCAGATGTGTTATGACACACCTCTGGAGCAGATGAGATTTGAACCCTCCTGACTCAGAGGTAGGGGCATTACCATTGTGTTACAAGATCCCCATTATCACACTTAGAAAGATGACAGCTCTTCAATTAAGTTTGACTTGTCATGCTGGCAGCTGCCTAGGCCAGTGTTGTCTTAGACAAAAGCCTGACTATCCAGAGCAACTATAAAAGTAACCCAACTGGAACACTTATAAATTCAATTGGTTCCTGGCAAATTAGTTACTAACTTCACATAGACAATTCAATATGTAACAGTCGCTGGATCCGAAATCTGAGAGTCATGCCTGATTGCAAGCTGCTGATTTTCTGCTGGTCTCCCGAATGTGCCTGGCAGCCTTGCCACCTCTTTTGGCACCATGAGGGTGCACTTCCTGAGCAGAAAGTAAATGCTCACCCTGCCCTATATACACTCCCAATGACAGTGTTTGTCAATGGCCTTGCCCCCATGCTGTCACTCTCGCTTTTATGAAACTAATTATTCAAAGTTTGTGAAAAGATTTGTAGCTCGGGTGCTCGTTGTTGTGGTTCTGTTCGCCGAGCTGGGAATTCATGTTGCAGACGTTTTGTCCCCTGTCTAGGTGACATCCTCAGTGCTTGGGAGCCTCCTGTGAAGCACTTCTGTGATGTTTCCTCCGGCATTTATAGTGGTTTGAATCTGCTGCTTCCGGTTGTCAGTTCCAGCTGTCCGCTGCAGTGGTCGGAACTGTAACAACCGGAAGCGGCAGATTCAAACCACTATAAACGCTGGAGGAAAGATCACAGAAGCGCTTCACAGGAGGCTCCCAAGCACTGAGGATGTCACCTAGACAGGGGACGAAACGTCTGCAACACAAATTCCCAGCTCGGCGAACAGAACCACAATACAGAAACTAATTATTGCCTGGGGTGACCCTAACTGCTTTCCTACTGTGTTTTAGTCCCACTGTGCATCTGGTCTACCCTGAAGCAGTATGCACCCCTTGTTCGCCAAACAAAACTGCAATGTGCTCCTCAATGAACTCTTAATATGGTCCTCAATTACCTTGAATCTTAATGGTTTCTCTAGCCTTAAATCAGAAACCTTAGCAGTTTGGATGGTTTCATGAGGCCAGCCTTGATGAAAATCACGAGGAATGAAAACAAGGAAGCGGCACACTGGTCAGCACAGAGTTTTCGTCACTTGTCCTCCTTCTCCACCCCTTTTGCAACAGAAAAATTCAGGCTGGAACATCTTACAACAACTTGCATTCATGTAGCAACTTTAAAACCATGCTAGATGTCCCAAGTTGGAGGCAAGACCAATCAGGCAATACTCAGACAGATGGTCAAACAATTCGCTCGCTTAGAAGGTTGGTTTTGAGAAGCATTTTGAAGGAGGAACTTGAAGTGAAAGATCAAGAGGTTTAAGGAGGGACTTCCAAAATTTGTGTTCCTCCCCCACCCCAAATATATACGCAAATAACACTGAGGACCTGTACAAGAACAGTGTTGGAGCTATGCACTGATCTCGGGGGATTACAGACCTGGAGAAAGGGGAGCTTATGGATGGATTTCAAAGCAAGAATGCAAACTTTAAAATTGAGGCTTTACCCATCAACCCTACATTGAATTGTGAAAAAACACACATGGATGTCGTGCACGAGGAAGTCCTAACATATTTATTTCCATACATCATTGAGAAAGGGAAGTATTCTGTAATACCTTTCACAATCGTAACTCCCTGTTTTAAAACCAGTGCTGTAATTCTGAACTGTGGTCCCCATTGTAACTAGGAAACCTGGCAGACAATTTTGCACACATCAAATCCCGCACGCAGCACTAATGAGCAGATAATCCATTTCATTTTGATACTGGTTGAGGGATTTTGTTGGTTCAGCACGTCAGGAAGAACTTTCATAGAGTCATACAGCACAGAAACAGACCCAACAGTCCAACCCGTCCATGCTGAACATAATCCCAAACTAAACTAGTCCCACCCATCCATTACTGGTCCATATCCCTTCAAACCTGTCCTACTCATGTACCTATCCAAATGTCTTTTAAACATTGTAACTGTGCCCACATCCACCACTTCTTCAGGAAGTTCATTCCATATCAAACCACCCTCTATGTAAAAAATTTGCCCCTCATGTTTTTTTAAATCTCTCTCTTCTCCCCTTAAAAATGTATCTCCTAGTCTTGAAATCCCCCACCCTAGGAAAAAGAAACTTACCATTAACCCTATCTATACTCCTTATGAGTTTACAAATTTCCATAATGTGTGTTTTTGAAATAATGTTAGGAATCTCGTATATCTAGCTGAAATCTAGGGAAGACAGGACCTTAGTTTAATACCTCATGAAATCTGACTGATTTTTACTTCTCAACTAAAACTGAAAACAAAGTTGATCTGGACTTTGATGTTGTGGAATGCCAGGTGAAACTTAGCTGCTGTATTTCCTCCATTACAATGTTGACCAAACTTCAAAAGTATATCATTGGTTGTAAAGTGCTTTGATATATCTTGACGTTGTGAAGTGTTGTGGAAATGAAATTATTTAATTCTATAATATCTCCCAACCCATTGCATTACTTCCAACCTTACCTTTCCACCCCAATGAGGATCCAAACTGAGAACATCTTAATCTGCCTGTTTAATTTGATCAGAGCTAAGCATTTTCATCATGTTCTGTTTTACGGTGCTGTTGAGGCACTTGTAATTTATTTAACAATATCAGCAGGCTCTGTGCTGTGTTCTAATGTCAGTATTCTTCATGACAAAACAGTCTCAGGATTCAAATGAACTGAAAGGTTGAGGCAGTAGATTTCAGTCATAATGATGGAAACCACTAGGAAAGAGGCCAGCAGCGTTTTCAAGGATTGTGCAAGACTGTAAAAAAGGCATTAACTTTAGATGTGTGACATTTTAATGTTCAGTCAATACTAATTAGTGAATACATGGGTAGTCCCATGTCATGGTGATCTGTGGTACCTGCCACAATCATCAATTCCCAGCCCCCTCACCCGCCCTCCTGTCATCAGTGGTAGGTACACAATGGGGAGAAATTGCAGCCCTCCTTGCCCTTCATGAACATGCCCCCACTCTTTTGTCAATGCATTACATGACTCTTAAGGAAACAAACTAGAATGGATTGAAGGTCCTGAATCTCTTTTGACCTCTCTGAGCTTGACAATTAGCCCGTGACAGAGGAGACAAAGTACTGGGTACCCACCCACAGAGCCCAGCAGGCTCTACCATCTCTTTTCAGTTTTGGGGAGTTGGGGGTGGTGGGGATTTCTGTTAGACTGTGTGTTCACTCTGAAACAGTACTGAAAGGTGATAGGTTTCTTTTTTTTTCATCCTTTATTGGGTTTCAAATTCGATCAGTTTCATTTTGAAAGGGCTGGCATGCAGAACTCCAACAATCAAACAAATCTTCAGAATTCATACTCCCCTCAGCAACAACTTTGATCTAACCTTTTTTTTCAGTCAAACTGATTACATGCCTGCCTGTTTAATATCATACATTACTGACCTGATGCAAGGGTCTAAGTGTTGATTGTCATTGCACTTGTACAGCTCTAAGTCCCTTTCTGCTCTTCATATGATGCAACCTAAAGATGTGCAAGCTAAAGGAATTGGCCATAGTGTTCAGGGGTGTGTAGATTAGGTGCATTAGTCAGGAGTAAATGCAGATTAAAAGGGGAATGGATCTGTGTAGGATACTGTTCAGAATGTCAGTGTGGACTTGTTGGGCCAAAAAGCCTGTTTCCACACTGTAGGGATTCTATGGTTTGATGATTCTATGATTCATAATTTACTTAGGAAAATTGTCACAAAGCTCCATGACATTTAAAATGATTCACTGAAGGGGATTTGCGGGTGGCATTAGGGGATGGTGGTGAGATGGGCAATGCAGAAGCAATTTTCAGAGTGTCCAAAACTGGGAGTAACTAAGAATAATTTGACTAATTTTAATTGAAGCTAAGATCAATATGAAAAGCCATAAAGATTAAAAAGGCAATAATAAACCCAGTTGTGTATTCAACTAAAATGTCTCTGTTATTGTGGTGATAAACAAACCTGTTTATTTCACATCTTCCTTAATGCAGTGTCTTTGTATATTATTTCCATCCTCCTACAATCTCCCCCACAAGTTTCCATATTACAGGGATAACTGTGGCTATTTCATCAATCTCCCTGACCTTGTTTGTAATTCCCTTTGACGAGAAGAAGAATCTGTGTTCCCAAGTTTTAATCTCCACACTGTGAATCATTGTTTAAGCCATTAAAGAATGCTCTGCATTTGGGCTACTGTGGCACAGTGATGATGTTCTTTGAGCCAGCAGACCCTAGTTCAACTCCCACTCTGAAGTGTGTCTTAACGCATCTGAACGGGTTTACTTTAAAGAAAAGAATGTCCACTCTTTGTACATGGTGTCTACCTAGACAGCTGGCCCATCCTAGTAATGACTTTTTCTCATCAAAGTTAAGGCACCATTATTTCAAATTCTTCCTTTCTACCTCCATTAGAACAGGAAGTATTCACTGAATGAAAAAAATTCACTCCTTATTCATTCTTCTCAGTTTGCCTGATTCCCTTGTAAGTTCTTTGATGATGTAGTCAAGGAGATGAAAGCATCTGCTTCTTCCAAAATGTTCTTGTATTTTTGCCCTAGTCGTTCAATTGGAATTCTTGACAATGTATCTCATGTTTTAAGGATTTTGCGCAGGTTTGTAGCTTGGGTTGTGGGTGCGATTGTTGGTTAGCTTGCTGAGTTGGTAGGTTGCCATGCAAGCGTTTCATCACCATGCTAGGTCAATTCAACAGTGTGGCTAAAGTGAGGACTGCAGATGCTGGAGATCAGAGTCTAGACTAGAGTGAGGCTGGAAAAGCACAGCAGGTCAGGCAGCATCCGAGGAGCAGGAAAATCGACATTTCGGGCAAAAGCCTTTCAAGCAGGAATGAGTCTGGGAGCCACGGGATGGAGAGATAAATGTGGGGCTGGGGACAAGGTAGCTGAGAGTGCAATAGGTGGGTGGAGATTGGGGTGAAGATGATAGGTTAGAGAGGAGGGTGGAGTGCATAGGTGGGAAATTCATCAGTGCGACTTCTGTGAAGCACTGTTGTTCTATTCCACTTGATATTTATATGATCTGGTCTGTTAAGCTGGGTTGTGTTATTTCCGGTTTTGTTCTGCAGTGGTTTTTTATCTGGGGTCTATTTCTACATGTTTGTTGATGGCATTCCGAGTTGAAACCATGCCTCTAGAAATTCTCAAGCGTGGCTCTGGTTAGCTCTTCCTGAGATGATTATGTTGTCCCGGTCAAATTGATGGCCCTCCTTGTCTGTGTGTACTGAGATAAGGGAAAATTGAATCTGATGTGGTTGATGCCTTCCCTGAAAGTATTCCATGCTAAGATTGTTTCTCATCAACATTCATCAGAATCTTTGTACCTCTGGTGACATTTTTACAATGTTCCTGGTGTTCAACAATGTTACCAACAGCTTGTGGTCTGCTTCCACAAGTAATTTCAGCCCTAGTTTATAATGCGGAAATGTTTTGCATACTCATAAGGCTGCTAGTGCCTCTTTCTCATTCAAAGAATACATTTGTTCAACTTCTGTTAAAGATCTGGTTACAATAGACTGCCATACGTTGTCTGTCTTTCTGGATTTGGAATGACACTTTGCTTTATATAGTTTATACTGCATCAGCGCTGTTTCAGTTGTTGTCAGTGTAACGAGCTAAACTTTCTGATGAAATAAGCACTTCTTTTATTTTCTTGAAGCATTCTGTTGATGTTTGTTCCAAACTATCATTGATCATGTCTGAAGAGATATCACAATGCTTAATTTATTTGTATAAGATTTTGCCCAGTTTTTATTGTAGTTGCAAGATATTCCTGGGTGTGGGAGTTCTTACATAGCTCCGGTCTTCAGTGAGGCTGACATAATGCCTACTATACACATAAAGTCTCCCCAAGAACTTGATTGTGCGACATGAGTTCTCCTTCTTGCAAAGATTTTAGTGCTGCTGCCATCCTTTTGCTAAACTCAGTCGGGAAAATGTCATCCATTTGGCTGACAGGGTTTCTAATGCCTCTAAGGTGTTTGACACCATTCTTTGGAATATTTCAAGTGCAGAAGTGAATTTAAGATTAGCTTCCCTAATCTTAAATCGACCCAACTAGTCCACACCGACCCTCCGAAGAGTAACCCACCCAGACCCATTCCCACTAACTAATGCATCTAACTATATGGGCAATTTAGCATGACCAATTCACCTAACCTGCACATCTTTGGACTGTGGGAGGAAACCGGAGCACCCGAAGGAAACCCACGCAGACATGGGGAGAATGTGCAAACTCCACACAGACAGTCGCCCAAGGCTGGAATGGAACCCGGGTCCCTGGCGCTGTGAGGCAGCAGTGCTAACCACTGAGCCACTATGCCACTCCATGAATGCTGAAAGGTGAGCAGTTAAATATTATTCAAACTTGATTCAGAGTTTAGAATCTGCCAGAAATTGCCATTAGTATTGAGTTTGGTGAAAATGGTGTTTTCTTTCCTAGCTTTGCCAAGCTTTCATCCACTGATGCCACAGGTTTATTTCCTGATGGCTGTAATTAGACATCTAGGATCCACATTTACTTTTTGCAAGCCATTCAATTTTAGCACTGGTATTATCCCAGAACACCAACTCATTGGCTGGATCACTGGTGAAACCATTTGTTGGTAAGTGTTGCCTCAATTACATTTTAATTTTCTAATTATGGGACTTTTCTAGGTGTGGATAGGCAAACTGACTCAGGTTTGGCCTTAGCAGTATGTTGTAAGTTGCCTTTAGCTTCCCCAGGCCACTGAAAAAATTTGAGAATTCAATTCTGAATTCTTAATGGTTTTCCTGGCTGTCCAGTTCATCGACCTTGTAAATAAACCTTTGCAATTTTCTGTTCAGTAAAGAACATTCTTGATTATGAATCGTGTATAAAGTCTCAGTGATTATTTGGTATTAATATTGAAATCTCATAGCTAACAGGCCTTTTATCTTTAACTGGATTCCTCCTAGTCCCTGGATTCGACTGGAAAACAGCTGGACCTTTTGTCATATCTAAGAGATTGATACACCTTCCCCAGTTTTGAAATTCAATTTTGTTTGGCGCCCGGTCACTTTTATGTCAAACACTCCAATTATTCCTTCTTTGATTCCTGTATTTCTCCCAAGAATGTTACTTCATTGCCACCTCAATCTTCACTCTCTTGGATATTGCTCACATTAATGGGACTTGCCTTCAGTTTTGATGCTAAAATCTTTTTTAACAATGGCAAACTGTGTTAAAGTGGACAGCCTCCTCACAAATATGCAATTGTATTTTTGACTATCTTCATACTGATGTAGCCCCTTGTCACCACAGTGAGATCACTGTGTAATGGCGTCTGCCACCGTTTCTTCATACTTCCTGGCTTCAGCTTGTTCTGATCCCACTTTTGTACCCAACAAAATATACACTGAGGAGAAAGTGAGGTCTGCAGATGCTGGAGATCAGAGCTGAAAATGTGTTGCTGGAAAAGCGCAGCAGGTCAGGCAGCATCCAGGGAACAGGAGAATCGACGTTTCGGGCATAAGCCCTTCTTCAGGAATGAGGAAAGTTTGTCCAGCAGGCTAAGATAAAAGGTAGGGAGGAGGGACTTGGGGGAAGGGTGTCGGAAATGTGATAGGTAGAAAGAGGTCAAGGTGAGGGTGATAGGTCAGACTGGGGTGGGGGTGGAGAGGTCGGGAAGAAGATTGCAGGTTAGGAAGGCGGTGCTGAATTTGATGGATTTGACTGAGACAGGGTGGGGGGAGGGGAAATGAGGAAACTGGTGAAATCCGAGTTCATCCCTTGTGGTTGGAGGGTTCCTAGCCGGAAGATGAGGCGTTCTTCCTCCAACCGTCGTTTTGTTGTGGTCTGACGATGGAGGAGTCCAAAGACCTGCATATCCTTGGTGGAGTGGGAGGGGGAATTGAAATGTTGAGCTACAGGGTGGTTGGGTTGGTTGGTCCGGGTGTCCCAGAGGTGTTCTCTGAAACGCTCCGCAAGTACACTGGGTTGATTGGCAGTTTGCATAACATCTCACTACTACTTTGATTTATGTCTTGTTCTGTCTCCAGTCTGTCACCAAAATCACTGCTTTTACTGAGGTTCAGGCTGGCCCAGACTGTAGGAACACATGTGGGAGAAAGCAAAGAGGGAAATGTCGTAGGCTAAGATGAAGTAGGGTGGGAGGACGTTCATGTAACCCGGGGATGTTTTAGGCAGACTGGCCTATCCCTGTGCAATAAGTTCCATTATTTCCAACGAAGCTTTCATATAACACTGGTTCAGTTTCAGACATAATGTTCCCAGTCTAGGAAGGATATAAAGACCTTTAGGAAAGATATCATGGCCTTAGAGATAGTACCAAGGATGTGATGAGGGTCACAACAAGAGACTGGAAAAATTGAGATTGGTCTCCTTTAGGAGGACGTTAGCTGGAGAAAATTTTATTGCCTTTAGGCTAATAAGTGATGATCAGAAACAAACTGCTTCTTCAGTCAGTAACACCTACCTGCTTTGATTCTCCCTTACCTAAATGGCGTATCTAAAATCATTGCAGTAAACTTTCAGGCCAGTATCAGCAGCAACCTATCAGTACTACTTCAAGGCCTATATTTAGGAAAATGCATGATTCTGAAGGGCCTTGATAAGGCAGAATAATGGACAAAATCCTATAGGGGCCTGAACAACATGAGGTATGGTGAGAGATGGAGCAGAACAGCATGAGATGTCTCGTGAGACCTATCTCAATGTCATGAGAAACTCACTGCATCTTTATACTACAGCCTGAGTATTAAGGTGAGATTCATGCTTTTAAGAGGAATTATTGTTCGTAAATGACCTCATTAACTGTAAATATCACCTCATTCCAATGCAGCATCCTACCAAAGATTTGTACACCTGTTGCCTTTCACTGTGTCTCACACCTGCACACACACAACATGAGTGCTCGGGAAAATATAAGCACTACCGCCTAACTGTGGTAGTATGGGGGTTTCGAAGAAAAAAATATATAACCAGGAGATTTAGAGAAGAAAAAACTATAACCAGGAGATTAGAATCTCCTCAAGCCAGGCGACTGACTCTGAGCTGGCTGACCACAGTACACCAGTAAATAAAGAGTGATTTGGTGACAGGAAAAAAAAACATAACCAGGAAATTGCACTACCGCTGTTGGGGGGGGGGGGGGGGAGGTTGGGGGCGGGGGATTATTATATCTAGGAGATTTAGAATCTCCTCGGTTTAGGGCACTGACTCTGAGCTGGCTGGTGCTACAGTCAGTGTGTTACTGCTGTTGTTGGTTTCTGCTTTTCTTTTGGAGGAGGAGAGTTTTGCAACAAAAAAAATGCAAACTCCTACCCTCTCAGCAGCTGTGAGCAAGCTAGATGCTGCGAATTCTTTGACATGGAAACAGGTAGACGACAAAGTCAGCTCTTTAAAACCAGCCTCCATGTTGTTCCTCACTCGACAGAATTCAAGGTTCCAACAACTTCAGCCATGTGCACCCTGAATGCACAGACACTGATTTCCAATAATGGCCAGCCTCTCAGATTCTCATTGAATCTCTCTGATCCACATGTACAAGGCTTTCACAGTACATACCTGCATTGTCAGGTGCATCAGCAACTAACGTTGAACGACCACTGCAAGGACACTTTGTGCACAGGAATAGGCACCCAGCTCACAGAATGTATCAGGCCGCACCTCAGGGATATTCTTAGTTCTCTTAACTCTCGCTCAGTTCAGGCCTACCTACATGCCTGAAGCATTGCTGCCTTGCCTTGAATGCCAGGGCTTCAGGCTGAGCCAAAGGCGATCGGGACTGCCTCTTGTTTGAGCTGCTTTGCATAGATGCACCTCAACAGGAATCAGTTGTGAGAGGGTGGAATATCTTGCTACACAGCACACTGAGATATCAATCTAACACCTACAGCATGTGCCAGCTGTCTGCATGGCCAACACAGGTACATCCAGGTGGGAATCCCCCCTGTCAGTCAGGGATCCTGGTACCATCAGTCTGGTGCAGACCAGGGACTTAGTCACAGTCACTCATCTGCTTGGGCCGGTCACTGTTAGGGTATGTCTAATTATAGTGCATGGAAGGGTAATGGTCAGTACACCCAAGTCCATTGCTAGTCTGGGGAATCCCATGTCATCAATTGGGGAACTGCTAAGATAGCAATCAGGCTCAGTCAGTTCTCGGGCCTTGTTGTTGAATTCAATCAAAGGTCTGAGATGAATATGGTGTCTGTTCGCTGATCATTAAGAATTATATAAGAGAGGGGTCATATAGGGACAAAGAGGAATTCATTATCAAAAGATGCTGGGGCAGTCAATATTGGGGAAGGCAAACAGATAAGGAGGCATGGGTCAAGGTAGGGAGCATGAAGGATCATTGTGGACATCACTAAAGTGCAATGTGGGTGGTCAGGGTGCAGGGAGGAAAGGGTCTCCACACAGTGGGAGGGTGAGTGAAAATTGGCTGTTGGGGTAATGTAAGATAAAGTGGGACATGGAAGCTCTGGTGGGCTACCCAGTGACCAGGTGGAGTCCAGTGCTGACAGTGTCCTCTGTGAGTTATGTTCCTTACTGTTCCTTCTTGCTGTTCACTTGTCTCTAACTGCAACTAGAAAATGGCTGGGATGATACCTGGAGTAGGCAGAGTTAATGTCAGTTTAATGGGCAATGTCCATGTCTGCTAGACACAAGGACATTGAAAGGACAAACACATGAAATATCGGTTTGCAAACTACAGCTACACGTAAAATGCAATCATTACATTGTCCATTTGCAATGCATGCAGACTGGATGTGCTTAAGTTTCAAATGCTGGTCCAAATGCCATTGGTGCTTGCAAATTTAACATTGGCATCTTAATGATGCAGAAACTAGTGGCAAGGACTTAAAAAGAGGTGAACACTGGCTTAAAGTGACCCATTACTTTTGAAAATTACAAAGGTGCAGTGGAGGGAGCAGAGTTGATTATTTCAAGATGTGTCATGTTTTGATTTGATTTGATTTATTATTGTCACATGTAGTGAGAAAAAGTGTAAGTATTGTGTTGTAAGTATTCTGATGGACTCTATTGAATATAATGCTTTATTTCATGGTTGATATGGATCTGGAATGGAAAGGGGTTCAGGGCACTGCAGTCTAGCCCTTTTGGTATAACCTGCTGGTGTCACAGCTGGTGCAACACCTTCACATGCTGAGACTGAGTAAACAATGGAGATATGGGCCATGTTATGAGGGTGCTGCATGTCTCACTATATGAAAGAGTGTGTGCAGCCTTCATCTGCAGGCCATGCCAGCACTGACTGCTGTCAGAGCTGAGAACCTGTTTTGCTCCTTACGTTTCCTACATAGGTCTTTGCCACTAAGAATCATGTATCCAACCCCTGCTGGGATCTTGATCACTTTTGTTGCTTTCCTAAGAAAGCAAAGGCAGATGCAGGAGACCCCAGAATTGATTGGAAACCCAGGAGCAGCAGCAGGCCACTGCAGAGGCACAGCAGTGACCTGATCAGGCAGAGGTCACAAGTCATACTCAGGATGTGTGGCCTTCTCAGGGGCCCAGAGTTTTTCTACCCTGACTTTAGTTTCTAGGGATAAGCGAAGTGCAACATCCATGCAGGCTCCATATGTTCCGAGACATACTGACAGAATTAAACCAGAATGCTAGAACAGGCCTGAGGGGCATATGAATGGGAGCCTATACTCTCCAGGTGGCTGTGAAGGTGACAACCATTCTGAACTTGCATGCAACTGGCTCCTTCCAGGGGGTGGCGGCACCCACGAATCCATCAGAATAGTGACTGATGTCATCTGTAAAAGGTCACAGAGGTTCAGCTTGCTCTCTCTTTCTCACCCCCCCCCCCCCAAGCTGAGGACAGTGCTGTAGCCTGGGCAATAGGATACAGGAACATAGCTCGCTTCCCCTAGGTGTTAGGTGACATTGACTGTACACATGTGAGAGTGGTGTATCATAACACTGCAGAATTCATCAATAGGAAGTAGTTCCGTTCAATTAATACATAGCTGACTTGAGATGAGCATGACCACTTCTTGGAGTTAAGTACCTACTACCATGTTAGCTGCCTACGGCTCCTATATCTTGGAGCGCTCTCGTGTCTGAGGGTCCAGCTGCCTTACAACACTGGTTACTAGGATACAAGGGCTATCCAATGATATCAGTGAGCAGTACCCAGACTGATGTGGAGAACAGGTATAATGTTACAACAGGGCTGTGGTGGAGCAGGCAATGAGGCAATGTGATAGATACTGAGGAACTGAGACAACAGGAGCACAGTGGCGAATTGTTCTGGAACACAGGTTAGATCAGAATTGAGTGAGAAGGATGCAAAAGGGTCATGGCAGGTAGTTAATATGTTAAGATACAATGAGAGATCTTGCTAGGCCTTATGGAGAGAAACACTCTGTAAAACTCAATTAAATATAATATTTATCCTTAAGGTATTCTTCCTTTTGGCCAGGGAATCTAAAACACAGGAGCACAGTGTCCCAGTGAGGAAAGTTTTACAACTAAGAAAAATCGAAATTACTTCATGCAAAGGATTGTGAATCTTTGGAACTTTGCACTTCAGATGAATGTGGATACTTAATCGATGAAAATATTTAAGGCTGAGATAGCTCGACGTTTGGTATCTCAGGGAATCAAGAGTTGCAAGGTTCAGGCAGGAGTTTGAAATCAAGATCAGCCATCATCCTGTTGACTGGTTTATCTGTCCACATGGTCAACTCCTACTCTTATTTCTTGCATTCTTGTGTACTTGTGTCTCCTTATTTACACTGAAAAAAAGCTCTTGTGATTTTGAAAAGATCTATCAAATCTCTTCTTAACCTTATCATCTCTAAAGAGAACAGCTCTATCTTCTCTAGTTTTGCCACATAACATCTCCCGTCCTGAGTAAATTCTATTCAATCTCCTCTGCATACTTTCCAAGGCCTTATCCTGCAAACAAGCATACATCCCAGAATTTAACATAATGCTGCAGGTGAGGTGCAAGCAGTGGGGAAAGAAGGCTTCCATGCCTTCCCTGGTGTTTTACTCTGTGCTGCCATGAGTATAGCCAAAGATTTCACATTTCCTTTAATAATAATCTCACAATGACCTCCACTTTCATAAATATGTGTACATACACTCCCAGGTCTCTCCTTTAAAAATAGGACTACTTAGTTTACATTGCACTTATATAGCAGTTTTCACAATCTCAGTGTGTTTCAAAACACATTGCTCCTGTTGTAATGTAGGATTTGTTGTTGTTATTGTTATTGTTGGCTTCCTTCCATCCAGGAAGTCTATTTTACATTTAGGTTGGGTGTCTTTATTTTGTTTACATTTGCTGATGGCTGCAAAGATAGCAGTCTTGAGAGCAACATTCTGCCACAAGTGCCAAGCATGAAGCTGCCAAGTGACGTTGTGGGATGTGGCAAACATCCTTGTAGTACGCTTGGCCACTAGACTGTTCATATGGTTCTAGCTACATTGCTACACGCAGTGATTAGACAACTCTCATTGACCCTGTGGAGATGCCCAATCCATTAATATCACATTGGTTTGATTAATGCCAACACACTGCCTTCAAAAGGAGTGCCACACTTATGATTTTATCCTGCCAAGATATAACCAGAAGGTATGTCAGACAATGAAGATGAAAGCCATTGCGTGTCTTTTCCTGGTAGCTGAATGTCTTGCTTGTTTCACAGCCATACAGTAAGATGCTTAGAACTTAGATTTGATAAACCACCACCTTGATCCTAAGGGGCAGCTTGAGGGGTGTTATCCTGTGAATCAGCATCGACACAAGGTAGAGGAATATGCTAACCATTTTCAGCAAGGTTTTGGTTTGTGTGCCACTACTTGTCCCAGAGACCACTCTTTATTTGATGTTTAGTCACGGAACTCAAAATGCAGGCATGGGACTTTTTTTTTAGACACTTGTGGGACTTGGACAGTGCTGGTTGGGTCAGCATTTATTGCCTGTTCCTAGTTGCCCTTGAGAAGGTGGTGAAGAGCTGTTTTCTTGAACCACTGCAGTCCATGTGTTGTGGGTTGATTCACAATGCCAATAGGGAGTGAATTCCAAAATTTTGACCCAGTGACATGAAGGAATAGCGTTATGCTTCCAAATTAGAATGGTGAGTAATGGTGCTCTCATGTATCTGATGCCCTTGTCTATATAGATGGAAATGGTTGTAGGTTTGGTAGGTGCAGTTTGAGAATCTTTGGTGAATTTCTTGTAGCTGGTACACAGTGTTTTTACTGAGCAACACTGGTGAAAGGATTGGATGCTTGTGGATGTGGTGTCAGTCAATGTGCTTTGTCCTGGATGGTGTCAAGCTTCTTGAGTGTTACTGGAGCTGCGCCCATCCAGGCAAGTGGGGAGGATTCTATCACACACCTGACTTGTGCCTTGTAAATGGTGGACAGGCCTTGGAAAGCCAGGAGGAGAGTTTTCACTGCAATGTTCCTAGCCTCTGATTTGCACTTGTAGTGCATATGGTAAGTCCAGTTGATTTTTCTGGACAATAGTAACCTCCAGAACATTGATAGTGGGGAATTCAGTGAAGGTGACACCATTGAATATCAAGGAATGATGGTTAGCTTATCTCTTATTGGAAATGGTCATTGCCTGCCATTTGAGTGATGCAAACGTTACTTGCCACTTGTCAGCCCAAACCTGGACATTGCCCGGACCTTGTTGAATTTGAACATGGATTAGTTCAGTACCCGAGGAGTTACAAATGGTGCTGAACGTTGTGCAATCATCAGCAAACATCCTCGATTCTGACCTTATAATGGAGGAAAGGTCACTGATGAAGCAGCTGAAGATGGTTGGGCTGAGTACACTGCCCTGCAGAGATGTGCTAGAGCTGAGATGACTGACCTCCAACAACCACATCCATCTTCCTATGTGCCAGGTATGACTACTCCAACCAGTGGAGAGTTTACTCTCGATTCTCATTAATCCCTGTTTTGTGAGGGCTACTTGATGCCACACTTGGTTGAATGTAGTCATGATGTCATGGGGAATGCACGTTTACAGGGATGGGGTGTGAGTCTGGGTGGGATGCTCTTCAGAAGGTTAGTGTGGAACTTGATAGGCAGAATGGCCTGCTTCCACACTGTAGGACTTCTATGATCTGTTCTATAATCTATGTCCCTCTCATCTCACCTCTGGAATTCATCTTTTGAACCAAGGTTGTCAGGAGGTCAGGAGCTAAGTGGTCCTGGCAGAATCCAAACTGAGCCGCCCTGAGCAGGTTATTGCTGAGTAGATGCTGCTTGATAGCACTGTTGATAGCCCCTTCCATCACTTTACTGATGATCACAAGTAGACTGGTGGAGCAGAAATTAACCAGGTTGGATTTGTCCTGCTTTTAGTGTACACGACATACCTGAGCAATTTTTTACATTTTTGGGTAGACACCAATATTATCGCTGTACTGAAATAGCTTGGCTATGGTAGTGGCAAGTTCTAGAGCACAGCTCCTCAGTACTATTGCTGGAATCTTGTCTGGGCCCACAACCTTTGCAGTATCCAATGCTTCTAACTGTTTCTTGTTATCACAAGGAGTAAATAAAATTGGCTGAAGACTGTTATTTATAATGCTTGATCCACTGGAGGACGCCAGGATGGTTTATCCACTTGCCACTTCTGACTGAAGATTGTTTCAGTCTTATCTTTTGCACTGATGTGTCGGGTTCTTCCATCATTGAGGATGGGCATATTGTGGAG
Organism: Chiloscyllium plagiosum; assembly: GCF_004010195.1. Taxonomy (NCBI): domain Eukaryota; kingdom Metazoa; phylum Chordata; class Chondrichthyes; order Orectolobiformes; family Hemiscylliidae; genus Chiloscyllium; species Chiloscyllium plagiosum. The sequence continues at coordinate 29,081,247 of NC_057725.1, forward strand.
CCTCTTCCTGCAGGGAGTTATTTAATTGTCCACCACTACTCACGACTGGAAGTGGCAGGACTGTGAGCTTTGATTTGATCCTTTTTTTTTGTTTAATCATTCATGGGGTGAGGACATCACCGGTTAGGCCAGCATTTATTGCCCATCTGTAATGCCCAGAGGGCAGTTAAGAGTCAAACACATTGCTGTGGATCTGGAGTCACATGTAGGCCAGAACAAGTAAGGATGGCAGATTCCTTCCCTGAAGGACATTAGTGAACCAGATGGGTTTTTCCAACAATCGATAATGGATTCATGATCATCGCTAGATAAATTAATTCCAGATATATATTGAATTCAAATTTCACCATCTACTGTGGCAGGTTTTGAATCCAGGTCCGCAGAACATTACCTGGGTCTCTGGATTAACACTCCAGCGATAATACCCCTAAGCCATCACCTCCCCTTGTGGAGCTCAGCTTTATTACTTGCTGCTTGTGCTGTTTGGCATGCAAGTAATCCTGTTGATAGCTGTTCTAAGCTGACCCCTCAGTTTTAGATATAGCTGGTGCTGCTCCTGACATGTCCTCCTGCACTCTCCATTGAACCATGGTTGATCCGCTGGCTTCATGATAATGGTTGGGTGGGAGATAGGATGGACCATGGGGTTACAGATTGTTTTGCGGTACAATTCTGCTGCTATTGTTGGCCCACAGCCTCGTGGATGCCTAGTCTTGAGTTACTAGATCTGTTTGAAGTCTCCCCCATTTAGCACAGTGATAGTGCTAGACCCATCCTTTACAGCAACATCCTTTGGATCCAACCAGCTCGATCAGTACCACTGTTGTTGAGTCACTCTTGGTGGTGGACATTGAAATCCCCCACCCAGAGTACATTTTCTGCCCTTGTCACCCTCATTGCTTCCTCCAAGAAATTATAGAATATAGAAGAGTACTAATACATCAGCTGAGGGGGGATGGTACATGGTAATTAGCAGGAGGTATCCTTGCGCATGTTTAATATGATGCCATGAAACTTAACATGAGGTTCAGAGTCGATGTTGAGGATTCCCAGGGCAACTCTCTCCTGACTGTATACCACTGTGCCACTACCTCTGCTGGGTCTGTTTTGGCAGTGCCACAGAACATATCTGGTTATGGTAATGTTGGTATCTAGCACAATAGGATGTGCCATTGAATGGATAATGTGAGAAGAGGGTGTGTGATTTGGAGATGTGGTGGGACGGTGGTGATTGAGTGGGAGCAAGCATGTATATGTTCATGCATTCTTTTCACAGATCACATCGCTAACCTAAATCAACAGCTGAATTAAACAAATGTGAATTGATTTTTGGGCACAGTCACAGGCCCCCGTGACATTGCTCACTGTGCATTAATATTAATAACTTGGCTCTACATTATCTCCCAAATGCTCTAAAATACACATAGACACTGTCTCCCATGCTAGTAATTTGCTCTCTCCAACTAAACATCAAAGTTAATTTATATAACACCTTTAGCATCTTTAGGATGTCCAAAAGCTTCTCACAGTCGATTAAGCATTTTTCAGGTATAGCAATTTTTGTCATACGGGTAATGGAACAAATTGCTACAAATGACCAATTAATACATTTTAGTGATGCTGTTTGAGGGATAAATATTAGCCAGAACATATAGGCCACAAACTCCTCTGTTCATCTTGAAATACCATCTTCAGATATTTATGTTCACTTGAGCGGGCAGATGGAGTCTTGGTTTCATGTCAAATACAGAAACATGATCTCCAAATGTACGTTACACTGGGAGTAATCATTTTGGATTATATGGTCAAGGCTTTGGAATGGGACTTGAGACCTTCAAGAAGTTGACTCAGAGCCAAGAGTAAGTGCTACCAACTTTGACCCAGGCATCTTCCAGGACTTTCTTATAATGTAAAGCAGTTAACCACTAAGCCGTTTTGTAATGCAATCCTTCACAGACTTGCTGTTTTAGTCCTCAATTGAATAGATTTTGGCTCAGAATTGCCTGATAGGAATACTGACTATGTATTGTATTTCGTGGTTGCTTTAATTGCACCCGAATGAATTTTTAATTACGTTCTACTTTTGTCACCTGTATTGTATTTCTGAGAAGTCTTTCACTTATTGCCAGCTGAATACGAGGACGTGGTGGGATTAATGCTGATGGGAGGGGGTGGGCACAGTGTGCAAGTGGCTTATTATTTTCTTCATGAAAGCTTAGTCTTTTTTATTCTTACAATCATCTTTCAAGACATGAGTCTATTGTGGTGGGAATTATTCAATATTTATAATCGCCTGCTCCTGAACACCCTTAACTGAATTGTCTGGTGGATTGATTTCAGAATTATTTAAGCAAGCTACTCACGCTTTAATCCTGGTGAAGTACATTAGGATTTTGTGAAGTTTCACTGCTTCAAGGTGTGAGAGTAAGAGAAGCTACCCAAGCTATTCACTATTAAGACTCTGCTGCATCGGGTCCCACGATCGAAGATGTCTACTTGAGAGCCTAACACACAAAGGAAACATTTGAGATTCAATGCTATGCTGCAATATCTTTCACTGTACCATTAAAATTAATGAGTCATGCTATTTAGGCTATATTGCTTGCCAATAATTAATAAATTGCATTATATCCATTATAGCATTCAGCTTAACAAGGCTTAATCAATGCAAAATTAAACTTACCTTGGAGCATTAACTATAATTACAAAATGTTGTAGCACTAAAAACAAAACTACAGATAAATCACAGAATCCTACAGCACAGAAGCCCACAATCTGCTCTGGTGTCAGTTCATTACCCATTTTCCAGGAAATTTTCCTTTACAGGTAAAACCAATTCCCTATTGAAAGATTAGATTACTTACAGTGTGGAAACAGACCCTTCAGCCCAACATGTCCACACCAACCCTCCAAAGAGTAACCTACCCAGACCCATCCCCCTACATTTACTCCTTCACCTAACACTACAGGTAATTTAGCATGGCCACTTCATCTAACCTGCACATTTTTGGACAGTGGGAGGACACAGACACAGGGAGAATGTGCAAACTCCGCACAGACAGTTGCCTGAGGAGGGAATTGAACTGTGAGGCAACAGTGCTAACCACTGTGCCACGGTGCCACCAAGTAAATGCTGTGGCTATAGGAGCAGGTTGGGGCTGAGAATCCTGCAACAAGTGACTGACTAAATTGTAAGTCATGCCTGTCATCGACAAGGTGCAAGTAAGCAGTCTAATGGTCTATTTTCATTGCTTGGATAAGCTACAATAACATGCAGCCAATTCAATGCCATCCAGGACAAAACTTGATGAGCACCCTACCTGACATTAAATATTCTCTCTTTCTACCGCCTTCATTTGGACTACAAAATGTGTATCACTGTAGGTCCCTTAGAAAATATCTTCCAAATCCACAACTTTTATCACTGAGAAAGACAAGGGTAGCAGCTGCATGGGAGTGTCCCCAAATGGAAATTCCCCTCAAAAATATTTGGAAGTATATCTCCACTCCTTCTCGGCTGCTAGATCAAACCCCTGAAACTGTCTTCCTAACAGCTCTGTTTTTGTATTTACATCACTTTAACTTTCGAGGTTCATCACTACTTCACTTGTTTTTGTATTTACATCACTTTAACTTTCGAGGTTCATCAATTAGCAATATCCACAAAATAGCCCTGATTCCTAATGAAGCGTTCTTGCCTGAAACGTTGACTCTCCTGCTCCTTGCATGCTGCCTGACCTGCTGTGCTTTTCCAGCACCACAGTCTAAAATAGGCACTAAATGCTGACCTTGCCTGTAACACTCACATTTCATGAACAAATGGCTCCTGCTGCCAGGGATTTACCAGATCATAAGACCTCTGAGTTTCCAGAAATACTCTTTCTCTTGCTCTGGCTGTTTCATTAATTATTTGTGTGACCTCTAGTTACTGATACATATACCAGTAGGAATCATGTCACCTTATTTATTCTTTCAAAAGCCCTCATTTTGAACACTTCTGTTAAATCTCCCCTTGACCTTTTATGTTCTAAGGAGACCGACCCAGCTTCTGCAGTCTTTTCTCATGACTGGAATTCTGCATCTCTGCAATCAGCTACAAGAAAGCAATACCTTCATAATAGCTTCCTTGCAGTTTGCAGTGGTGTAATGCCCTCACAATCACATCTTTGGGCCATTATTTTTACGCTCATGTGAGTTATATGATCCTACTAAAAATGGAACATTGTCAGCCACAGCTGTTCAGCTGAAACTGGGAGTACATTTTCATTGTAATTCAGTGAATCACATGAATTATAGAAAAAGGGTACCTGAGAATGAGTTACTGATGTAATCTGATCACACACTTCAGATTGTGTACAAACTATTTTGTTTTATAGAACTACTCGAATTAATCCTGAACCTTCTGTCTCTAAGATTTCTCCATGAAGTCTCACTGATTATATCTAAAGTTTCAATTCCCCTTTCCCTTAAATAGTAGCTACCGCAAGTTACTCTGATACTAATAGAGGTGAATGTTCTGATTTCTGGGAAATGGGACAATCAATTTTCTTATAAAGAATAATTAAATAAATAGGCATACAGTCAGTTTCAGTGATGTTTGTCAAGGGCTAAATATTGACTCAAGATACTAGGGAGACTGCCTCCTTCAAATAGTGGCATCAGGTTTTTAACATTTTGATGATGAGGCAGACAGCACCTCAGTTTAACATCTCGTATCAGCAACAATACTTCAGCAGCATAGAACATCACAGGAATTGCTTAAGTCTCTGGCATCACTGTGACTTGAACCTGCAGCTTGCTGGCCACAGATGAGTACACCCATGAGCCATTTCAAAGTGGCCCCTGCAGCAGCTACACAAAAAACATTGACTACACTTGGGGAATGCATTTTAGGATGTTCTGAGGTTGAGAAAGGTGCAACAGAAATGGAAATCTTTCTTTAAATGTACATCCAGCAGAAAAGGTACCATTGAAAAGATTTACTTGCTCTTTGATATGGTCATCAGTTTCTCAAATTTTGAAAAGTCTGCAGCATAAAAAAAATACTCCTTTTAGCCGCTTTGTGCTGCTTTGGGAAATGACACTCAAGAATCTTACATTTCTTTGGCTAAGTCCAAGTTGCATTGAATTGTTGGATGGATTTCCACTCGGTCTCATAGGTTTTCTCAATGTGTCTTACTAAACCCGCCTCATACATTACCTATCATGTCCCTGTTGCTTCCCTCATGTCTGTTTCTGGTCTCATTTTACCACGTCCCATTTCCAGAGAAACTTACCACTCAGGAGAAAGTGAGGACTGCAGATGCTGGGAATCAGAGCTTAAAAAGGTGTTGCTGGAAAAGCGCAGAAGGTCAGGCAGCATCAAAGCAGAAGGAGAATCGACGTTTCGGGCATAAGCCCTTCTTCAGGAATGGGGAGTGTGGCCAAGCAGGCTAAGATAAAAGGGAGGGAGGAGGGACTTGGGGGAGAGACGTTGGGAATGCGATAGGTGGAAGGAGGTTAAGGTGAGGGTGATAGGCCGGAGAGGGGGTGGGGGCAGAGAGGTCAGAAAGAAGATTGCAGGTCAAGAAGGCGGT
>NC_057725.1:29088756-29090113 GCF_004010195.1 Chiloscyllium plagiosum
CACCCTCTGACGACCCCTTCTCCCGCCTCCAACACACCCCATCCACCTGGACACCCCGTGCTGGCCTCTTACCTGCCCTCGATCTCTTCATAGCCAACTGCCGCCGCGACATTAACCACCTCAACCTCTCCACCCCTCTCACCCACTCCAACCTCTCACCCTCAGAACATGCAGCCTTCCACTCCCTCCGCTCCAACCCCAACCTCACCATCAAACCGGGAGACAAGGGAGGCGCGGTGGTAGTTTGGCGCACCGATCTTTATATTGCTGAGGCTAAACGCCAGCTCACGGACACCTCCTCCTACTGCCCCCTTGACCATGACCCCACCTCCCACCACCAAACCATCATCTCACAGACCATCCATAACCTCATCACCTCAGGGGATCTCACATCCAACGCCTCCAACCTCATAGTCCCACAACCCCGCACCGCCCGTTTCTACCGCCCAAAATCCACAAACCTGACTGCCCCGGCCGACCCATTGTCTCAGCCTGCTCCTGCCCCACTGAACTTATTTCTGCATACCTCTACACGCTCCTGTCCCCCTTAGTCCAAGAATTCCCCACCTATGTGGGTGACACGGTGGCACAGTGGTTAGCACTGCTGCCTCACAGCGCCAGATACCCGGGTTCAATTCCCACCTCAGGCGACTGACTGTGTGGAGTTTGCACACGTGTCTGCCTGAGTTTCCTCCGGTTGCTCCGGTTTCCTCACACAGTCCAAAGATGTGCAAGTCAGGTGAATTGGCTATGCTAAATTGCCCGTAGTGTTAGGTAAGGGGTAAATGTATGGGTGGGTTGCATTTCGGCGGGGCGGTGTGGACTTGTTGGGCCGAAGGGCCTGTTTCCACATTGTAAGTAATCTAATCTAATCTAAATCTAATCTATGTTCGGGACACCACCCATGCCCTCCACCTCATCCATGATTTTCACTTCCCTGGCCCCCAACGCCTTATCTTCACCATGGACATCCAGTCCCTATACACCTCCATCCCCCATCACGAAGGCCTCAAAGCCCTCCGCTTCTTCCTTTCCCGCCGAACCAACCAGTATCCTTCCACTGACCCCCTCCTTCGACTGACTGAATTGGTCCTCACTCTTAACAACATCTCTTTCCAATCCTCCCACTTCCTCCAAACCAAAGGAGTAGCCATCGGCACCCACATGGACCCCAGCTATGTCTGCCTCTTCGTCGGATATGTGGAACAGTCCATCTTCTGCAGCTACACTGGCACCATCCCCCACCTTTTCCTCCACTACATTGATGACTGTATCGGCGCTACCTCATGCTCCCACGAGGAGTTTGAACAGTTCATCCACTTTACTAACACCTTCCACCCCGACCTCAAATTTACCT
>NC_057725.1:29090773-29114423 GCF_004010195.1 Chiloscyllium plagiosum
CTCATCTTCCGCCTAGGAACCCTCCAACCACAAGGGATGAATACAGATTTCTCCAGCTTCCTCATTTCCCCTCCCCCCACCTTTTCTCAGACCCAACCCTCAGACCCAGCAACCCTCAGACCCAACCCTCAGACCCTTCTTCCTGACCTCTCTGCCCCCACCCCTCTCCGGCCTATCACCCTCACCTTAACCTCCTTCCACCTATCGCATTCCCAACGCCTCTCCCCCAAGTGCCTCCTCCCTACCTTTTATCTGAGTCTGCTTGGCACACCCTCCTCATTCCTGAAGAAGGGCTTATGCCCGAAACGTCGATTCTCCTTCTCCTTTGATGCTGCCTGACCTGCTGCGCTTTTCCAGCAACACATTTTTAAACTTATCACTCATTCAATATCCTGGAATGCATAGGCATCCATTGTGCCTACACCATCTTTAAAAGCCCACTTTGTGCACTTAGACAAGCTCTGTCATTTCAGAGCATTCCTGCACAGTCTCTGACATTTGCCCTAGATATTGCATTCAGGAGGATATTGTCACCTCACTGGATGGTCTGGGACCTGGGCAGCCTGATGGACGGGATGGTGCACAGGCACGACTTTCTCTTCCTCAAGACCAGCAGAAGAGACCATGATACCAGACCATGCCAGCCTAGACTGAGGCTTTCACTTGGGACAGTGGAGTCTCAGCCATCTGTGGGAAGAAGGTCAATGACCTGCAGCCACCAGCATAAGTGCCACTATCTTCTCTCTGTTACCTCACACTCACTCTATCTCTGCTACTTTATCCACGTCCCACCAAGGCTCATGCTCTACCATGCTCATTATTTCCTGCAACATCTCCCCTCAATCCCTGTCACTCACCTCTTCCTCTTCATCTCAGTTTTAAACGGTTGTTCTTCACTCTGAGGCTGCTACGTTTATGTAGTGTTCTTAATATTAATTTGCCACAACATTTAATGGAAGAGGTACCAAAGAAAGTCCTGGTGAATCTCCTCTGCTCTCCTTCCAATGCTTGTCGTGTGGTGACTGGAATTGCACACAATACGTCAGCTGTGGCCTAATCACAGTTCTGTACAGCTTCAGCATGATCTTCCTGCTCTTATAATCTTTTATTGTTGTGTTGTCTTGGGCCTACCTTGTGAGTAGTTGACAAGTAGGTTTATTGTACAATAACAATTAAGCGCAATTATATTTGGTCAGGCATAATTATCAGGATAGTTCCTTGTATCCATCCGGATACTATGTGTGGCATCAGTAGAATGGGAGGAGTTAATGTAACATGAACAGTAACCATTTCAGAACCATAACATAGAACATGAAACAGTGCAATACATGAATGAGCCCTTCGGCCCACGATGTTACGCCAAACATGATGGCAAATTAAACCAATCCCTTCTGCCTGCTCTTGATCCAAATCCCTGTATTGCTTGGGTATTCATGTGCTTATCTAAAACTCCCTTAAATATCCTTGTTGTATCTGTCCCCACCATCATCCTGGCAGTGCATTCAAGACTCCTACCACTCTCTGGGTAAAACATCTGTCCCTCACATCTCTTTTCAACTTTCCCCTCTCACCTTGAATGTGTGCCCCTAATATTAGACATTCTGGGAAAAAGATTCTGACCGTCAACCCTATCTATGTATATCATTATTTTATAAATTTCTATCAAGTCTCCCCTCAGCTTCAGCCACTCAAGAGAAAAAAACCTGAGTTTTTCTCGCGTCCCTTATAGCTCATACTCTCTAATCCAGGCAGCATCCTGGTAAACCTCTTCTGGACACTCTCCAAAGCCTCAATATCATTCCTGTAATGTGGTGACCAGAAATGAACACAATACTTTAAGTGTGGCCTAACCAAAGTCTTATAAAGCTGCAACATGACATTGTGATGCTTGTACTCATTTCCCCAACCAATAAAGGCAAATATGCCATACACTCTTTATCACTCTATCTATTTCCATGGCCTCTTTCAGGGAGCTATGGACTTCAATCCCAAGATCCCTCTGTGTATCAATGCTGTTCAGAGTCCTGCCACTAACTATATACTTTTCCTTAACATTTGATCTCTCAAAATGCAGCACCTCACATTTACCCGGATTAAACTCCATCTACAATTTCTCCGCCCACATTTGCAACTGATCTGTATCCCACTGTATGCTTTGACAACCTTCTACACTATCTACAACTTTACCAATCTTTGTACCATTTGCAAATTTACTGACCTACCCAGCTTTATTTTCAGTTGAACCATTTATATATATCACAAAAGCAGAGGTCCCAGGTCTGGATCCCTGCAGAACACCTAGCCTGAAAAACACCCTTCAACCACTAGTCACTGTCTCCTATGGGCAGGTCAATTCTGAATCCACGCAGCCAAGTCACCATGGACCCATGAGGGACCTTGTTGAAAGTCTTACTAAAATCTATGTAAACAACATCCACTGCTCTACACTCATCGACCACCTTTGTTACCTCCTCAAAAAATGCATTCAAATCAGTAAGACACGACCTGCCCTGCACAAAACTATGCTGACTGTCCCTAATTAGGCCATGCATTTTCAAATGTGTGTAAATCATATCCCTAAGAATTCTCTCCAATAGCTTCCCAACCACCAATGTGAGACTCACCAGTCTATAGTTTCCTGGATTATCCCTATTTCCCTTCTTGAACAGAGGAACAACATTAGTAATTTGCCAGTCCTCCGGGATTTCTCCAGTGCTAGCGAGGATACAAGGATCTTGGCCAAGGCCCCAGCAATTTCCTCTCTTGCCTCTCTTTGTAAGCCGGGGTAAACATCATCAGGCACTGGGGACTTATCCACCTTAATGCTCTTCAACAGATCCAATACCACTTCTTTCTTGCTGTTAAAATGCTCCATATTAACATGCTCCATAGAAATCTCACTATCCTCGATATCCTTCTCCTGGGTAAATACCGAGAGAAAATATTCATTTAGGATCTCACCCACATCCTCCGCCACTAAGCACATTCCCTCCTTTGTCCTTGAATAGTCCTACCTTCTCCCTAGTTATCCTTTTATACATCTCCCAAAATGGCGTTCCCACCCATTGCTCCCCAGGCAAGGGGAGAGGGACAATTCTTCATGGTAATTTTAGCTGGTGCAGACATTGAACCCATGGTGTAAGCATCACTTTGCATTGCAAATGAGCTATCCATCCAATTGAACTAACCAATGCCCCCTACTGGCGTGAAGTGTAAGCATAAGTGGGTTATAGTGCTCACTCTTGTTCCCTGAATGTGGTAACGTGTCAGGGTTATTTGAGGCAGTTTGCTGTCACCGATTCTCCTTTATCTTTGCTTTGACTTTTGGAATACTGCGTGCAATTCTGGTCTCCTTCCTATCAGAAGGATGTTGTGGAACTTGAAAGGGTTCAGATAAGATTTATAAGGATGTTGCTCGGTTTGGAGGGTTTGAGCTACAGGGAGAGGCTGAACAGGCTGGGGCTGTTTTCCCTTGAGCATTGGAGGCTGAAGGGTGACCTCATAGAGGTTTATAAAATCATGAGGGGCATGGATAGGATTAATAGACAAGGTCTTTTCCCTGAGGTGGAGGAGTCCATAACTAGAGAGCATAGGTTTAGGATGTGAGGGGAAAAAATTTAAAAGAGACCTAAGGGGCAACTTTTTCATGCAGACAATGGTGCATGTATGGAATGAGCTGCCAGAAGAAATGGTGGAGGTTGGTGCAATTACATTTAAAGGGCACCTGGATGGGTATGTGGATAGGAAGGGTATACTGTAGAGGGATATGGGATAACATCAATAGAATATCAGGCAGACAATGTAACATGAACAATAAACCTTCTGGAACCATTATCTTATAGCACATTGGTAAAGCCAGCATTTATTGCCTAATCCAAATTTGGCTGGAGAAGATGCTGGTGGACTTTATTTATAATAAAACTGTGCCTTGCTTTGGTCATATCAGAATGCAATTAAGAATCAACCATAATGCTGTGGGTCTAGATTCACATCCAGGCCAGTATGGGTAATGACAGCAGAATTTTCAAATTGCAAAGAGAATTGACTCAGGAACCCAATAAAATAATCAAGAGAGGGTGGTGGTGGAGGGTTGTTTTTCAGACTGGAGGCCTCTGACCAGTGGAGTGCCATAAGGATCGGTGCTGGGTCCACTACTTTTCACAATTTATATAAATGATTTGAATGTGAGCATAAGAGATATAGTTCGTAAGTTTACATATGACACCAAAATTGGAGGTGTAGTGGACAGCGAAGAACGTTATGTCATATTACAACGGGATCTTGATCAGATGGGCCAATGGGCTGAGAAGTGGCAAATGGAGTTTAATTTAAATAAATGTGAGGTGGTGCATTTTGGGAAAGGAAATCTCAGCAGGATGTATACACTTAATGGTAAGATCCTAGGGAGTGTTGCTGAACAAAGACACCTTGGAGTCCAGGTTCATAGCTCCTTGAAAGTGGAGTCGAAGTTAGATCGGATAGTAAAAAAGACGTTTAGTATGCTTTCCTTTATTGGTCAGAGTATTGAGTACAGGAGTTGGGAGGTCATGTTGCGGTTGTACAGGACATTGGTTAGGCCACTGTTAGAATATTGTGTGCAATTCTGGTCTCCTTCCTATTGGAAAGATGTTGTGAAACTTGAAAGGATTCAGAAAAGATTTACAAGGATGTTGCCAGGGTTGGATGACTTGAGCTATAGGGAGTGACTGAACAGGCTGGGGCTGTTTTCCCTGGAGCGTCGGAGGCTGAGGGGTGACCTTATAGAAGTTTATAAAATCATGAGAGGCATGGATAGGATAAATAGATAAAGTCTTTTCCCTGGGGTCGGTGAGTCCAGAACTAGAGAGGATAGGTTTAGGGTGAGAGGGGCAAGATATAAAAGAGACATAAGGGGCAACTTTTTCATGCAGAGGGTGGTACGTGTATGGAATGAGCTGCCAGAGGAAGTGGTGAAGGCTGGTACAATTGCAACTTTTAAAAGGTATCTGGATGGGAAATGAATAGGAAGGGTTTGGAGGGATATATACCAAGTGCTGACAGGTGGAACCAAATTGGGTTGGGATGTCTGGTCAGCATGGACGAATTGGACCACTGTCTGTTTCCGTGCTGAACATCTCTATGAATGTGGGTGTTGAATCCAGCTTAGATTCCAGGGACAAAAGTCATCAACTGGAATTAGCATCATTACATTGTCATGAAATCCAGCTGAGTAACACCTAGACTGAGAGGTCACTGAGAGGATTAAACCCTTAAGATACAGAGGCACTGGAGCAACTGCAAAGTAAAACATTTGTCAGAATGATTCTAGAAAGAAATTACAAATACTTTAAAAGTTTGAACAGGCTAAGTCTCTTTTGTGAAGTAGAACTAATGAAGGTCCTTACAATTAGAGAAATGTTTGATAAGATCTGCATATAGAGGCAGTTTCCACTTCTGAGCAAGACCAAAACTAGGTCATAAATATAGGATAGTCACAAATAAATCCAACAGAGAATTCAGAAGAAACATCTTTACCCGCAGAGTGATGCCAACAGAAAACTGATTTCCACAAAGATTGTAAGGCGTATAACATTCAAGGTTAAACTAGGTAAGCCAATGAGCAAGAAAGGACCAGTTGCCCTATTTATGTGCTGTAAGGTGGAAGTAATTCTCTGTAACTTGTCAGCTGCTGCGTGAAACTTGGAAATTAACTTGGGTTTGGATATGGGCCCGGTGTCAGCATTGTTCAGCTTCCAAAATCTCAAAAACTTTGTCTGCATTTATTTCAGCTATGAAAGGTTCGGAAACTCTACACCTAGATAGTGAGCCCATTGTTCCTCAGTGTGGTACATTAACTGAACCAGTTTGCGGGTCACATCTATTGCTAGAACACAGTCTTAGTTTAGTGTACCTCCAGAAATTGGAATTGTGAATTGAGGCCCCGTTTACGATTCTTATCCAAGTTCAAGATTACCCAGCACTTTTTGATGAGGTACAGACAGATTGTTCAGTATCTCCTAGACAACATTCTACTTTCAACTTAAGAATCAAACATAGTTCAGCTGGTGAAACCTCTCATGTGCTGATTGTTCGACTTTACTGTATAGACATTGGTATGTATCTACGAATCAACAGTTCTGTACTTCAAAACAAAAATGGGCTGTAAATTAATTTGAAATAAAATCAGAAAAGACACCAAATTGTTGGATTGTTATAACTGGTTTCCTTTCAAGAAAGAGTTCTGTGCCCTTGCCTCCCTTTTAATGTCTCATACCAACTGGGTTGACTGTTACCTGCCCTACAGTTTCCAAGCAGTATAGTCAATTGCCACATGACATTTGGCAATAAATGCCAGTCTTAGCACTGGTGCCAAAACTGGCTCAAATAGGAACTTAAATGACCTGCTGTGACTTTTTTTCTCTTGATTTATCCGAAGGTAATTTGGCCCATTGTGCCTGTGCTGGCTCTATGTAAGAACTATTCATTTATACCTAAGAATTCCATAAAGAGAAAGCACTGTGCCTGAGGGACATGATAAAGTGTGATATAAATTTAAAGAATTTCTTTCTGGAGAATGAAAAGAATGCAGATAAGCACAGGCAGGAACCTGATGTTTGTTGGCACAAATGATCAATTCGTGAAGGAGCAATTTATTGACCTGCTCTTCTTGAGACCGGCAGATTGCCAATGCCTCTTTCCTCCTTGCCTGTGGTAAAAACAATTAAAAACTTCAAAACACATCTGCAACATTCATGCAGTTCTAGCAAACCGGTGACCCCTGGCGATTTGCTCGGGCATCATTCCTAAAGCACAAAACAAAGACTCGAGTCCCAATTTTAATCTCCCAGCTTCTAGATGATCCAGTTCCCCTGCCAAGGTGGTTGATTTCTTGAAAGGCTCACAAGCAACTCGCTTGTGCCTCTCAAGGTATGGGTTATAAACACCAATTGCATCCACATCTCAAGAGTAGAAAAGCAAGATGATACCAAGGCTGAATTCATGGAGCAACAACTAGAAAAAACTCAGTCAAAAAAGGAAGATTCTTTTGACATTTTGAAATAACTCCATGAAGGCCACATCCCATCACCAAGTCACCCTTTATTTATATGAGTATAGTACCTGACACTGATCCAGCTAGCTCAGAGCCAACTCATACTGACCCCCTCACAATCTGTTCATTTTTTTTTTGACACCGCGTGCTCCTTCTCCAAGGACCTGTCCTCCCTCCTCCGTACCGGGTGAATCCCCTCTTTATTCTTTTTTTTTTCTTTTTTGAAATTTAACCCCCACACTACCACCTAAGTGCGGTAGTGCTTATTTTTTCCCCAGCACCCATGGTGTGTGTGTGTGCAGGTGTGAGACACAGTGAAAGACACAAAGTGCACGAATCTTTATTCACACAATCTGTTCATTTTTTTTTCTTTTTTCTTTTTTTTTCTTTTCTTTAAATAATTTAACCCCCACACTACCGCCTAAGTGCGGTAGTGCTTATTTTTCCCCCAGCACCCATGGTGTGTGTGTGTGCAGGTGTGAGACACAGTGAAAGACACAAAGTGCACGAATCTTTATTCACACAATCTGTTCATATCTGTCAGACAGGGCTGCCTGATTGGACTAAGTTAATAGTCCCAATCAGGAAAATCCTATTCTATAATATTCACCTGGCTACACATCACTACACATGTCATTATATTTGTAATGTAATAATCAATAAGGCATCGCAAGGTCCCACAAACCAATGACTAAGAAAATCTGCTTTTGGTGATATTGGTTGAAGCATAAACATTGACTGGAGACTTCTATTTAAAATAGTGGCTTTGGAAGATTCTACATTCACCTGAGCATGAAGATGGAACTTTGATTTAATATCTGATTTGAAAGAAGGTGCCTCTGACAATTCAGCACTCTTGTAGTAGTAGCATTAGGAATAGCAGCCTAGATTTTCAAGCTAATGATGCATTGTCAGTTGGATATGTCCTTGCCTCCCTGAATAACACCAAACTTGACAACTTATTCAGATCAACAGAGGTGAAATTGGTCATTAACCACATGCTAAGTTTACCCTAAAGTGGCTTCTAGGGTCCTGTGTATATCACGTATTCTCAAATTTGCATATGATATGGGGAAATTGCCTGAAAAAGGCAGGTACGTTGGTGACCCAACAGACAACCCTTTGTGGTCTCCCCATCCTGATAATACCCCTACATTCCTTTATTGTCCCAGTATGCACCAACATGCCTTGGCATCATGTCTGGATTCATAATCACTGATATGAAACACCTCCAGATATTTTACCATATTAAGCACATTAAATAAACGCAAATTGGTGTTATTGGGATAAGCTGATAGTGGGATTGAGGGGTCAGTAAGTCGATCAATCCCATTTCTGGCATTCCAGTAATATCTATTTCAGTTGCTTAAAATCAACATCAATGATATCTGTGGAGGAGGGCCAGAATATGGGCCCGTAAAGACTAGCTTCTTTCAGGTATCTGTTACCACACAAACACACCCTGTATTCAGTGTCTGTTAAAAGTGACGTTATAGAGGTAAACACTAACAAGCAGAATGATGACTCTTAGTTACAGAACCACAGTACCCAGGATAGTTACCACACTTTGCCTTTCTAAACCTTCTGAGAATTGACTGTTCTTTCTTTATTCTTCAGTGCAGCAAATTCAATTGAAAATGAGATTTTGCGGAGTTTGATGCAATGCCAAGTGATCCAAACTGGAAGACACAGTATTGCTGTAATGGATGCATGTGTGAAACAAGAATAAAAGTTTGATTTTACTCTTTGTTTCTATTTAAATTCACAAGTTTTATTGTAGGAAGTTAGTTGTTTTGCAATAATCGAAGGGAAGGCCTGCTCAGAGCTGCCCAGTGCTGAATTCCATATGCCTTGACCACCAGATTCCAAAATTCCATGATTAAAACAAAACACTGTGGATCCTGGAAATCTGAAACAAACACTGAAAATGCTGTAGAAATTCAGCAGTCCTGGCAGCATCTGTGGAGGGAGAAACAGAGTTAATGTGACTAAGACCCTAACACTATAAGAAGTAGGAGCAGAAGTAGACCATTTGGCCCATTAAATATGCCCCTTCATTCAATGAAATAATGGCTGATCTGATAACTCTCAGATGCACTTTCCTGCCTATTACCTTTGATTCCCTTACAGATTAAATATCTGGCTGTCACAGTCTTGAACATGCTTAATGACACAACCTCACAGCTACTGCGGTAAAGAATTCCATGCATTCACACCCTTTAAAAGAAGAAATACCCCCTCACCTCTGTCTTAAGTGGACAATCACTTACTCTGACACTGTGTCCTCTCGTCCTGGAGTATCCCAAAAGAGGGAAAAAAACACTCTACGCAGTCAAGTTCCTGAAAAATAAAGGCACCTCTTATCCAATGAGTACAGGATCAATCTATCCAAGACTTCCTTACAACAAAATCTCTTCATATCTGGAATCAACCTAGTGAACACTCTCTGAGCTGCCTCCAATACAAAGTATATCTTTTCATTAGATAATGGGGCCAAAACTGTTCACAGCATTCTATGTACGGTCTAATTAGCCTTTTGCTTAGCTTTCGCAAGATTTACCTAATTTCACAGTCTTGAAACAAAGATCAACATTACATTTGCCTTCCCTATTAACTGCTGAACCTCTATGGATAATTTTTTAGATTTATGCATGAGTTCTGTGCTGCAGCTCTATTTGAATAATATTCAACTCCTCTGTTCTTCCTGCCAAAGTTCATGACCTTACATTTTACCAGATTTACTTCATCTGTCAAGTTTTTGCTCACTTGCTGAATTTATTCGCATCCTTTTCTTGTCATCTTCACCCCCTATTTTTCCACCTATAGTTAGTGTCATCCACAAACTTGGCTATGGTACATTCCACTTTCCTCACCCAAGTCAGTAATATATGTTGTAAATAATTGTGGTCCCCAAGACTCATCCCTGTGGCACACCACAAAGTTGTCATGCTGAAAATTCCCATCTTATCCTAAATCTTTGACTTCTATTAAGTAGCCAATCCTTTATCTATACTAATATACTACCTCCAAAACCATGAGCTCTCATCTAATTAAATAGCTTAATATCTGGTACCTTATCATATGCTTTCTGGATTTGCAGCAATCACTCCCTCCCCTTTCTCTATCCTGCTCATTACTTTCTCAAAGAGCTCTAATAAATTGATCAGGTTTGATTTCCCTTCCATGAAGCTATGTTAACTCTGCTTCATTATATTACGTATTTCTAAGTGTCGAGCTATTGTCCTTTATAATGGATTCTGACATTTTCCTAATAATAGGTGTTAAGCTAACTGGCCTAGAGTTACCTGTTTTCGTCTTCTTTCCCTTCCAAATAAAGATGTTAGCTTGGGCGGCCTGGTGGCTCAGTGGTAAGCACTGCTGCCTCACAGTGCCAAGAAGCTGGGCTCGATTCCAGCCACGTCTGACTGTCTGTTTACACATTCTCCTAGTGTCTGCGTACGTTTCCTTAGGGTGCTCTGGTTTTCTCCCACAGTCCAAAAATGTGCAGGTTAGGTGGATTGGCCATGCTTAATTGCCCATTGTGTCCAGGGATGTGCAGGCCAGGTGGGAATAACTTTGGGAAATCCAGGGTTACAGGGATGGGGTTGGGTGGGCTGCTCTTTGAAAGGTCAGTGTGGGCTGAATGGCCTGCCCCCACACTGTAGGGATTATATTCTAGATTGGCAATTTTCCAATCTAAGGATTCTTGGAAGATTGCTACTTGTGTAGCTGAAGTGTGGTGCCAGTGCTTCAGCATCTGAAACTAACTTCATGACTTTATTTATCCTATGGATTTAGACACAGAGGGGCCAAATGTAATATTTCCACATTTATAGATGAGACAAAACTGAGCAGAAATGTTTAAAAGTGTGCATGTGTGAAGATGTAAACTTTTGCGGATAGATTTGAAGAGGCTTAGTGATTAGGCAAGAACATTGATTGAATATAATATGGAAAATGTGAGGTTATCCACTTTGGTAGGAGGGACAGATCTCAGAATATTTCTAAATAGTAAGAGATTGGAACATGTAGATGTGTAAAAGGACTTTGGTGTCCTTGTTGAAAAGCCACCGAAGACTTATTTGCAGCAAGCTATGAAGAAGGCTGGTGGAATTTTAGTCTTTATTGTAAGAGAATTTGAGTACAGGATTAGTGAAGTCTTGCTTCATTTGTTAGACCACACCTAGAGGTATTGAGGGCAGTTTTCACCCCGTTATCTCAGGAAAGTTATTGTTGCCATAGAGGGAGTGCAACAAAATTTGCCCAGGTTTGTTCCTGGGATGGCAGGACTGTCCTATGAAGAGAGATTAGGTAAACTTTGTTCTCCAAAATTTCAAAAAATGAAAAGTGATCTCATTAAAACCTACAAAATATTAGATATATAGACAGGGTAAATGCTAGGAAAATATTTCCTCTAGCTTGGAGGCTTAGAACCAGTAGAAACTACTTAAAAATAAGGGTGATGCCATTTAGGACCTGGATGAGGATAATTTTTGTTTACTCGGAAGATTGTGTATATTTGGTATTTTCTACCCAAGAGGGTTGTAGAAGGTCAGTCTTTGGGTATGTTTAAAGGAGAGGTTGATAAATGTTTGGTTTTCAATGGCATAAAAGGTTATGGGGATAGTGTGGGTGAAAGGCATTGAAGTGTTCCAATTAACTGGCAGAGCAGGTGCAATGGGCCAAATGGCCTCCTCCTTTTCTTATGTTCCTAAGAGAAGGGAGGCAGGAGCCATGGGGCTGGGTTAAATAGTTGCAAAAAATGGGCAAATAAAATGAAACTCTGTGCAATTCGTTTATTTAAAACATTTCTCAAAAGTCATATAACATAATTGCTGTATTATTTGGTGTGTGGGTGGATTTGTCCCCTACACATCCCCTAAAGGACTATCTGTTAATTGAGGGCCCTCGTTAAAAACAAAATTAAAGATGTCTTGAATTTTTATATTGTTTTTCAGACCCTCAGGATGTTCCACAGTATGTTTGTGAAACAATGTTGACATGTAGTCACTATTGTTAAGTAAGACAGCAGCTGAACAAGAATATCCCACAGATAACAATGTAATCATGGCCAGATTTATTGATTTTGTTGTGGGATAATTATTGGTCAGAAAGTCATGGAGTCATTATGCCACAGGAGGTAGAGCAATCGAAGCCATGCTAGCGTTCTGTACAGCCTTCCAGTTAGTCTTGTTCCACCATTCTATCATCATAGTTCTGCAAGTTTATTTCTCTCAAATGTGCATCTAATTTTCTTTTGAAATCATTGACCACTTCTTCTTTGAGGGTGAACTCCCCTGCTCTTCTTCAAAATCATTTGGTGGAGTCTTTGATTCTGAGAGGGCAGACAGGGTTTTAGTTTAACATTGCATCTGAAAGGACAGTCTTCCGAACAGTGAGGCACTCCCAAAGGCAATGTCAGCCTAGATCGTTGCTCTCAATTCTCAGAAATGGAACTTTAATGCTCACTCATCTGACTTGGAGCTAGAATGCTCACAGAGTCTCAGCTGACACCATTACTTTACTAAGGGAGATGCAAAAAAATTGCTTTTGAGTGAATATTTTTCCGTAAGTTTTCCATTCCATGGAGATGAGAATTGTGTTAAGTTCTAAGTGCTGCCATTTCCCATAAAGTTCAAAAAGATCTAGTGTCAAATTGATGTCTGCCATTCAGTGAAATTGCACGATGCTTACATACATATCTTAATGAAATAAATCAAGGACAAGCCTGTCTGCTTCAATTACCTCCCAGCTACTCACTATTCACCACCATCTTGTACCAGTGCTGCAGGAGGTGCTTAGATTACAGACAATCATTACAGTTTCGGGCAAGAATAAAAGATCTCAAACAAGTTACATGCAATTGCCGAACCCAAAGAACAATGCAGGATCTGTTCTATGTTCAAATAAAAGGGCTTTTAGTTCTCCAAAGGGACACAAACTAGGTGATCCTTTTACATTCTCTATTTTGGTGAAGGATATATGTATTTTTCTCTTCGTGCTTTCTCCACAAACTCACAAAGGACATCTGACTGTACATTGCTTTGCAGAAAACAGAGCAGATGTAAAACTGAACAGAGGCTGCAGTCCGAAGTCTTAGAATTGTAAATGAGTGGGGAAAGGAATTAAATTTCAAGATTCCTCTTCATTGTCCTGCACATATGTTCTGAAAGGAGCAAACTCTTCCTCCCGCCACATAGAAAATCCTCTTACACCTCCTTGTTGATACCATACAATGAAAACAGGTTTCTTTTCTTCATAGTTTGTAGCAGCATTTGCAAACAGATTTAACTGGAGTGCACTTAAGTTGAGGATGGGATATTCAGTTGACTCCAGGCCAAAGAACAATTAGTTATCGACAGTATCTTATTGGGCAGTGGAAGGCCATTCAGCCCAATGTGCCTGTGTTGGGACTATGAAAAAACTATTTAATTAATTCCATTCACATGCTCTTTCCCCATAGCCTTGTAAATATCATCAAATTCCCTTTTGAATGCTGCCTTTAAAGTTGCTTCCGCTGCCTTTTCAGACAGCGCATTTCAGTTACCAACAACTTGGCCACAGCTGGAGTATTTCATTCAGGTCTGATCTCCCTGTTAGGGAGAATGTGTAGGTTTTTTTAAAAGGTGCAGAGAAAATTTGCCAGAATGCTTCCAAGAATTAAGAATTTTAACCATTAGGTTAGATTGGAAAAGATGGGGTTGTTTTCCTTGTATCAAAGGAGATTGTGGAGTGATGATAAAGCTGTAATAGATAATGACATGGTAAAAGCTGTTTCACATTTACTAATGGTACAAGGAATAGAGGACACCAATTAAAGGTTTCAGGCAAAAGTAGAAGGGTAGCTAGGTGTGAGGAAGAGCTTTTCTATCCAGAAAGACAGAAGGCCCTGGAAGTTGCTGCCTATGAAGCTTGCGGAAGTGCAGATGATTCAGAACATCAAAAAGAAATTGGATGGCCACTTTGAGGGAAATAAATTTGAGAGGAATAAAGGGAATAGGATTAATTGGATTATTATACAGACAACCAGCATGGATCTGATAAGTAAATGGTCTCTTCTTCTACTATAAATGCCTCAATGGGCAGGATGATACAGTCCCATACTGATGAGTTTGAAAGCCAGGGGTTCAGAAAATGGAGCTGGTGGTCTTTCCTCCATCCATCCACCCACCTACCCCTGTCCTGTTAATTATTTGCTGGGGAGGAGTGGATGTGAAAGGTGGCCCACCAATCCTTGGGTGCGTTGAGGCTCCAGAATGGTCAATTTATGGCTACTTAAAAGCATGACTTCTCCTCAGCTGTTACTTGACCCATGTGAGGGGAGAGGCCACTAAGCAGGCAGCTTTTGCTGAGCATGCAGATTTCAGGTGGGTGGGGAACAGAATAACTCTGGGAGTCTCCTGTGCTCAGCAGAGGCATATCCCACAAGGACATATCCCTCTCTTTATGCTAGAGCCTGGCAGCCAGATCCTGGGCATATGCCAGCCTGGTCTCCATTAACTTCTCTTCTTCAAAAACTAGCAATAGTTCCATCAACCATCATCACTAAAAACTGATTTTCTGGTCATTTATATCATTGTTGTTATTGAGATCATGTTGTATGTAAATTTTCTGCCATGTGCTTTACATTAAAACAGTGACTGCAAAATAGCATTGACTATATTTGAATCATCAAAAGATTTTTTTGGCAAGCCGATAACATTTATTTGCTATTTAGCCTATTGCACCCTTGACACTCTTGGTAGTGCATTTGGTCTTAGAACTATCTCAGTGATTTTTTTATCGGGTTAAAATTAGATTTTGTCCATCATTCATCCCAGCTTATTCAGTCTTCAGGCTTCACGTAATTGAGGTTTCAAAGGATAAGGAATTAGGCATACCTGGGATGACCTAACAACTTGTTGCTTCCTGTACAGGACAAGACCACTGACAAAACTTCAAATAAAACAAACTAAATGTCTTCTCTCTTGTAGTGGAATTGCACTCAAGTTATCATAAGCAGACAATTGCATGAAGAATGGTCTGTTTAATGAGGCCAGCAAAAAAAGATAAATCAAGGTGTGTAACTGGGGTAAAGATACAGATCAGACTCGACCTACCTCAGTGTTGCCTACCTGACAATACAGCATTCAAGTAGTCACCCTTCTCACACCACAACACCCATTCTACTGCTTCTCCCACTTCATGTAGCATTCCCTCTATACTGACTCTCCAATAATGTAGCATTCTGTCAGCACAGTCCTCATGCTGTTGTAATGATTAGATTAGATTAGATTAGATTAGATTAGATTAGATTAGATTAGATTAGATTAGATTAGATCAGATCAGATCAGATTTGTGGGTGGCACGGTGGCACAGTGGTTAGCACTGCTGCCTCGCAGCGCCAGAGACCCGGGTTCAATTCCCGCCTCAGGCGACTGACTGTGTGGAGTTTGCACATTCTCCCCAATGCTTCCTCAATGCAGTCCGTGCAGCAGTGCATGCTTCCCCTGTTCTGTCCCCTCTGAATAAACTGAGGGCTGATGGTCTCTTGATCCGATGCATCAACAGATGGATTGGTATATCAGCAGAGGGAGCACAGGAGGTAGGGTGGCAGGGAAGTGATGAGCTAGACAAATCTCTTTAGAAACCGATGCAATAACTTTGATTTGTTCCCTTTGCACAAAACAGGGAGTAGAGATGAAATGTTGTTACCAGGACATACAAATTCCAGCGATGTGACTGAAATAGGAAGTGACAGACAGTAAACCTGGATGTGTTTATATATTTTAAATCTTTGCTCAGCCATCAAAAATTAAGGGATTGGAGAGTGGTGTGTGAAAGTGGTTTAGGTAGAGGATCAGCCATGATCTTGTTGAATGGTCATTTAAGCTTAAAGGGTCAACAGACTATTTAACCTCCTAGTTCTTAAGTTCACTCACTGGGTTAAGAGAGGTTAACATTTATTAAAAACAATTTAGCAATTATCGCATCATTATAAAGGTACTTGCAAAGATAATTACAAGGCTTATAACATTCTACAGCAACGAGCAATTAATGAGCAACTTCTTCAAACACACAGGGAGATAAAAATGGTATTTTCATGAGGTTAACAGTGGATCGGTGAGATTCACCTGGCAATTTGTAGCGATTGACAGCACACAGGGATTTGTACCTCGTCACAAGCTGTTGAACAATTTGCACATTAACAATGACCTACATCTTTCACTCATCACTAATTTTTTCCAGCAAATTCTGTCCCATTAATGTTTTTTTTAATTACCTTCTATTAGGAGTTCCTGGACAACGAGCTTTGTTGCTTGAAAGAAGTGTCTAATGTCAGACACATTGTTATGAAATTGATCCAGACCATTCACCAGATTACAGTGCCTCTCCAGAGTGACATTCCAAGAGGGTTCTGAGTATAATACAGTAATACTATTCATGGTTTTAACATTCCGACAGTCTTGAGAAATATCACATTTCAGTCAGCTCTGGAGCAAACCTGTCCCTTTGATCTTGGTATATGTGGACTAATCTTGTCAAACACTAAATCATTCTTTCAAAAATTTTAAATACGTTTCAGAGTGTAATGTTATTTATTGTAAAAGAAGGAAAGTAAAATGAAGATTCTTATCATATAAGGTTTTGTGGATTCTACCACAATGTAATCATAAAGTATTCTACAAAACCATTAATTACAACAGTGATAATTGTTAGATATATCTATCCAGATGTTTTGGTCTGTTGTTGACTAATTGATAGAGTTTGATTGTTGTGATTAAACTAAAGAGAGTCTTGTATGTATAAAGCACCTCCTGCAACCATTGGACATCTCAGAGCATGTTATACTCAGTGATGTTTTTTTATTAAACCAGAAACAATGTTGTAAGGCAAGAAATGCAGCAGCCAATTTACACACAGCCAGCTCTCACAAACAGACAAGTAAAAACTAGATAAGCTTTTTTATCATGGGAGAAAGTGAGGACTGCAGATGCTAGAGATCCGAATCGAGAGTGTGGTGCTGGAAAAGCACAGCAGGTCAGGCAGAATCATGTTGATTAAGGGATAAATATTGACCAAGACACCACCTGATTCTTCTTCAAAAGAATAGCTGTCGGATCTTTCTTCACTTGCATAAGCAAGCAGTTTTAGACCCAAAAACAGAACCTCCACCAGAGCAGTTGTCACCCAGCATGACAGTGGAAGTGGCAGTCTAGATAATGGTGCTAACATACTGAAGTGGGATTTGAACCCATAACCATTCAGCTCAAAAGTTTTTTGGCAGTGCATGAACAATATGTCCAGCACATTAACAACATCAACGTGCTCTATTACTCATCAAAATTTCAATCAAGTTAATTAAAGACAATTTGCCCTCAGCAAATTCATGCTGGCTTCCCTTAATTCATCTTAATTTGTCCAAGAGACTGTTACTTTTTTCCATTTCTGTCTTTTACCTTACACCACAACTCTTTCATCATCTAGGGAGCACTGGAAACATCCCCCACCCCCCACTGATGAAATATATCTCAATTTCATCCAAACCATCACCTCTACTGTTTTTACATGCTCATTGGACGTGGGTATTGCTGGATAGGCCAGCATTTATAACCCATCTCTTAATGCCTTTGAAAAGGTGGGGGTGAACTGCCTACTTGAGCTATTGCAGTCCATAGTGCTGTTAGGAGGGTGTTCCAGATTTTGATTCAGTGACAGTGATGGAGTGGCAATATTGCTCCAAGTCAAGATGGAGTGTGGTTTGGAGGATGATGGTGCTCCTGTGTACCTGCTGCACTTGTCCTTCTAATTTGACTTGGTTATAGTTTTGCTTGGCAAACGTTCTTTCCAATTTACCAGTACCAGTAATTTACCCATTCTCAACTCACTGAAATTGCCGCCCATTCTCAACTCACTGAAATTGCCTTCCCTTCAATCAAGTTTCCCTTTACATGCATCTTCAAGCATTTAAAACACTGCAAGTATTTATGCAATTCCTTCTTGAAGGTTCTGACTGAAACTACTTCCATTCATACCTGTGAACAAGGAACAAGAGGAGGCCACTCCGCCCTTCAAGCCTGCATTGCCATTCAATAGGAAAATGGCTGATCAAATGCTAACCCCAGCTCTACATTCCCGCATATCTCAATAATCTTTCATCCCCTTGGTAATCAAGAATCTATATTCCTGAAAAATACTTAAAGATTCTGTATCGGCTACCTTTTCAGGAAGGGAATTCCAAAGGCTCACAACTCCCAGTGAGATGTTTGTTCCGTCAGCTCTGTCCTAAATGAATAAACCCTTATTTTGTAACTGTGACCCCCTGGTTTCAGATTCTCCCAAAAGAGGAAACATCCTTTCTACATCCACATGGTTAAGATCCCTCAGGATCTTATATGTTTCAATTAATCCACTTCCCTTTCATTCCAAATCATAACAACCTTTCCATTAAAAAAAAAGTATCTTTCTCCCACTCTGCTTCGTTGCCTGCTTCTCTTAAAACTTGTACTCTGGTTCCTGATCTTCTTCCACTGAAAGCAGTTTCACCATAAATACTCTTAAAAACATTCATAATTGTATAGAACCTTATCAAATCACTTCTTAGGCTTCTTTCTCTGCGTTTTTTAAAAATCTATAAATAGAATGTCTGGATCAGTTAAAAAAAAGTACTAAGTTTTCAGATTGTTATAAAAATCCCTGATTCACCTCTGACTTTTTAAGAAATGAAACCAGCTATATTTATTCAAGCTGAGACAGTTCTATATGATGGTGAGAGTGATCATTCATCTGGAGAGTGCATTCAGAGTTATGTCTCCATGTCTATCTCGGTCACAGAGGGAAACAACAGGAAGATCAAAAAAGAAACAGAATCAAGGCATTCCATATTGATGCTAGCAGACAGAGGTTTCTTTGGCTGATGCTAAACCAAAATAAGATATCTTCTGTCTGGAGCCAGGGTCAAGAACGTCATGCAGAGCATTTCAAAGGGAAAAATTAACACCTAAAGATCACCACTGATGGTGGTAAAAATGG
This sequence comes from Chiloscyllium plagiosum, assembly GCF_004010195.1. Taxonomy (NCBI): domain Eukaryota; kingdom Metazoa; phylum Chordata; class Chondrichthyes; order Orectolobiformes; family Hemiscylliidae; genus Chiloscyllium; species Chiloscyllium plagiosum. The sequence goes on from NC_057725.1 coordinate 29,109,816, forward strand.
ACTATCCATTTTCAAATTTCAGCACATAAATTTGAATACCCAGGATCTATTCGGGGACTAAAAGGGATTTGCAAAAGGGAAAAAATACTGACAAGGTAGCGACAGTGATCACCTGACCACAGGTGGGGCCAGCTCATGAAATCACCAACGAAACAGGAATCAATCTGAGCTGAAATTGACATTGTTATAGAAAGGAATTGAAACGCAAATCTGCATGTCCTGTTGTGTTAACACTTTCATGGTGAGTTTCGCAAACTAGCCTGCAGATTATCTAGCTGGGGAAAAAATAGTTAAGTTAGACACGGGAATACACAAATGAACTGTACGTCAAGCAATTGCTTTTGGGCAGAGCAGGGAGGGAAAGAAAATGGACTTGTAACAATGGAACTGGAAGATCGTCTTTGTCCTTGCTTTAATGCTCAGTCTCTTGGAAACAATGTCCAGTGCAAAGTAATCTCTCACCAAGAAGGCAGAGAGAATTTTCAATACCGCTGAGGATACAAGCCATTAATTAAATAACTATAATCTTAGCTTAAAACTTAACACCCCAAGGTCTCCAAGTACTTTAAACTGCATATTCTTTTATCTTCCTGTCTGTATTGGACATTCTCCTCTCAAAATGTATACATATGCTTATGCGTGTTTGATGCTACATTTTACTATCTTTTCCGGTGCTTACTAAGGAATAAAGGTTCCACTTTCTTTACTCAAGAAAATCTTACAATTGTCTCCTTAATTTTGAATTAGTGAATGACATTTTAACTAAAATGAGATTTGATTGTGGTAAAAAGATATATAAGCTTTGTTGCCGCCAACTGGAGAAGTGTTAGATGTTTAAAAAGAGGCGAGCCAATTCACATTCCCTCATTCATTCATACAACAGGTTGGTATCAATACCAGTGACATAAGCAGAAAGAACAAATTTTAGTGAACTGGGAAAGAGTCTACCAAGCAATTCCTCAGGGTTCATAGTATGTCTAATGCCAAGCACTAGGGGTCAGTGTATTAGGAGGTTAGAACAGGTGAATACATAAGTGGGGAGGTAATCAGGAGAGATGGTTTTGGATTCCTGCAACACTCAGAATGGTCCTGCAGGATGTGGCAGCATTGTCCATGAGTCCATCTCCATTTTCAGCAGGGTCCAAGGAGTGCATCATAGTCCTGGGAACATTCCTGGCAACCCTCAAACAGACAATCTGAAAGTGACTAAACTATTCACTGCTTAACTGAATGATGCCTGACTGTCAGTCCAATAGCTTTTCGCTCACTTCACTACAATTGACATTTTTGGAATTATAAAGTGAAGTGTGACAAGACAATCAAAAGAACAAAATTAGTTTTAATTGTCTCCTGTTATTTCTTCTGGGCTTTGCTCCTAGGGGTTAATCTTTAATTCCCAGAGACTCCAGGGAAATCCTGGAGAGTTGGCAACTCTATTGGGATATAACTGACACGTGAGGTTTAAAGACAAAGGAAAGGTAATGACCAAAACTGGAATGGGAACAATTTGAATCTGTTCATACTCCAAAACTATTTTCTCGGTTAAATACAGACATCAGACTAATTAGCACAGCACCAGTCATAGGCAATGACACTGGCCACTGTTTTAATGAGCTTTCTTTAGACTAGGTACTGAGGAAAGGCATTTGTTTTTCTTTTGTTCTGACATAGACTTGAAGATCTGCCAGCTCCATGCAAAGACAAGAAACAGAGATTTGATTCAGTTGAAATTACTCAATCGCACATTCTGCCAAAGCTATGGTATGGAAGGTGCTGGCTATGAAGAGAGGTTTAGTGGGTTAGGTTTATTTTCACTAGAAAAAAGGAGACTGAGGGGGGACCTGATTGAGGTTTACAACATCATGAAAGGTATAGATAGGAAGAATAGAGACAAGCTTTTTCCCGGGGTGAATGATTCAATAACGAGAGGTCATGCTTTCGAGGTGAGAGGTGGAAAGTTTAAGGGGGATACATGCGGCAAGTACTTCACACAGAGGGTGGTGGGCGTTTGGAATGCGTTGCCAGCAAAGGTGGTAGAGGCAGGCACAGTAGATTCATTTAAGATGCGTCTGGACAGATGCATGAGTAGGTGAGGAGCAGGGGGATACAAATGCTTAGGAATTGACCGATAGATTTAAACAGTACATTTGGATCGGCTCAGGTTTAGAGGGCTGAAGGGCCTGTTCCTGGGCTGTAAATTTTCTTTGTTCTTTAGCTAACCAGTCTTCGGTTTTAATCACAACTGCAAAAATTATAGCGCTGGGTCAGTTAAATCAATCTGTTTGGATGATGCAGTGAATCAAAAAATATTGATACCTGACTAGTGGTTCCTGCCCTTAGAGCCACTCAACCTGTTAGCTGCTTTTCAGTGTTTGTGACACAGGAGTGTGTGGGGTGTTGTGCGAGTATGACCAGGCCGGGCTACTCTCTAATTGGTTGCTAGGAGATCTGCAATACCTTTTTAGCTTGGCTTGCCTTCTGATTTATCCGTTCCTCGCCCAAGGGGAAATGCATTGTCCCTGCTCCTTGTTCGAGATAACCAATCTATATTTCACTGACCTGCCCAAAGCTACATTTCTTAGACTAAACCATTAAATTTGCATCAGACGTTTGCTTTGTTCTCTGATCAATCGTTTCATTTAGTCTGTGTCTTACCGTGTCACACGATCAACCCAGTGACTAACTCTGGCCGTACTAGTTGGCAAAACCAACCACAACAATCTGCATTTATATGGCACCTTTAATACAGGGAAGCTCCCCACATTATTCCACCTGTCAGCAGTCAGGTAACCTTTGACCCTGAGTCACAGGAGGAGATATTAAGGCAGCTGATCAGTACCTTGGCAAAGCGAAAGGTTTTAAGAGGCACCTTAGATGAGAAAGAGAGATTGAGGAAGAGACTTCTACAGATTGGGCCAAGGCAGTGGTAGAGTGAGTCAAATTAGAGCAGAGGTCAATGTGCTCAGAATTTCAGGAGCACAGGGATTTAGAATCGTTGTGGGGCTGAAGGAGATAACTGAAATGGGGTAAATGCAAGGTGATTCAGTGATTAGAAGAAAAGAATTTTAACATTCAGACATTGTTAGATCAGATGCACTGCCCCTTAACTTTCATCTCTCTCTCGTTATGAGAAAGTCAGTCTTTTTTTACAAAAGATACCAGTTTTTGCCTTCCAAATTCTTTAGAGTCATAGAGATGTACAGCACGGAAACAGACCCTTCGGTCCAACCCGTCCACGCCGACCAGATATCCCAACTCAATCTAGTCCCACCTGCCAGCACCCAGCCCATATCCCTCCAAACCCTTCCTATTCATATACCCATCCAAATGCCTCTTAAATGTTGCAATTTAAACTTAATACAATTCTCAAAATACTGTTAGGATTTGAACACACGTACACTGTATTACTAAAACAAAACATGAGAACATTACGTAAAAAAAAGGAGCAGGAAAAGGCCATTCAGCCCTTTGAGTTAATGCTGCTATTCAAGGAGATCATGGCTAATCTTATACTTCAATAGCAATTCCTGCACTGTCCCCATTTCCCTTTATGTTATTTTTGATATGTAGAAATCAATTGATCTCAGTCTTGAAAACTGAGCTTCTACAGTTAGAGAATTCCAAAGATTTACCACTCTCTGAGTGAAGATGTTCCTCCTCACTTCAATCCTAAATGACCTGCCCCTTATTCTGAGACTACCACTTGGTTCTAGCCCCACTTCCACCCCAGTCAGGAGAAGCATAGAATCATAGAATATTATAGAGCTGAAGAAGGCCATTTGACCTATCATGACTGTATCAGTGCCTGAAAGAACTATCCAGCTGGCCCCATTCTCCAGTCCTATCCCCATTGCCTCTACATTTATCACTTTCAAATACATGTCCAGCTCTCTTTTGAAACCTTGTATGGTGTCTGCCTCAACCATTCTCCCATGGCAGCACATTCCAAAACCTAACAACTCCCATCTCATTCCTAGCTCTCTTGCTGACAATCTTGAAATTGTCACTCCTAGTTACTGATATGCCAACTAGTGGAAACAGAATACCCTTCTTTACCCCATAATTTTGAACACCACAATAAGGTCACCTTTTAAGCTTCCCTGCTCCAAGGAGGAGAAACTCAATTTCTCTAAACTTCCCTTCTACTTAAAATCCCACATTTCCGGTATCGTTCCAGTATATCTTCCTTGCACTCTCTCCAAGTCTTAAACATCCTTCCTTAAATATTGTGTCCAGAACTGAACACGATACTCTGAGAGTGGTCTGTTCTCAATGATCTGTAGAGGTGTAGCATCATTCCTTGCTTCCACACACTATGTCTCTATTTATAAAGTTAAAAATACACAACACCAGGTTATATTCCTATAGGTTTATTTGGAAGTACTAGCTTTCGGAGCACTGCTCCTTCCTCAGGTAGCTATTGGGGCAGGATCATAGAATTTATAGCACAAGATCATAGTGACATGCAACTGATACAATATATTGAAGAAACCTAGATTGTTGTTAAGTCTTTCATCTTTTAGAATGGGTTGCAGGTTTCGATTCATTAATATGTAAATTGCAGAACTCCTTTCAAACCACATTTAGACAATAGACAATAGACAATAG
>NC_057725.1:29114638-29116992 GCF_004010195.1 Chiloscyllium plagiosum
GCCATTCTAGGAATTGACCTCGTGAACCTACGTTGCACTCCCTCAATAGCCAGAATGTCTTTTCTCAAATTTGGAGACCAGAACTGCACGAAGTACTCCAGGTGTGGTCTCACTAGGGCCCTGTACAGCTGCAGAAGCACCTCTTTGCTTCTCTACTCAATTCCTCTTGTTACGAAGGTCAGCATGCTATTAGCCTTCTTCACTACCTGCTGTACCTGCATGCTTGCCTTCATTGACTGGTGTACAAGAACACCCAGATCTCTTTGTACTGCCCCTTTACATAAATTGATTCCATTGAGGTAGTAGTCTGCCTTCCTGTTCTTGCTACCAAAGTGGATAACCATACATTTATCCATATTAAACTGCATCTGCCATGCATCTGCCCACTCACCTAACTTGTCCAGGTCACCCTGTAATCTCCTAACATCCTCATCACTTTTCACCCTGCCACCCAGCTTTGTATCATCAGCAAATTTGCTAATGTTATTGCTGATACCATCTTCTATATCATTTCTGAGATAACTTAAGGTTTTACGATAAAAGGTGCTATCTCAGCTCAGGCAATGCATTAAAACTTTGAGGTTAGAGTCTGTCTATATTCCAATCTTGAGCCAGACTGGTTCTATTTCCAAAGTAGGAATTTACAAAATGTTACATGGATTGACTGCCTGCAGATTGTATGCGTTTTGAGCAAAATAGAATGTATCTGCAAATCCAATTCTGCAAATGCAAATTCACCCCCGAGACTTATATGTGTGTTTCCGTGCATGTGAGGGAGCGTGTGTGTGTGTGTGAGAGAGAGAAAGTGTGTGTGTGTGAGTGTGTGTGCATGTGTGTGTGTGAGAGAGAGAAAGTGTGTGTGTGTGTGTGTGCGTGTATGTGCGTGTGTGCATGCATCTTATTAGCCTTCTTAACAACTGCTTCAACTCACCTGGTCACCTACAGAGGATCATGCACGTGAACCCCGAGGTCCCTCTGTTCCAGTCCTCCTCTCAAAGTTTTACCATTGAGCCTGGGTTGTCTACCCATGTCTTTTCTACCAAAATGTATTACTTCACATTTTTCTGCACTGATGTTCATCTGCCAGGTGTCTGTCCAATTGGCCAACGTGTCAATATCTCTCTGAAATCATTCAGCATTATCCTCACAATTCACTATTCTCCCTAGCTTAGTATCATTTGCAATTTAGGGATTTTGTCCACAACACCCATCTCCAACTTGTTTCAATAAATCAGAAAATGCAAGTATCCCAACACTGATCTCTGAGGAACATCACTTTTAACTCGTCTCCAATCTGAGAAATGGAGAAATTAGATTAGATTACTTACAGTGTGGAAACAGGCCCTTTGGCCCAACAAGTCCACACCGACCCGCCACCCACCCAGACCCATTCCCCTACATTTACCCCTTCACCTAACACTATGGGCAATTTAGCATGGCCAATTCACCTAACCTGCACATTTTTGGACTGTGGGAGGAAACCGGAGCACCCGGAGGAAACCCACGCAGACACGGAGAATGTGCAAACTCCACACAGTCAGTCGCCTGAGGCGGGAATTGAACTCGGGTCTCTGGCGCTGTGAGGCAGCAGTGCTAACCACTGTGCCACCGTGCTGCCCTTTATCCATATTTTTTTAATAGAAATCAAATTACACTATCTGCTGTGGCAGGATTTGAATCTGTGTGCCCAGAACATTATCTGAGTCTCTGGATTAACAGTCCAGCGACAATACCAATAGACCATTGTTTCCCCTACCTACTTTTTGTTTCCTGTATTTTACCAATTTCTAATCCATGCTGCCATCAACCCAAACATTTCTAATTTGGTAACCAACATGTGGCACCATATCAAATCTTTTCTTAAGTTCAAATATACAACAAAGGGGACGTGGTGGCCTGGTGGCATTATCACTGACCTGTTAATCCAGAGACCCAGGTAGTGTTCTGGAGTCCCAGGTATGAATCGCACCATGGCAGATAGTTGAATTTGAATTCAATAAAAATCTGCTAGACAGTCTCATGATGACCATGAAACCATTGTCAGAAAAACCCATCAGGTTCACAAATGTCCTTTAGGGAAATGAACTGTTATGCTTACCTGGTCTACATGTGAGGAGAAAGTGAGGACTGCAGATGCCCCACTGGTCCTCACCTACAATCTGCTAGACAGTCTCATGATGACCATGAAACCATTGTCAGAAAAACCCATCAGGTTCACAAATGTCCTTTAGGGAAATGAACTGTTATGTTTACCTGGTCTACATGTGAGGAGAAAGTGAGGACTGCAGATGCCTCACTGGTCCTCACCTACCACCCCACCAACCTCCATATACATCGTATCATCCTTTGTCATT
>NC_057725.1:29117319-29131375 GCF_004010195.1 Chiloscyllium plagiosum
CAATCTTCTTCCTGACCTCTCCGCCCCCACCCCCACTCCGGCCTATCACTCTCACCTTAATCTCCTTCCACCTATCGCATTTCCAATGCCCCTCCCCCAAGTCCCTCCTCCCTACCTTTTATCTTAGCCTGCTGGATACACTTTCCTCATTGCTGAAGAAGGCTCATGCCCGAAACGTCGATTCTCCTGCTCCTTGGATGCTGCCTGACCTGCTGCGCTTTTCCAGCAACACATTTTCAGCTCTGGTATACATGTGACTCTAGACCATAGCAATGTGGTTGACTCTTAACTCCCCTCTGGGCAATTAGAGACGGACGATAAATCCTAGCCTCGCCAGTGATGTCCTTATACCATGAATGAATAAAGAAAAATATAAAACATCCACAGCACTACTCCATCTGCTACCTGTGTCACCTTGTCAAAGAAGTCCTTCAAGTTAGTCAAATATGGCCTGCCCTTGAAAAAAATCACGTTAACAGCCTATATTATTTTATTTTTCTTTAAGTGTATATTTACCTTATCTCATGTTATGTCTTCCATCAATTTTCCAACTATTGACATCAAACTGACAGATAGAGTTTGTACAGCGTAGAAACAGATCTTTCAGTCCAACTCGTCCATGCCAACCAGATATCCTAACTTAATCTAGTCACATACGTCAGCATTGGGCCCATATTCCTCTAAAACCTTCCTATTCATAAGAACCCTTCTATCCAGATGCCTTTTAAATGGTGTAATTGTACTAGCCTCCACCGCTTCCTCTGGCAGTTCATTTCTTATACGCACCACCATCTGCGCAAAAAACGTTACCCCTTAGGTCCCTTTTAAATCTTTTCCTCTCACCTTAAACCTATGCCCTCTAGTTTTGGACCCCCCCTACCCTGAGTAAAAGACATTGACTATTCACCCTATCCATGCCCCTCATGACTTTATAAACTTCAATAAGGTCAACCCTCAGCCTCCAGCACTCCAGGGAAAATAGTCCCAGCCTATTCATCCTCTCCCTGTAGCTCAAACCCTCCAACCCTGGTAACATCCTTGTAAATCTTTACTGAAACCTTGCAAGTTTCATGACATATTTCCTATAGCACAGAGACCAGAATTGAATGCAATATTCGAAAAGTAGTCTGACCAATGTCCTGTACAGCCACAACATGAAATCTGTAGTTTACAAGTTTATCCTTTACTCCTTTCTTAAATAACAACATCACATTCATAATCTTCCGGTCCCTGGGAATAATCCTGTGGTCAGAGAGGCTAGGAAAATTTCTGCCAATGGCACCTTTCCTCCCTTTATTCTGTTGATCCCAATCAACACTTTGTATGTCTCAATGAGATCACCTCTCACTCTTCTAAACTTCAGAGAATATCAGTCCAGTTTGTTTCCTGTTTTCTACAGGACAGTCTGTCCATCTCAGGATTTAGTTTGGTGAAACATTGTTGTACTCACTCTATGAGAAGTATGCCCTTCGTTATGTAAAGATACCATTATTACCCACAGCACATCAAGTGTGGCAGATACCGAAAGAAGCTCCTTCTGTCTATTTTTTATGTTTACTGTCAGATTCTGCTTTCCTTTCTGAATTTTTTTCTTGGTTCTATTCTGTAGAGTCCTAAAATTCTCCCTTTTGTTTTGACAATTCTATTGGCCTTTTCCCTGATTTAGTACAATTTATGATTTATTCCGTTTGCCATATTTGGAATACTTTCTCACTGGGTTTTTTTTTCTGTATTAAAGAAAGATATTAAACTATATAGTAGTTCTTTAAGTATTAGCCATTGCATATTTACTGTTATATCTTTTAATGTGGCTTTCTAATCTACCAAAGCCAATTATCCATTCATAGTCTCATAGTTTTCTTTGTTTTGAGTTAAGATATTAGTTTCTGATTGATGTGCACCACTTTCAAACTTAATATAAAACACGAACATCCTGTGGTCACTTATTCCTACAAAATTCTTTGCAACCAGATCATTAGTTAGCCTTTCCTCATCACACAATTGTAAATGTAAATTACCCCATTCCCTAGTATGTTACCAATATGTAGCTCTGAAAACCATATATTGCAAGCATTCATCCTCCACAACATTAATATCATTGGATTTATCCAGGCTACATGCAGTCAAAAATTACTCATGATTACTTTATTATCCTGTTACACACACCTCTAATTTTCTAATTTATACCAAAATTTACATTACTGGTGCTGTTTGAGGCTTATAAATAACATCTATCTAAATTTTCTGCCCGTTATTGTTTTTTAGTTCCCCCTTATCCAATTCTATATCTTCAACATGTCTTCAATTGCTGTCACCATGCATATGAATTTCTATTTGAGATCACAATTCACCTGTTTCATTGTAAATATTGTGGGAATTCAGATACAAAGCCCCTACACTAGTTTTTTTTTACTGTTTCTGTAAGCTCTGGCGTTATCTGCTGGCATACTTTTAAGTTTGCAATCCCTGGCCCTCTCTGCCATACTGTAATTACCATTCATTTTATTGCTACCTTAATCTATTGACTTGTCATTTCTCATTAACTTATTCAATTTTCCCCCTTTTTTCTTTCCTTTAAGGTCTTCCCTATCCTCTTCATTATGTAACTTGTAAGAACACCAGCTTCAGAACAGTTCAGTTGAAATCTGTCCCAGTGGTACTGCCCCATGTTTTCCAGTACTGTCAGTGCTTGATAAATCAGAACCCACATTTCCCATTACAGTTTTTGAGCCACACATTCATATTTCTAATCTTCATTGCCCCATTGTGATGATGCTGCTCCTTTAACAAGGTTATGTTGTGCTTGTTTTGTTTTCCCAGAGGGGTCGTAAAGGCAGAAGTTCCAGTATGTCTGGAAATGTCTCCTTGAGAAAGGTATTAAATGTTTTTTTTAAACACTTGTACAATAAAAGGGGCGTGGCCAGTTCTGCCTGGTTTGATTGAGCAAGCTTTTTTTTTTCAGAAGCTGGTGGTGAGAGGGACACTATCTGCGAAAACTTTCACATACACCCAGATTCTCTGCACCACCACATGTTGCCCTCAAAGTGGCTGTGGAGATAAGAAGACTGTCACACACTCCTTCTGGAATGTGCCTATGCAAAGGAAGTCTGGAGAGGAATATAGTGGTGTATATTGAGTTTCGTCTTGAGCAGTTCTGTGACGCTGGTCGCTGTGCTCTACAGTTTGTTCCCCAGGACGTACACTGAGACAAATATCAACTGTGCCTGGAGGACCATTAACTCAGTGAAAGATGCCCTTTGGACTGCCCAAAACTTGCTAGTCTTCCAGTTGAAGGAGTTGACCCTGACCAAGTGTTGCAGACAGGCACATTCCAAGGTCCAGGGCTTTGAGCTGAGGGACATGCTGAATCTTGGGACAGCTGCCACCAAGATGCAGTGGGGAAAGACGACTATGTAAGGTCCTTCTGCCAAAGAATAACAGTGTCCATTCGGAAATTGGGCCTTGCTGATGCCTCAGCTAAATGCGAAGAAGTTGATTGTAAGTAGCGGGGGGGGGAGAAGGTGGAAGGGAAACAAGGCTGCATGGTAGCTCAGTGGTTAGCACTGCTGCCTCAAAGTGCCAGGGACCCAGGTTCAATTCCAGCCTCAGGCGACTGTCTGTATGAAGTTTGCACATTCTCCCTGTGTCTGTCTCCCTGGGTTTGCTCCGGTTTCCTCCCACAATCCAAAGATGTGCAGTTTAGGTGAATTAACCATGCCAAATTGCCCATGGTGTTCAGGGATATATGGGTTAGGTGCATTAGCTTGGATAAATGTAGAATAATAGGGTAGGGGAACAGGTCTGGGTGGGGTACTCTTTGGAGGGTCGGTGTGGATGTGTTGGGCTGAAGCATCTGTTTCCACACTGTAGAGATTCTATGATTCTATGGCTTCCTTGTGGGATATGCCTATGCAAAGAAAATCTGGAGAGAGATGCAATGGCTTTGTCCAGGATCATCCCGAGCAGCTCCATGATTTGGAAACTGTGTTCTATGGGCTGGGATGCACACCAAGACAAACATGGAGGACTATCCGCTCAGTGAAAGACTCTCTTTGGTCTGTCTGAAATTTGTTGGTCTTCCAGGCAAAAGATTTGACTGCAACTGAGTGTTGTAGACTGGAACATTCCAAGTTCCAAGACTACATGCTGAGGGATGCACTAAAGCTTGGAGCAGGTGTCACCAAGGCACAGTGGGGTAGACCACCGTATAAGGTCCTTCTGGCAAAACATAACAGGAATCCATCCAGTAACTGGACCCTCCCTGATGCCTCAGCTAAATGCCAAGAGTTTAATGATAAATATGGCGAAAGCTGAACCCCAATGTTGGTTTTCTTCTCTATAAGTAAAGGAAGTATAGATCTGAACTGCTTCATGAGTGTACGTACACAAAGATTTCTTTCCATGAATGAAGTATAGTTTTGCAATTAAAAAAATAGTTATTTATTATTTTCAATCTATTTATTGTATCTCTACTCAAATAACTCCCCTCGCTCATCTATTTCTTGACTTCTCATTGTGTCCATTCCAGCAGCTCTCAATGCATACAAGCATCACTTGAGAGATCCTTGCATTCATATAGCACCTTTAATGATGAAAAAAATTATGCAAAGGTGTTGCACAGGAACAAAATAAAACAAAATTTAATACAGAGCAAATGATTAAAATCTTGTTCAAGGTGGTAGGCTCTAAGGAGCAGTTTAAAGAAGGAAAAAGAGGACTCAGGAGGGAATTCCTGAGGTTGTGTTCATTAAGCTGAAGGAACCATTGCTAATGGTGGGTAATGAAAATTGGGAATGCGTAAAGTTTGTAATTGCAAGAGTACAGATCTTGAGGGCTTGTAAGGCTGGATAACAAGGTAGAGAAAAGACACTACGAAGGGATTTCAAGATAAAGATGGTAATTTGTAGTTCTATTGCTTGCAATGATACATTGTGATGTTATTGTGTTTTGTAATGCTGTTCATTTTTTATTGATGTCTTACTCAACAGCTTAACATGTATAGGAATTGAAAAGACACAAAACAAATAGGTCATAGTTTGATGTGACACAGAGAAGGCTATTGAGCTCTTTATATCTATGCCAGCCTTTCAAAACTTTGTTTTTTTATTTCAGAGTATGTGCATCATTGGCGAGGTCAGAATTTATTGCCCATTCCCAAATAAAATGAGAAGGCATTGAGTTACCTTCTTGAAGTGATGCAGTCCAAGTGACGCAATACATTCACATTACTGTCAGGGAGGAAGTTCCGGGTTTTTTGACCAAATAAAAATAATGACGCAGTGACCTATTTCCAAGTCGAGATAGTACATACTGTGGAAGGGGGTCAAGAGTGTGGTGCTGGAAAAGCACAGCAGGTCAGGCAGCATCCGAGGAGCTGGAGAATCAACATTTCGGGCATAAGCCCTTCATCAGGAATGAGGCTTGTGTGCTCGGGGCTGAGAGATGAAAGGGTAGCAGTGGGGTTGGGGGGGAAGGTAGCTGGGAATGAGAAGATAGATGAAGGTGAGGGAGAAGGTGATAGGTGAGAGAGGAGGGTGGAGTGGATAGATGGGAAGGTGATGGACAGGTCAGGTGGGCGGTGCCAAGTTGGAGGTTTGGGACTCGGATAAGGTGGGGGGGAGAAGAAATGAGGAAATTGCTGAAATCCACATTGATCCAGTGTGGTTGCAGGGTCCCAAAGCGGAATATGAGGCATTCTTCCTTGAGGTATCAGGTGGTAAGGGTTTGGCAATGGAGGAGGCCCAAGACCTCCATGTCCTTGACGGAGTGGGAGGGGGAGTTGAAATGTTCAGCCACAGAGCGGTAGGGTTGGTGGGTGCGGGTGTCCCAGAGATGTTCTCTGAAACAATCCACAAGTAGACTTCTTGTCTCCCCGATGTAGAGGAGACCACATCGGGGGAAACGGATACAGTAGATGGCATTGGTGGAGGTACCGGTAAATTTCTGTTGGATGTGGAAGGATCCCTTGGGGCCTTGGATGGAGGTGAGGAGAGTGGTGTGGGCACAGGTTTTGCACTTCCTGCAGTGGCAGGGGAAGGGAGTAAGGTGTGTGCTGGTGGGGTATGGGGTGGTAGCATGGAACTGACAAGGGAGCCATGGAGGAAATGGTCTCTCCAGAATGCTGATAGGGGAGGGGAGGGAAAAATATGTCTGGTGATGGGGTCTGTTTGTAGGTGGCAGAAGTGACGGAGAATGATGCGATGTATGCAGAGGTTGGTGGGTTGGAGGGGAGGATCGGGGTGGTGGGGGAGGGGATTCTGTCCTTGTTGCATTTGGAGGACTGGGGTTCAAGGGTGGAGGTGCAGGAAGTGGAGGAGATGCACTAGAGGGCATCGTCGACCACATGGGAAGGGAAATTGCGAATTTGGAAAAAGGAGGCCATCTGGGATTTTCTAAGGTAGATTTGGTCATCCTGGGAACAGATGCGGTGGAGGCGGAGGAATTAAGAATAAGGGATGGTGTTTCTGCAGGAGGTACGGTGGGAAGAGGTGTAGTCTAGGTAGCTGAGGGAGTCGGTGGGCTCATAATAGATGGCTGCGGGAGTGGGTGGGCTTCTAGTAGATGGCTCTGGGAGTTGGTGGGCTCATAGTAGATGGCTGTGGGAGTGCTTGGGCTTGTAGTAGATGGCTGTGGGTATGGGTGGGCTTGTAGTAGATGGCTGCATGATGTGGAAGGGCCTGGGTAGTGTTCCTATTTCCTTCTTCTTCGGGATAGCAGAGGTTGCAGGATTGTAAGGTGTTGTTTCAGGAGACTTCATGAGGTGCTGCAGGACACCTTGAAGATGTTGAAAGTGTGCTTAGAGCAGGCAGTGAGCAGGTCTTAGTTAGCAGAAAAGTTATCAAAACTACATTATATAGAGTGCAGGGAGAGATCCCAGCATTACAATGTTGGAATAAGTCCTGATTAATGCCACTATCTGTGATGTCATTACCTACTCATAGCTGCTACCTTATTCTACAGCCAGGGAAAGAACCTAAGGTCTCAGTCCTTCTCATATTTCCAAGCCCCTTATCCCTCACCACCCTCTGCATCAAACATCCCCCTTGTATCTTTCAGGTGCCCAGAATAACTCCCACACTCACTACCACACAATCACATCCGCACAGGAAAAGCCAAAGCCACAGCATCATTGAGAGACCAAGGAGAGGCAGGAAGAGAGAAAGGGATTTGTCAAAGTAAACTTAACATAGAAGCCTTAGTTTACCTTCTGCTCTGGCAGCCTCTGATCAGGTTCAAAGAGTGAAGAAAGCAGCCGCCCACGAGGCTCAGAGTGTGAGCAAAGAAGAAGAGATTGGGGAATCTGGTTTGTGTTTGGCCTATGAATGCAATCATTCAGAGAAACAGAAGTTTTTGGCTGAGCAATCCATCAACCACGATGATCTACCTGTCAGGTTGACTGCTTGGGACACTCGCCATCCAGATTGGCAGGCTCCTTAGCCAGCAAGTACAGGCCATTTCAGAGACCAAGGGTTTAGTGATTAGCACCATATGTACCATCATCTCCCAGACCTTGACTACAGTACAGACTACTTACTGCTGACACTATGCACCAGTGGTGGAGGCAGTGAACATTTAAGGTACTGATAAATCAAGTTTCATTTTCTTGGACAAAACAATGAACTCCAAATACTGGAAACCTGAAATGAAAACAGAAATTGCCAGAGAAATTCAGCAGGTCTGCCAGCATCTGTGGAGAGAAAAGCAGAGTTAACATTTCAAGTCCAGTGATCCTTCTTCAAAACTTTGGGACAAGCTGAGGTTATGAAAGATGCTATAGAAATACAAGGATTTCCTTTTATACACATTTTTATGCAATGAAATTGATACATCTTTGGATATAATTTAAAGACAGTGAACTGATATCGTATATTTGTTCAATGTACAATGAGATTTGGCAGAGGTAAATTGTTGATATCAAACTCTATTAATAGTGGATAGACTTTAAATTCCATTGGGACTCTGTGTTCACAGGCCCTAGCAATAAAAGCTGCTTTGTATTTAATTGATCACCTCATGCACTTGACATCAATCCTAAATAAATAGTCTGCAAAACAGCTTTCTCTGGTTTAACAATATAAGTTACAAATTTAATTTACACAGATTAATGACTCTAGAAATTTATATTGCCTATAAATGGCTGTCATGTCTTTTATTCATCAATATATAATTAACCTTCTATTCACTGCTTCCTTCTTTTGATAACAAACTGTAACCTGCAGTAATTGATCTGGACTGTGATCATGTATCGGTTTATTTGCCTCCTTTTTTATTTCTTCCTCAGTGCAAATAAACCATATTGCTGTTAATGCAATTATTAGTGACATCCACTTGGTTAGACTTGTAATAACTTGAAATGATGCATGGGAGATTGCTCCAAAGTGCAATCGAAAGTGCAGCTTGCATCAAAGATAAGCATCCAGAAAAATCATCATCTTCTTTTCATCTGCTTTTTAAATTAATTCTCAGGTTATGGGCTTTAATGATTAAACCAGCATTTATTGCCTATCCGCAGTTGTCCTTAGCAGGTGATAGTGAGCCACCTTCTTGAACCACTGAAGAGCAAATGGCGGAGTACACCCACAATGCTGTGGGGGAGGTCCAGTATTTTGACCTATTGACAGTGAAGAAATGGTAATGTATTTCCAAGCCAGGATGATGAGCCTTTTGGAGGGGAACTTGTGGGTGGTGATGTTGCCAGGTTCCCAATGGCCCTCTAGTTGGTACAGATTGTGAGTTTCGAAGGTATTTTCAAAGGAACCTTGGCAAGTTGCTAGGTACATCTTGTAGACGATACATTTTGTTGCTAATGTGTATCTGTGATGAAAGGTTAAGATGTCCTCACCATTACACAGTGGCTCAGTGGTTAGCACTGCTGCCTTGCAGCACGAGGGACCGAGGTTCAATTCCAGCCTTAGGCAGACAGTCTGCGTGGAGTTTGTATGTTCTCCCTGTGTCTGCGTGGGTTTGCTCCAGTTTCCTCCCACTGTCCAAAGATGCGCAGGCAAGGTGAATTGGCCATGCTAAATTGCCCATAATGTTAGGTGCATTAGTAAGGAGTAGGGGAATGGGTCTGGGTGGGTTACACTTTGGAGGGTCAGTGGGGACTTGTTGGGCTGAAGGGCCTGTTTCCACACTGTAGGGAATCTAATCTAATTGCCACGCATAGGCAATGGTAAGCTTTGTTCTTACCTTTTACTGTATCGCCTGGTATCTGGGAAATAAGATCACATGGTAGGTGTATGGAAATACTGCAGCTGTGTTGTGCATCTACCTATTTGTAATTTAACCATTAGCTCAAGAAAAATCTGCATTGTACTTCCCCAAAAAGCTGCTGACCAACTGAAATTGTCAAAAATAAATGTTCTGAAGGATGCAGAAGTAAGGCAGATAGTTGGAGTTGAGATATCAATCAGTCGTTATTTACCTGATTGACGGAGAACCTTGATGGGTTAAATGGCCTCCTACTATTCCTATAAGTCTGTGAAAGTATTTCTGTGAGAAAACAGTTAAACTACAGAACAGGAGCCAAGAAAACAGAGAGTATTGATTTATACAATCTCAAAATAGAGATTTTGCTCAGAAAAGAAAACGTGCAAAATAAAGCAGGATGTTAGTTTGCGAGATACAGATGACTTTGGACCCATGGTTCCCATAGACTTCCCTCAATGGGGATTTTCCTCACCCATACCAGTGGCTTTATACGTTCATTGATAGAGAATGATTAGTCACCAGCTCCATTATTACTGGATCAGAGGGTAGAACATTATTCCAAGGTGTGAATTGATTGTAACTGGATCCTTTTCAACTTGGAATTTCAATGTTTACATTATTTGATGTCTGTAAAGTGGATACACTATTTTGTATTAATTTTGGAATTTTGTAAAAAACACTCAATTTTTATTTTTACAAAAAAAATTATTTGATGTCAAATTTTTAATAACCTGTATGCATTCCTAATTTCCTAATTCCTAATTTGCTTCTTAATTTCCCCCAGATGGTTTAAAATTGCATACCAAACACCTGCAAGAAGAAGATGTGGGTATGTGATTTGATTTTTCTGGCCAACCGTGGACAGAAGGAGAGAACAGAGCTGAAATTGATCTGTTACAGTGGAGCAAAAGGAGTGATAGAGATAGATAGCCCATTTCACACTGTCTCCTAGTTCCTTTGCTTCAATTACTTTGTATCAAAGATCAACTACGTATCATAAAAAAGTGCATTTCTTTCAGCTCCAATGGATTCACTGTTGTAATGGAGACAGCCAATCTAACTGTCAAATTGCTCACATTTCAGATCCAACAAATCGTAATGAGGACCAGTTGGATTAAGAAGGCCAAATAGTGCAAAGGGATCTTTACCATTCCCTTAAATGGACAATGCCTTAGTCTGAAGGCTCATCTGAAAGATGGTATCGCAGAAAATGCCATTCCCTTAGTAATGCATCAAAATATTAGCCTCAGACTATACAATCCAGTTTCTGAAATGAAGATTGAACCCACAATCTTCTGTCTGAGGAAGGAATGGCTACCAATTGAGCCACGGCCAACTAACTGCGCAACATTTATCAGTCTATTCACCATGGGTGTAGGGAGATGTATATATTTTTAATCGGTTTTATACGTTTCAGTTTTTATATTTTTAATCGTCCTGTTTACAGATATTATTGCACACCTCCAGAGCAGGTAGGACTTGAAACTGGACTTCATAGTGCAGAGATAAGGACACTACCACAAGACTTGGAAGCAAATTGGCCATTCTCTTCATTGGGATTTTGTTCACATTGAACAGAGAATTAATATTGTAGGAGGTGCATTCTATTTGAAATCAACAAGTTAGAACCAAGTTTTGATCTGTCAATCAATTCTAATAGTGACATTTACTGGTCTATGACTATTTATAAATATTAAATACCCCACACTCCACATGTGGGACATTTTCTAAGTGTGCCATCTCATTGTGGAAACTGCTGGGAGAAGACGATGTGAAGGAGCTGGGAGGATGTAGAGTAGGAAGGGAGAGTTTATGTGTGTTCTCAAATGGTGTGAGGAGGGGAATTGAAGAAACAGAAACATACCCCATGAGTTACCCAAAGTTTACAGCACAGCCCAACAATTGTATTTCAGGGATGTGCCCCTCAAAAACATAATCAATAAAACAAATTCTGATCTTTTATTTTCATTCATTCATGTGATATGGACACCATTGGCTAGTACAGCACCTATTGTCCATTCCTAATTAGTCTTGAGTAGATGGAGTGGTGAGTTGCCTTCTTGAACTGCTGCATTCCCTGGGGTGTAGAGACCCCCACAGTGCTGTCAGGGAAGGAGTTCCAGAAATTAAACCCTCGCAACAGTGAACAAATGGTAATATCATTCAAAGGAATTTGCAGGTAGTTGTGTTCCCATGCAGTTTTAACCCTTACCCTTCTAGCTGTTAAGAGCCACAGGTTTTGAAGGCACTGACATAGGAGCCTCAGTGAGTTACTGGTGTGCATCTTGCAGATGGCACACATTATTTCCACTATGGTGAAAGGAAAAGATTGAAAATAGTGGACAGAGTGCCAATCAAAACGTTTTGTCCATGTGAGGTTGGGAGCTGAATTGCCTCTACGTTGTATCACATGACATACCTGAGCAATGTTCCACATTATTAGGCAGATGCCTGCATTGTAACTGGAGTGGAGCAGTTTGGTTAGGAGCAATGCCAGCTCAAGTCTTCATTACCACTGTCAGAATGGTGCTGTGATCCATAGCTTTTGCAGTATCTAGTGTCTTCAGCAGTTTCTCAATATCACTTGGAGTGAATCAAATTGGTTAAAGGCCATGATGCTTAATACCTCAGGAGAAGGCTGAGGTGAATCATCCACTTGACACGCATGGAAACATAGAAACTGAAAGAATAGCGGATGCTGTAAATCAGATTTTAAAACTGCAGAGAAATCAGAATTAATGTTTTGGTTCTGATGCCTCTTGCTCAGAACTCAGTGTTCTGAGGAAGGGTCACCGGACCCAAAACATTAACTCTGATTTCTCTTCACTCATGGAAACATCTTCTGAATGTATACTACTATATCACCCCCCCTCTGATGGGCCTATCCTGCCAGAGGAGCAGAACATACCCAGAAAACATCAGACTGTGCTTTGACTACTTTTTGGGACCCCTCCCCTAATTTCAGCACAAGCACCGAAAGGTTGGCAATGAGATGGTTGCATGGTTGTAAGGTCTATTTGCCCATTATTGTTTCTAATGTCTAGGTGAATGATTGGTGGGTCTGTACAGTTTAATTCCTTTCTTCAGATTTGTAGCAGTTTGATATAGTTTAGTAGCTTGATAGGCCATTTCAGAGGGCTGTTAAGAGTTAACCACATTGTTGTGGGTCTGGAGTCACATGTAGACCAGACCAAGAAAGAACAGACGATTTCCACCCCTAAAAGCATATTAGTTAACGAGATTTTTTTTTTTACTGACAATTAGCAGTGGTTACATGGTTGCCTTGAGGCTAGCTTTTAATTCCAGATTTGTATTCCATTCAAATGTCATCTTCTGTCATGGTGGGACTCAAACTCATGTCCCAGAACATTAGCCTGGGCATCTGGATTGCTAATCCTGTGACATTATCAACATTGCACCATATAACCGTTATCACATTTCTCTTTGTGGGATCTTGCTGTGTCCAAATTGGCAATCACCTCACCTGCATTACAGCCATCACGGATTAGCAATATCCTGGTGAAGGGCACTATAGAAATGTGTGTTCTCCCTCTGTACTAGCAAACAATGTTTCATTTGACTCTGGTCTTGTAGTCAGGATAGCAAACTGAGGGAGGCCACCAAAAGATGCTGGCTAATGGGTGTTTGGGATAAGGGGTGGGGGGGTGTGAACAGAAACCCTGGCTAGGACCCTCCAGAGATCAGATGGATGAGGGACTGGATCCAACACCTTCCAGCTGCTCCTTCAGCAGAGAACCAGATGGTCAATAAGTCTCCCCATCCTGGGAATTGGGCACCATGTAAACAACCTTGAGCCACATTACAGACTACTCCACATCATGGAATCACAGAATTCAACAGCATCTTCTCATGGGATTCAACTCTCAACCTTTGGATTGCTGATTCAATAACTGGGTTACTACACCCCTCACTTGATTGATTTAATTGACCCGGTGAAATCCCCTTCCAACACCAGTTTGATTTAGAACTCTCCCCCTCCCTCAACTTGGTTTGTATTGCCCTTAATGGGCTTTGCACGTAAATTAATATCTGGAAAACACAGATTTACTGATGGGGGGTTAATAGATGAAAACTAATCACAGGTGATTTCGTGATTAAATTAGATTACATTACATTACATTACAGTGTGGAAACAGGCCCTTCGGCCCAACAAGTCCAATGTGCAAACAGTCAGTCGCCTGAGTCTGGAATTGAACCCGGGTCTCTGGCGCTGTGAGGCAGCAGTGCTAACCACTGTGCCACCGTGCCGCCCACAAATGAATACCCATTCAGTTCATGGAATCTGGAGGCTCTGGTTCAAGTCCCACCTACTCCAGAGGTGTATAATAACATCCCTGAACTGGCTAATTAGAAAATACCTCACAGAATCTTACAGGGGTTCTTGTGGTGCAGTAGTAGTGTCCCAATCTCTGGGCTGAGAGAGATTGTCCCATCTGCCCCGGAGGAGTGTAGTAACATCTTGGAACAGGTTGATTAGAAAATAACTCTGACAGAATCGTCCACTGTCAAAGGAGGCTATTTGGCCCATCATATTTGTGCTGGCTTTTGCAAAAAGCTATCGAATGAGTTGCCCACCCCTGTTTAGGGGTCAGTTTAGCTTCAAATTGCCCACCCCTGTTTAGGGGTCAGTTTAGCTTCAAAATCGGCACCACTCCCCACCTCTTCCTCCGCTACATTGATGACTGCATTGGCGCCACCTCGTGCTCCCGCGAGGAGGTTGAGCAATTCATCAACTTCACCAACACATTCCACCCTGACCTTAAATTTACCTGGACCATCTCTGACACCTCCCTCCCCTTCCTGGACCTCTCCATCTCCATCAGTG
>NC_057725.1:29134780-29163138 GCF_004010195.1 Chiloscyllium plagiosum
GAGAAGTTGTTCAGCGTGAGGACCAGTTCAGTCAGTCGAAGGAGAGTGTCAGTGGAAGGGTACTGGTTGGTACGGCGGGAAAGGAAGAAGCGGAGGGTTTTGAGTCCTTCGTGATGGGGGATGGAGGTGTATAGGGACTGGATGTCCATGGTGAAGATAAGGCGTTGGGGGCCGGGGAAGCGAAAATCATGGAGGAGGTGGAGGGCGTGGGTGGTGTCCCGAACGTAGGTGGGGAGGTTTTGGACTAAGGGGGACAGGACCGTGTCGAGGTTTGCAGAGATGCCCGAAACCCCAATTCTTCTGCTCCTTGGATGCTGCCTGACCTGCTGCGCTCTGACAGAGCAGCCCTATGATTTGGTAGGAGTAGGAGCACTTCACTCCCCTGCTCTTTTCCCTGTTTTTCCTTTTCAAGTATTTATTTCTTTGAAAGTTACTATCAGGGGAACGAACAAGGAGAGGGACTGGCCAATTGTCTCCTACTCCACTATCAATATGTTCATACATGACCCTGGATTCTGTTTCCAGCTCCATCCCCATTTCAGACTCAAGATCACAGAGGCTTACTGCGTAACACAAAACTCTCCTGGCTCTTTTGGCACTTATTATAAATCGACACCCTCTGGTTACTGAACCTCATGTCAGTGGCAACAACTTCTCCTAATCTACTCCATCAAAGCCATTCAGAACTTGCTTCAATGGCATCTCCCCTGCTCTGCTCTAAAGAGATCAGTTGGCCTTGTCAAGGTTTTAATTTCACTGCAGCACCAAGTTCAAAGGGCTGCAGCACACTTTAAGCTAAACCCAAAAAGCCTTTCAATGTGTCTCTCACCTCACAATCATCTGGAGTGCCTTTCAAGGTCAGGCAAACAGTTCCACAAGCAATTTATAGAGAATGTTCTGTATCTTTCAACTGAAGCAAATATACAGAGACAGGACAGAGTTCTCTCAAACCAGGGAAGTAATTTTCACCAGATTAGGATTAGCCTAGACATCCACTCCACCCAGTTCCGCTATAATGGTTTCAGTACTGGTAGCTGAGAAAATCTATAGATTTCTATCTTAAAAGTTTCAACCGACCTGCCCCAACCCAAAAAATACTTTGGGGGAAGACAGTTGCAGACTTCTAAATTTAGGGGAATGTCAAGTCAACACAACCTCTTCTGATAATGTAACATTTTTAGACCTGACATTACTCTGGAGTATGCACATTGCACCCCCTCAAAGGCCCAAAACACTGGACAATCTTATACATCCCTTCCAACCCTCAAGATTACACTCTACCTATTAAGTTTTGTTTTCTTTTTAAACCTATTTTCTGGCTTTTCGTGAATTCCCTTTGCTCTTTTACAATCTCCAAATCTCTCACCCTAAAAGAAAAGTTTGATTTCTCTTCCTCAGATCCAAAGTAAGTGATCTCATATTTCCCCACATAAAATTCCCTCTGTTACTATTCAGTTGCCTCCCTTAACCTGACTGGGTCCCTCTTGCAACCACTCTGTAACATAGTCATCTGCCAAATTGACTATACAACTTCCCATTCCTTCATAAAAATCATTAAAACAAATAGAGAATGAAGGGATAAATAACTTGTGGAGTGGTTTATAATCGAACCTGTGGTATTGAGGTTTAACCAGACAATATGAGTTCAAATATCAGCATTGCAGTGTCAGAATTTGAATTGTGTCTCTTTCTCTCCAATCTGGAAGCAAAATACTGAAATCAGTAAAACTGGCTGGTTCACCAATGCCCTTTAAACCTGCTGCCCTTACCTGGTCAGGGTCTATACAAGACTCCAGCCCAGCCGTCAATCTGATTAATTCAGGACTACCCTCTGAAGTGACCAGGTAAACCCCTCAACTGAATTAAACCATTACCAGCTGTTTGAGTATACGCCTTACCACCATTATATCTGGGTAACTAGAAGATGTGCAATAAAGTGCCACCTCCTTGTCAGCAGTGCCCACCTCCTCATAATGAATGAAATAAAAAATGTCATATCAAACTATAGTCAGCGCAGCAAAACACAGCATTGCTTCTTCAGTTAAGTTTTACAGCACAAAAACAGGGTAGAAGAGACCTTCCAGTAACATCTGCAGGCTCGCTCACACATTACAAATACCACATTTTTCAGATTGTCAATTTTTGTTTTGTAAATATTAGAACTTCAAAAAAAGGCTTGTAATTTTGAAGAGAGGGGCATGGGTGCCATGGAATGGAATTCATAGTAAGCACTCCCAAGTCAAGTATAAATAAGTTTTGCATTTCTAGACATCCTTTACAACCTCAGGGCTGTTCCAAAGCACTTTGCAGCGAGTAAAAGTATATTTGGAGTGTAGTCACTGTTGCAATTTAATAAATGGGGCAGCTGAGACTGTCAATTATATACAATAAGCTTTCACAGACTACAATGTGATGCAGCCAAATAACTTTGTTTTTTGTTGTGCACTTTGAAGGACAAGTATTGGTCTCAGCAATCAAAAGAAATTCCTCTTTGGGACTTTTTACATTTAGTTAAAGAGGTAGATGGGAGTACAGTTTAGCTTAACATGACATCCAAAAAAACAGGAGCTTGCTTGGTCCTGTACAATCATTTAGCCAAGATTTTCCACCCATGTAGAGCATAATCAGTAGCAGAGTAAAGTCACTGTAGCTGCTTTATTAATGTCACTCAGAAAAGAAACCCACATATTTTTAATTTCTCCACATTATTCATGCCAACCAGATATTGTTATTTAGTGATAAGTTAAGGTTATGATTTGTGAACTCATCATATGTTTCTTTTGGCTCTATTGTAGTGCCATGAATAGATTCTCAACAACCAGGAAGCGGTGTTGTTTTTTGCATTGATAATTGCCACCATCTCTCAGGGGTGAGTATAGAGATTGCTTAGAAGTATAGCAAATTCTAAAAGAGGTCAATAACTCCATTTGAATAGATGGGTCAACCTATTTTACTACACACAACAGTTGGTAACAGTGCTCATCATTTACCAATTTTCAAGTTAATAGCCTGTATGTCTTGCCTGTTTATAGGTTTGAGAGTCCCTCACTATCTGCCCAATTCACCAATTCACCTTACAGTGCAGAAGGGCTATTCCTCACACTTTGAATACAGCTACTGAATTACTCCCATTTGCCTATATTTCCTCCAACCCAGTTTTTTCCCTTTTCAACTATATATCCAATTCCCTTTTGAGTGTTACCATTGACGTGTTTCCACTGTCTTTACATACAGCACCTTCCAGGTATTCTAACTCACTCTATAAAAAGAAAGTTCACCTGAATCCATCTTTGGTACTTTTGCCAACTAACTTCAATCTGTTTCTTCTCATTGCCAACCATCCCTATCAAGTTCACTTTTCCAATTGTGGCTTTCACTGTCTCGGGTCTTGAACAGGCTTTGTGATGCAGAGCACAGACGTAGCAGAGGCAATTCTTTGAGCTTCACTGAGTCATCAATTAAATTGGATGCTCACATTAATGAGAAGGCCCAGAAGACAGGAACAGGCTTGGACCACTTCTGTTCCAATGCACTTAAATTGTCGGTACCCAGCTGTCCTTAGGTTTCAGCTGTGACCAGGTCCCACTGCCTTATTTTCTATTCCCAAGAAGCTATTATAGACAAAACACCAGATGTGACCTTTATTCCAGTGCACATTAAAGTGGGGCTTAGCACACAACTCTGAGTTAAAGAGGGAAGATATAAGGCACAACCTTTTAAAAATTATACACACAGTGCAAAGACTTATCTATTTCCAATGTGTTGGACAAATACTTAATTCCAATTGTACATTCTAATAGCCGATGGCAAAGGTATAATTAGAGAATTATGCACAAGCTGTTTAACACAGAGAAGGCAATGTTAATTATCTAATGCATTGTATCTTTTCTCTGTATTCAGTATCTTTTACATCATCCACAGTTTCTTGTGGAACTGGAAACTGCTGACAAAGCACAGAAACTGGCCATTCTGCCAACCCTCCAAACTTTTGCATGAGCTTTCAAATCTTCATTTCTCCCCATCAAAATATCCCTTTTCTTTCTCCCTCATGTTTGTTTAATCTCCCGTAAATACTTACACTGTTCACCTCACGTTCTTGCCACTCTCTAGACTGAATTTTCTACTGGGATTTACTAGTGGCTATCACATATTCGTTCTTTCCTACTTTTGGTTTTCAATCAAGTGGTAGCATTGCCCTTAAGTTTATTGTAAATATCACCATTAGGTTATACTGTGAACACTTTTGGTGCCCTTATCTAAAGAAAGATATTTTTGCTTTAGAGGTACTCCATACAAGATTCACTTGGTTCATGCTGGTATGGGGGGGGGGGGGAGGAGGGGATTTTCTTACGAGGAAACATTGAGTTAGTTGGGCACTTACGGATTGGAGAATGAGATTTTATTGAAACACACAATATTCTTAACAAGAAAAGTCGTTTCCCTCTGTGAGAGAATCTAGGACCAGAGGGCACCAAATCAGAGTCAGGAGTTGCCTATTCAAGGCCGGGATGAAGAGGTAGTTCCAGAGGGATAGTGAATTTGTAGAATTGTTGCTGCAAAGCATTATATAGGCTGGGTCCTCAATTATGTTGAAGGCTGAGACAGGTTTTTTTTTAAATTAGAAAGTGAACCAAAGGGTTTTGGAAAAAGGCAGGAAACTGGAGTTGAGAATGATCAGAGCAGCCATGATCTTACTGAGCTGCGTCTGCTGTCTTGGACTCTCAGCGTGTCCCTCCTTATTTTACTAACTCCAACCTCTCTGTTCCGGTATCATCCTTGAAACTGTGTTTTGTCCCTTAACTGCCTCCTTTTTTTAAAAAGGGTAAGGATTTACACTTTGAGCTAGACATGTTTGGGGGATTGTAACCCCTTTTTATCTACTGAAGGGTTAATGGTGGGATCGCCATCGAATTCCCAGACCGGTGAGTGAGACGCTTCTATTGCTTTCACTGAAAAAACATATCGAAAGCTAACACTTAAAATGATAGGAGCGTGAACAACAGAATTGAAAATCATTCTAAATCCCACAGCGGATGATGGAAAGAATGGGACATTTTACAGATGTCCTGAACGTGGTGGAAAGACTTTAAAACAGTGTCATAGTTAAGGGTTACCTGACAAAGATGGCAGGTAACCAGAGCTGGACGGGAACAGAATACAGGCTTTTATCTTCACCATCTGCTATAGCGAATTTTGAACTAATGCCCACAGAACACTAGCCCGAGTTTTAAGATTACGAGCCCAGTGATATTACCGCTATATCACATTTGCTTCAATCTGTTTTTAACCATTAACCGTTCGGCACGTCTCATATATGTATAAGAATACCTGGTCAACATCAAGCATCAATTTGCAAACGAAAAATGATTATATTTATTACAATTTGTTTCATTACAGTGCCGTTCTATTAAGGGAAGTAAACTTTTGAAATGCATCCTCCCATGGTGAAGGTAATGTGGATCAATTTCCCCTTTAATCACTCGATGTTCACAGCTTGGCTCTCCCTGAGACTGTGGTCCTGTTCACCGCCGCTTCCTTAGGCGCTATACCAGAGACTCAGAAACTGGGATGGTGTCGGAATCCTGACTGTTCATGGAGCTGAGGCCAGTGTCCGAGTCTTCATCAGGGACCTGGCAGCTGCTGGACACCCCCCCGGGGTCAAGCCAGGCGCTGCTGCTGTCCAGAGTGGGGGTGTCCTGGGGCTCACTGACCTGGGCCTCACTGACCTGGGCACATGTCCTCCCGTGCTCCTGCTCCCCGTCCAGCCTCAGTGAGTGGAGCTGCTCCAGCAGCCCCTGCAGCTCGCTGTGTTTCTGCTGGCACAGCCTCTGGCTGGCGGCCAGCTGCTGGCTGCTCAGCTCCAGCTCGGTGTCCAGCCTCAGGCCGGTGTAGAGGCTGGCGCTGAGCTGGGTGCGGAGCCGCTCCTGCTCCAGCAGCAGTGGCGGGGGGTCCTCCCCCCCGGGGCCGACCCCGGGCTCCTCTCCCTGGCCGCTCCTCAGCTCCAGCTCCTGCTCCAGCTCCAGGCGGAGGCGCTGCAGCTGCTGCTGGCGCCGGGTGAGTTCCCGCTGCAGGAGGGGGAGCTCCGGGAGGGAGGAGGAGCCGGGGGTCAGCTCCAGCTCCAGCTCCAGCTCCCGCTCGGGGGGCTCCAGCAGGTAGGTGTCCTGCACGTAGTTGACCCCGTGCCTCCTGACCCGGTCCTGGTGGATGCTGCTCTCGTAGCGCTCGATCTCCCTGTCCAGCTCCCGGATCCTGTGCAGCTGCTGGCGGATGGTGTGGTCCTGGGAGAGGACCAGGTGGACCAAGGTCTCCATGGTGTCAGCTCCAGCTCCGGCCCCCGGCGGGCAGCCCGCCCTCCTCTTGGCCCGGTTCAGCTTGGCCAGCTTGCGGAAGGCCTTGCGGACCACCCGCCTCTGCTTGTGCTGGGGCAGCAGCGCCAGGCTGAGGCGGCCCGGGCCGCGCAGCGACGCCCCCCCTTGGGAGCTGAGCACCACCTTGGCCTCGGCGCTGCGGGGGCTGCCGGTCGCGGACACCGCCTGGCTCTTCAGCAACACGAAGGTGACCCGCTCCCTCTCCTCCCCCCAGGCGCTCCACAGCCTCAGGATCCTGGTCTTGTCGGGCAGGGTCCTCTCGAAGCCCCTCCACTTCTCCACCAGGCAGTAGGTGGAGGGGTCCCCGGACAGAGCCGGAGCCCCGCTCCGCCGGCTCTCCTCCAGCACAGCGGTGACCACATCGGCACAAGTGGTCCGCCGGCTGAGCCCCGACACCAGCTTCTCCTCCTGGCACAGCCACACGCTCAGCTTGCCCTCCTCATTCTCCATCCTCCCTCCCTGAGCCCCAGCCCCAGGGTTTGTCGGCTGCCTCCAGACCGCTTCTCTCTCTTGTCTCCCACCTCCGCCAGACAAACTTTGAAGAAGTTCCCAGACTCTCAGTAACTTGGAGCACCCGAATTCCCCGCCCCTAGACAACAGCGAATAAGGACTAAAAGTCCTGACAGTCACCGCGCAGCCCGCGTTCCCGTAACTCGGAGACCAGATCCAATGGACCGCGCGGTCGCCCTCTGCAGTTTGAGACTTTGCAATCAACCTGTTCCCATGTGTCAGATCTCTGCCGCAAGGGGGGGGGACTTCAACCCGGCTCTTAAAGAGTCATAGAGATGGTCAGCAGGGAAACAGACCTTTCGGTCCAACTTGTCCATTCCGACCCGTTATTCTAAATAAATCCAGTCCCACCTGCCAGCACCCGGCCCATAATCCCTTCAAACCCTTCCTATTCATATACCCATCCAGATGCCTTTTAAATGTTGTAATTGTACCAGCCTCCAACACTTCCTCTGGCAGCTCATTCCATACACGTACGACCCTCTGCGTGAAAAAAAGTTACTCATTAGGTCCCTTTTTTGTATCTTTCCCCTCTCGCCTTAAACCTATGCCCTCTAGTTTTGGACTCCCCCACCCCAAGGAAAAGACCTTGTCTGTTTGCCCTATGTCCCTCATGATTTTGTAAACCTCTATAAGGTCACCCCTCAGCATCCGACGCTCCAGGGAAAACAGCCCCAGCCTGTTCAGCCTCTCCCTGTAGCTCAAACCCTCCAACCCTGGCCACATCCTTGTAAATCTTTTCTGAACCCCTTTCATCTCGAGTTGTTTTAAAATTAGTCACCTTATTAAAGGAAGTTCTGACCCAAGGAAAGAGACCACTGTGTCCCTCAAAGGCTCCTGTTTCTTCAGCCAAACAATTGTTGTTCATCTTTAAAAATCAGAAAGTGCTAGAGAAACTCAGCAGTATCTGTGCAGAGGAAACAGAGTTAACATTACTTTTATGTCAGATTTCCAGCGGCCACAGTATGATGATTGAGCGTTAGACCAGACTTTTGTCCGAGAAATATCGTTGGAATTTGCATTTCACAATTAGGTGGGGATTGGTTAATTCTATCTATACTAGCACCTTTCCCACCACCACCACATACACACAGGTTGAAGCCCGGGTGTCTCTGGAAAAGGAGTACATGGTGGCCACCAACACCCTGGAGTTGTTCAGGGAGAGGTGTGCACCGTGGTGAGTGGAGTGCCTTATTTCCCCCTCCAACTCTATTTTGATTCAGTCCCTGCCCTCCCCTTCACTGTTTGATCACACAGCATTGCCCTTTGATGTGAAGGGCAGTGTTTGTCACTGGCCACTCGGGTGTTTCCTTTCTTCCTATTGGTGGAAACTGAATAACGATTCGTGCACCTTGTGTCTTTCACTGTGTCTCACACCTGCACACATACACCATGGGTGCTGGGGGAAAAATAAGCACTACCGCAGTTAGGCGGTAGTATGGGGGTTAAAAAAAGAAAGAAAAAACTACACACAGGTTGAGTTGTACACATTCACTGATATTACCCACTACACCCCCACCTTCTCCCACCTACAGATTGATACTCCAACGATCTGCTTATTGCTTTGACGTTTAGCTTCAAACAAACACAGGATGCTGGAGAAACTCTATCTGCCGAAAGAGACACAGAGTTAGCACTAATTGTGTTTGTTCCAGTTTGGCACCGCCCGCAGTGTGTTGCCCTTTTTTTAAACGATAGAGTCATAGAGATGTACAGCACGGAAACAGACCCTTCGTCCAACCAGTCCATGCCGACCAGATATCCCAACCCAATCCAGTCCCACCTGCCAGCATCCGGCCCATATCCCTCCAAATCCTTCCTATTCATATACCCATCCAGATGCCTTTTAAATCTTGCAATTGTACCAGCCTCCACCACATCCTCTGGCAGCTCATTCCATACACGTACCACCCTCTGCATGAATAAGTTGCCCCTTAGGTCTCTTTTATATCTTTCCCCTCTCACCCTAAACCTATGCCCTCTTGTTTTAGACTCCCCCGCCCCAGGGAAGAGGCTTTGTCTATTTATCCTAGCCAGTTTAAGTTGCAACTCGTTTCACATTTGTGCCCGTTATTTCACTATTGAAAGTATTAAAACTTTCTGCTTCCCCGAGGGAGTGATAACTTTGTTTTGATAGGATATTGCCGGATTGTTAATAACTGGCTAAATACAAATTTCTCAATTATTTGTGCTTTATAAAACCATTTGAAAATCTCTAATCCCACAAAACAATGTATATGTCTTTCTCAAACAAAAAAAACCTTTGAAACACTCGGATGCCTTCACTTGAGCGACTTTCAATGAACCCATCCGAGTTTAAGAACGCCTTGTAAAACGGGAACAAGATTTCAGATTAGCTATTGGCTAATCACAGCGGACCTGCTAAAATAGTACACCAGGCTCCCATTGCTGTTGTCTCTTTATATCTTTATGTGAAACTGGGATTTAAGGTTTGTCCTCATGTCCCTGTAAACTGTTTGAATGGTAGGGTTTGGGGCCTGGCTTTGCTGCTCCTCTCCCTTGTAAAATTGCTGTCTCTTGTATGCAGCTGTAAATGTAACTGTTGTAAACTGTTTTTGTAATTTGTTTAATAAAATAATACAACAGGCTCCCTCACAAGTCAGTGTGCTTGAAAGCTGCTGGTCTCTCCTTTACATCTTGTGTTTAATGGGGGTTCAGGTTGAATCAAGTCTTTGCTCGGAATATTCTATCTGAAAGTTGTCCCACCCCACCCCCGTCGGTACAAACTTAACCGTGTGTGGTATTTTTATAAGAGTTTATCCAAAAGTATAAATAATGTTCCTTCACGTCTTCGTACAACAGAGTTTCAATCCATTTACAAACCCTAGCGAGCGTTTAACCACAAAGCTTTTAAAATTATTTGTTCATCAATATTGTGTTTAAATGTCCCGCATTGATTGACGCTTTTCAATCGATTCCCATTCAAATGAACGGGGATAACAATGATACCGTCAATCTATTCTTCAGGCAGCCGTCTCTCATTGGAGAGGACTTTTACAGGGTCTTGTCTCAATCCATCACTGACATTGTTCTGTCTGTTTAAGAGAGTCATCTCCTCTCAATGGATCTCCGTTACGTTTCGGTTCCCTTATTATTCGAAACTGGCGTTGGCCTCCAACCACCACAAAGACTGGAAGTGGGTTGGAGAGAAGGGAGAGTTGGTCAAAACATTACAATGTAGCAGCCTTTTGAAAATAGCATGTGCTCCATCATTCTGCGAAAGGGTGATGTAACTTTACTAAACTAATGACATCCATCGACTGGACCTTATTTAAAGGGACTCTGTCAAGGGGGGGGGGGGGGGGAAGGTGAAAGTTTAGAAAGAACTTTCAGAGGTGGAACACTTCCAAACAACTGAAGCACTTTTGGATATTAAAGATTTTAATATAAAGATCACGTGTTGTCAGTGGTAGAGCTGGGGTCAATTGGCAATTTCAAAACTGGATAGATTTTGTGGTGATGAGGTTAAGAGAGACGGTGGAGGCCAAGTGAGCTAAGATACAGATCAGATGCAATGTAATTTATGGTAAATTAAGCTCCTGGTGCTGAATGCCTCCTCCTGTTCTATAGCTTACACAACTTATAACATTCACAAGGCAGCAGTCAACACATGAATGTTTTCTTTGACCAAGTAAATAGGAAAAGTCCTACCAGACTGAAGGGTTGCTCTTTCAGCAGGGAGAGGGAGACAATTGGTGTTGGTTTAACCTGAGGATCACCAAACTTCAGGTGAGGGGAAGAGGTTGAGAAACAGAGGTTTTAGGGGATATCAGCCGAATGCTAGCAATGGGTTGAATCAAAGGGTCTGTTTCTGTGCTGCACATTCTAAGACTCTCAGAGGCCTTCATGATAACCTCAGCCACTATTAGTGTGATTCTGCATTGCCATCCAGCTAGCTGGGAACAGCATGGGTTCAATTCCCTTATATGATTTGACCATAATCTTCTAGCTATCCACTCCCATTTTTCAATCAGTAACTCTGTCAGAAATCCCTCAGTGCCACTTCACCAACCAAATGAAATTATCTACTTAACCTTGTGAAATGTTTGATGATTTTGAACTAAATTGTTTACAGGTTTCTAAAGATCCATGCAAATTTTAGAATCATCCATTAAAGAACATTCCTCTTTGTTGACTCTTCATTAAAATGCAAATCACCAAAAATATGACAAAATCCAGAAATCACAATCAAAATAACATAGCATTCAGGAGTACTGATTTATTACATCCATTTTAAAGTCTCATTTGAGAAAAAATGGAAGAATATACTTTGTGCCAACACAAAGTGCTTTACAAATAATTAACATTTTTTGAAGTGTAATTGCTAGAA
The DNA here is from genome assembly GCF_004010195.1 of Chiloscyllium plagiosum. Lineage (NCBI taxonomy): Eukaryota > Metazoa > Chordata > Chondrichthyes > Orectolobiformes > Hemiscylliidae > Chiloscyllium > Chiloscyllium plagiosum. The sequence goes on from NC_057725.1 coordinate 29,146,010, forward strand.
AATGTAGGAAATCTGTGCACAATCACTTCCCCAAAATAGCAAAGTGAAACCTATCAGTTAATGTTCATTGATTAACATTGATAATCAATAAAAACCAATGTTGATTGAAGGATAGGTATTAGCCAGGACACGGGGGACAACTGCCCTGTTCTTCTTTGAAATAGTGGCCATGGAATCTTTTATATTTACCGGAGAGGATTTTTCCTTTCACTACTACAGTGATGTATTAGCTGGTTTTTTTTGTGCTTAAGATTCGAGTTAGACATGAACCACAATGTTTTCATGCCTGGACCAAAGTGGTACTACTGAGTCAGTTAGTGTAGAGAGTCAGTAGAAATGACTAAATATTGTCACTGCCATAAGTCATCATTCTCATCATAATTCTTAGAAGCTATAATAACATTATAAAAGGGTTCTTTATACAGAAAAGAAAGAAAAGCAAGTATGCTCTTCCTGCACAATAAAATGCGTTTGCTGCCATTTTATTTGCTGGCTTATGCTGTCCTCTGGTGGAACATTAACAGAATTGCAAAACATTTCTGTTTTTACTGATCAGTTACAATTACCAAAAAACATGTCAGATTTTTTAAATGATTTGGATATATAGGTTCTTCTGTACTGTAGAAGAATGGATGTAAAAGTTTTATTAAAACTAAAGATGTTTCACGCACACTTGCCATTCATCCCAGTATACCAGTACTGGGGCTGTTTGGTAGAACAATTCAAACGAATCTATTTGCTCTGCATTTCATCCTCTTCCCCCCCCACAAAGTTCTGTATCTTCTAGTAACTGTGTTACTAGTGGCTTGGGATCTTTTGTGTGCAACTGAGATGGCAGACGGGGTCCTCACTTTAGTTCAAAAGATAGCACCTCTAAGCCTGCAGCACTCCCTCGGTCCTGCACAGGAGTATCCACCTGGATTACGAGATCACATCTCTGGAGTTAGACTTGAACCCAGACTGAGACTTGGATTCTCAGGTATCAGTGTTATCCAACAAGACCCAACATTACAGGAAAGGCCAGCCTGTCCTTGAAAGTGAAACTGCAGCATCACAACCTCTTGGGCAGTGCATGATAAGGCAGAAAGATCTCAAAGAGAGGGGACGAACATTATTTCTCCTTTTCAATCCAAATATTCACCTCAGAAATGATGAGCCAATCTGTCTGATCCTCTGTCACCAGCACTCGAATACATTTCATTGGCTCAGAGATGTGGTTTGTAACATTTTCCATTTCAAACTTGCCTGCATTGAATGTGCCAAGTTGATGGTATGTTTTGCAGCTCTGATGACCATTTTCTGTTGTCTTGTCTCTTCCCACTTGCAGGATCCCAGAATGGAGAATATCCCCCTTGTGTTCAGGAGATCCAGTCCAAACACAGATTTTAGTGATCTTGACTGGGTGTTCAAGCACAACTAGAAAGTAGTTTCCTTCCTTAAGGGACTTACCCCAGAACTGACCAACTCCAAATTCGTAAGCTTTGGCAGGCAAATGCTGCTCATAAACTGGGATATCAGTGAATACCAATGCAGGGGGGTTGTCAGGCAAACTGCCCATATGCTCCTGAAACTCATCATCCTTCAGCTTGTTGTGCATGTCTTGAAATGATGAGTAAGTGCCCATGTGCTGGAAAAGGGATGGCTTGAACCTCATCTCATTGGGTTGGGCCTTGGACCTGTGGAAGAGCTCTAACAGCCAATCACAAGGCATTTCATCGTAGAACATCAGCAGGAACCTGGCCAGCTTGGGGAGATCGACGCTGTGGTAGAGTTTCCCGATGTAACCCAACTTTGAGAAGGTTAGTGTTGCCCACGATGAGCCCTTACTCAAGGTAATAAACCTCTTTATGGAGGAAAGGAAGTTTTTAGCACAAAAAACATCATCCTCTAGCATTAAATAGTATTCGGATAGGTCAGCACAGAAGTTGACCAGGAAAGCATAGTCCACATTCTGCTTTGACCTGAACTGGACTCTTTTCTGAGGGTCATTGTAATTTCTCTTGAGACCCTCTAGTGTTGGGTAAATATGCTTTGGACACTGAATGACAAGTAGATGGCCTGCACTGATATGTGATGTAAACTTGGCTTTGACCTCTGCAGCAGTCTTTAAATTCCAGGACATGTCAAAATCAGCAAGGTAAATCACCACCACCATCTGTTCCAGCTCTTCATAGCTAGACTTCACAAAAATGGACTGAAGTGTGTCCATCAAGTAGTTTTCTCTCACTCGTTTGACCGATGAGATCCCTATTGACAAGTATTCTTGAGAGACCAAAACAAAATTACAAAATTTTAGATTTTAACATAAACACTCTTGCTTAGAAACTGAAGAAAGAGCATGCATTTTGACAGAATGCACTGGGAGCATAATAGGATTTAATGGAGCTCATTGTTATTAATGTGTAAATCACCCAACAGCCTCAGACAAGGAAGAGGTATTTCAGGACTGGAACGTGTGTTCAGGGAGACAGGGCTGAATGGATTATGCACAAGTTATGGTACTGCAGTGAGGAGGTAATGATGGAGTTGAAGAGTCCTATTGAAATTGAAACATGAACTATATTTCACTTTTCACAGCTGCTGTCTGACCTGTTGAGTTTTCCAACATATTCTACTTCATCTCATATATGGTGGTCTCATGGCTATAATACTAAACTAAAAATATAGAGAACATGCACTCACATCCCACTGTGGGTCATTAGAGAATGTGAAATAAAAAGCTGGATCAATAAAATGATGATGAAGCTGTTGGATTGTTGTAGATATCCAAATAGTTCGATAATATTCTTTAGGGAAGGAGTCCTTACATGGTCTCAGGCTAAATGTCATTTCAGTCCCCCACCAATGTAATTGGCTCTTCAATGGCCAAGTGAAACATTGGATATTATTGCAGATAAACAATTAAATACTTGCCTGTTAGGTGTTGTCAATATCATGAGAAAGAATAACCTTTCAAAAATATAGAGCTGTGGAGAAGCAATGGTGGTATTCCTATGTCTGAGCCAGGCGGCCTCCATTCAAGTTCCACCTGCTCCAGAGGAGTATAATGACACCTCTGAACAGGTTAACTGAAAAATATCTAACCTTTCAAAACAAAGGGAAGGGACATGGTTTGGAGGGAAAGTACCTTAATTTTAATCCTTTGGAAGACAGGAAATAAATGGTTGGTAGATAGGTAATGGTCAAAGTTTGGGTGAAGATTTGTAGCTCGGGTGCTCGTTGTTGTGGTTCTGTTCGCCGAGCTGGAAATTTTTGTTGCAAACGTTTCGTCCCCTGTCTGGGTGACATCCTCAGTGTCCTTCATGTTTTGGACAATGCACTTAAAGATGCTGGTGGTAGAGGATGGAATTGATTGGAGGGGCCTGACCTGTATTCCTATTGTCTATTATCTTAAATAATATCCACAAAGTAACTGATTAAAAGAAATAAAATTTCTCACAAAAGTTCACTATACTTACTTCTACTCTTAGGAGCATTCCCTGCTAAATAAATGTAAGAAATATTCAATGGATGGGAAAATGTGATCTCTGCTGGTGAATTCTGCCATCGTTGTTTGCATATTTTCCCCAGTTCTCCACTGTTATTTTTTTCATTCCAAGCGATGTTCTGAAATCAAGGATTGTAATATCAGTGGAAATGCCTTTATTCAGGAACTACAAAGATTAAGAAAAACAACTTGCCAAGAACAAAATGGAGTACTGTGGCACTATATAAAAAGAAAGAACTTGTAAATCCATAATATTTGTGACTGCCTCGTGCTGTCCCAGAGTATCTACAGACGGTGAACGTTTTGAACTGTAGTTTCCATTGGACCCTTGAAAATGCAGCAGCTAATCAGTGTACAGGAAGCTCCCACAAAGAGAAATGTGATAAAGACCAGAGAGTCAGTTTTTGTGATGTTATTTGAGGGGAAAACATGGCCAAGTTAATGGGGAGAATTCCCCTATATTTCTTTGAATTGGTGGCGGTGGGCTCTTTTATGTCCACTTATTCCAACCTAAAAGAAACATTACCAATTCATTGCATTAATTACTGTTGTGGCTAGGAACTTTATATCAGCAGAGGTGTGTGTATATTGCTGGGCTGCACTTTTGTTTTATTTACATATGACCACACGTGAGAAGCTGGAATAAACCACCCCACCCCTTGAGCTTGCTCCGCTATTTGTCAAGATCATGGCTGATCCGGTTACGCCACATTCCTCCCTAATCCTGATTAGTCTTTTCATCCACTTGATTATCAAGAATCTATCTATCTATCATTGCCTTAAAAATATTTCGCTTCCGTTACCTTTTGAGGGTGAACTTGCAAAGACTTATGACCCTCTGTGGAAAAAGTTATCTTTTTCTTCGTCTTGAATGGGTGACTTCTTGTTTTGAAAGAGTAATCCCTAGGACTAGGTGGCACTACTAAAAGGGAACATCATTTCCACGTGCAACCTTTCAAGGGCTACTCCGCCCTTTTTTAATGGAAAAGTACCCAAAAACACTATATACAATTAACAATTTTAAAGGTCTTCTCAAACAGCCAAAAAAAAGCTATATCTTTTACAAATACTTAACCCTAGTGAATTATTATCATTGTTACAAAAGCTTTAAAATTTCTTATTCAAGAGATGAGGGTCATAAGCACAGTCAACTCTCTGTGCGTTCACCAGATGTGATTCTCTATCTGAGACACACAAGGCGCAGGGTAACTAACTGACATTTCTCACTGAATCCAAGACAGCTTAAAACTTCTTTTCAGTCTGATGGCCTGAAAACTTCTACAGACTATTTTTTAAAAATTGTCATTCAGCTGGAATGAATCTTCTGAACTGCTAGGCATGTATCATGGCCATCTATCTCTGTATTTTGTAAAAGTTTCACTCAGTAAGCATTTTCCAACTATCTTCACAGATAGCTGGCTAATCATTTAACTTAAATCACATGTTTTGTTGGAAAGCTATTTTAAACTTTCCATTCGAAAAAAGTTTCTTGACATCTTTTAAAATAAATATCAACCATGCAGGATTAGAACCAATAAGCCATTTTAACACTGCTTTAGAACAGAGTTCCCAAACAATATACAGTTTCATCACCTGCACACTAACCTTTTGGGATTCATGCATTAGGACACCCAGATCCCTTTGCATCTCAAAACTGCAATCTCTCACTGGAGAGATTTAGATGAGATGATACTTTTTTTTATTCTTCCTGTCAAAATGAACAATTTCACATTTTCCCTTATTTTACTCTATTTGCCAGATCTTTGCCCACTCACCTGACATATCCAAATCTTTTTGGAGCATCCTCAGCTTCTTTTTAAAACTCAGTTTCTGACCTTTGTGTTGTCTTTGGTTCTCTTCATCCAATAATTTATAAGAAGAGTAAGAAATTGAAGCTGTGATCCTCGTGACACACCATCGCTTGTTATATTTTGCCAACCAGAAAATGACACATTTGTTGACTCTTTCCTGTCATCTAGCTGATCTTCTATCTTTGCCAATATGATACCTCTAACGCCATGAGCCTTTCGCTTTCGCAGTAACCGTTGAATTGGCACTTTCTCATGTGAATAATGGAAGTCTAAGTATAGTGGCTTCATTTCAACCACAGCACACATTTACTGCCTCAAAGAACACTCCCACAAGTAGCTACTTGCTTTCTTTTCATCTGTTCCCAAACCACTTCGAGAGCATGGTTACCTGAGTTTCTGCAATTGTTTCTGTTTTGTGACTGCCATCATGAAGTAAAGAGTCACCCTCCCTCCAACTTTTCTGGCTTTCTGTTCTTCTTAAATAACATGTCCCTCCAGTATTCAGGCCCTAAGTTATGTCATCCTGTATCCAAGCCTCTGTATTGGCAATCAAATTGTACTTCTGTTTGTGCTCTCAGTTCATCTGTTCTGTTCTTGAATGCTGTGCATATTGGGAGATAGATCCTAAGATTTTGTCCTCATTTTTGTAACCTCTATCCTTCTCTGTCTTATCTGACATTGACTTTGCTAATACCATGAATCCACTTCAAATGTACATCCCTAAATATGAAATATTTTGGGATATATTGAGGTTGTAAAGGGTGCTATTTTAGAGACTAAAAGCAAAAGAACCATGAATGCTGGAAATCAGGAATGCAAACAAATTGCTGGAAAAACTCAGCAGATCTGACAGCATCTGTGGAGAGAAGCAGAATTAACTTTTAAGGTTCAATAACCCTTCTTCAGAACAGAGAACTATGTAGAAATACTAGTTTGTCTTTCCTTTTAGTCTTTTCAGACAGAACCCAAAGCATATGAGCAGATCATTTAACTAGCCTGTTCTAATGTTTTTACACCAAATGGATCTTCTTCCACTCTACTTTTTCAAATGCTATTAGAATATCCCTGGGTGCACGCATATCTAACTTCAACTTAAATGGATCAGTGCCCTTCATCTTAATATCCATGTGTGGCAAGTTCCGTATTCTAAATTCTGTGTTGGTGGAGCCTTCGTAAACTAATTATAGTTTTGTTTTAGTGTCTTTCATATATATTACTTTTAATTTTGGAATCCCCTACTTGTGAAAACATTTGGGTCTACCCTCTCAAACATCTTTACAATCTGAAAAGAACTTGCCTGGTCACCTTCAGAAATTCATGCATGTGAACCTCTGCTTGTGTACATCCTCAAAGTTGTATCATTGAACCTGGACTATGTCTCCACATTTATAGATTCCTAGAGATGTACAGCATGGAAACAGACCCTTCGGTCCAACACGTCCATGCCGACCAAATATCCCAACCCAATCTAGTCCCACCTGTCAGCACCCGGCCCATAGCCCTCCAAACCCTTCCTATTCATATACCCATCCAAATGCCTCTTAAATGTTGCAATTGTAACAGCCTCCACCACTTCCTCTAGCAGCTCATTTCATACCTGTACCACCCTCTGGTGTGAAAAAGTTGCCCCTTAGGCCCCTTTTATATCTTTCCCCTCTCACCCTAAAGGTGGGTGGCACAGTGGTTAGCAGTGCTGCCTCACAGCACCAGAGACCCGGGTTCAAATCCCACCTTGGGCAACTGTCTACGAGGAGTTTGCACATTCTCCCCGTGTTTGCGTGGGTTTCCTCCCACAGTCTAAAGATGTGTAAGTTAGGTTAATGCTAAATTGTCCATAGTGTTAGGTGAAGGGGTAAATGTAAGGGAACGGGTCTGGGTGGGTTGGTCTTCGGAGAGTTGGTGTGGACTTGTTGGGCCGAAGGGCGTTTCCACACTTTAAATAATCTAATCTATGCCCTCTAGTTCTGGACTATCCAACCCCAGGGAAAAGACTTTGTCTATTTACCCTATCCATGCCCCTCATCATTTTGTAAACCTCTATAAAGGTCACCCCTCAGCCTCTGATGCTCCAGGGAACACAGCCCCAGCCTGTTCAGCCTCTCCCTATAGCTCCAACCCTGACAACATCCTTGTAAATCTTTTCTGAACCCTTTCAAGTTTCACAACATCTTTCCAATAGGAAGGAGACCAGAATTGCATGCAATATTCCAACAGTGGCCTAACCAATGTCCTGTACATCCGCAACATGACCTCCCAACTCCTGTACTCAATACTCCGACCAAAAAGGAAAGCACACCAAACGCCTTCTTCACTATCCTATTTCCCTGTGACTCCACTTTCAAGGAGCTATGAACCTGCACTCCAAAGTCTTTGTTCAGCAACACCCCCTAGGACTTTACCATTAAGTGTATACGTCCTGCTAAGATTTGCTTTCCCAAAATGCAGCACCTCACATTTATCTGAATTAAACTCCATCTGCCACTTGTCTGCCGATTGGCCCATCTGATCAGGATCCCATTGTAATCTGAGGTAACCTTCTTCGCTTAAATTTAGGGATGCACAAGAGGCTATAAATGGAGGAGTGCAGAGAACTGGAGGAGATTACAGAGCCAACCTACATTTAGAAACACTGATATAATATGTTATAATATCACATGGATACCAGAAAAATGGTGTACTTACAGACAGATAGATAGCATCACAACATATGATGTTCCAGTATTAAGGTCTTCACTTCACCTTCAATAATATGCAGTGCAATGGAATCTTCGCAATGTGTAACCACTGCAGTTAGTATGTATGTTCTTAAAGTCATGTAATGTAGTCAAACATAAGTAATCATAGAACTCTAACTGTAAATCTGAGACCACACAACAGAGTAAATAGATTGTGCGGTTAATAGGCATTAAGACATCTGTCTTAACAAAACCCAGTCTTCTTGGTATCTGTCATATGGGTTAACACTTAGGGAAATACTCAGACTATATCATACTGACAGTACTATTCAACCCAATAAGTGGCAGTAAGTGGGCAATAAAACCCAGTGGCTGCACGTTGCTGTAAAGGTGACAGTGTAATGGCAGTTCCGAAGAGTTCATTTATAAACATCCCTCACTTTCTACCTGAGTTCAGAACAATCAAACCCAAGTGTTACATTCTGTACGGAAACACTGCAACCTCAAGACAGGCAGAACATCTTATGAGAACACTTTTTTATTTAAAAGGATCAGGAAGCCAAAATATATGGATTGCAAGTGGCCTGGTACAGCTCAATCTGGCAAAACAATCAGAGGATGAAGTACACAGGAAAACTCCTGTGTTATTTCAGCATTACTTGTGCCTGTGCATCACTTTGATTTTGTGGCAACAGCATAAAAGCACTGAAAAAAAAAAACACCTATGACTTTCCTGGCCACCAATGGGCATTGCTCAACTATTTTTTAAACGAGTAACTTTTAAAGTAGCACCAATAACAAAGAGACCAAAAGAGAGAAATCAACAGCAAAAAGAAAGAAAAGCACTAAACTGCAACACAGATCATATTTATACTGTCATTTTTAAACAGCATAAAGCTGCACATTAAAGATAGAAGGCAAAATCTAAACATGGATTGCAACTCCATTGACATTCTGTCAGAATTCAGTTATTTAAAGAAAAAATAAATCACTATTTCATCGATCAATATGTAGTTGTTGATAAAAAAAATGACAGGTGACTGTCTGTTAGAGTTTGCACGTTCTCCCTGTGTCTGCATGGGTTTTCTTCTGTTAGTCTGGTTTCCTCCCACAGTCCAAAGATGTGCAGGTTAGGGTGAACTGGCCATGCTAAATTGCCCATAGTGTTCAGGGATGTGTAGCAATAGTCAGGAGTAATAGGGTAGGGGAATGGGTCTGCATGGGTTACTCTTCGGAGAGTCAGTGTGGACTTGTTGGGCCGAAGGGCTTGTTTCCACACTGTAGGGAAGCTATAAATTCTATAAAATGTCTTTTGCATTTTCAAATGATGAGTTAGAAAGAATAAAATCCTTTGGCAGTTGCAATGAAGACCATAAAGATCATTACAAAATATTCCAGTTTTGGAAAAATTAGTTTAAGCTTTAAGTGAACTTCAGGATTCACAGGTTAGAGTTAATTCATCTCCAAACAACCAAAATGAAACATTCAAACAGTTCATGTAGAATTGACCATTGTTTCTACACCCATTAATGTCATTCTCTAAGGCACGTCAGGACAAATCAAAAGAAGATACCATTAACACATTGCGGGAAGGATGCAAGTGTGAAGCAATTGTCTTGAAACTGAACGGTCAAAATCCTGGAATTTCCTCCCTAATGGCATTGTGTGTCTACCTAAAGCAGGTGGACTGCAGCAGTTCAAGAAGGCAGCTCACCACCACCTTCTCAAGGGCAACTTGGAACAGGCAATAAATGCTGGTCAGCCTGCGATGCTCACCTCCAACAAATGAATTAATAAATAAACAAGCAAATAAGTAAAGCCCTGCCATCCCCAGAGTCATGGATTAGTGGTGCTGGAAGAGCACAACAGTTCAGGCAGCATCCAAGGAGCTTTGAAATCAACATTTTGAGCAAAAGCCCTTCATCAGCCCTTCAAAAGCCCTGAAGGGCTTTTGCCTGAAACGTTGATTTCGAAGCTCCTTGGATACTGCCTGAACTGCTGTGCTCTTCCAGCATCACTAATCCAGAATCTGGTTTCCAGCATCCACAGTCATTGTTTTTACCATCCCCAGAGTCATACCAAATGTTAAGGTTTTTTTGAAATGTACCCCAATTTACCTGACTTTCAGACCAAGGTTGATAGAAAGGTGGGCCAGGTTTCTGCACTAAACAAAAATTATGTATTATGAGTAATTAGGTAATAGTTAAACAGATTTAATCCACTAGAATATAACACTATTACCTAAAACTCTAATCCCCTGACAAACGTTTCCTCACACGCACTCAAAAATAGACAAAGAAATTTGGAAAATAGCTTACTGGCTAAGGTAGAAAAAAAACTGGAAAGCCAGGACTTGGTTTCCCAATTCCGACATTAAGATTATCTGACTTTGGCGAACCTTGGTGTTCAGCTGTCTCTCTCTCTCTCTGGAAGGTGCAGATCCAGGGACTTTTTGAAAAGCTTTAGGGTCTCTGCCTCCACCACTAATTCAGGCAGCAAATTCCAGACACCCAGCACCCTCTGTAAAACCATTTTTCCTTACAGCCCGTCTCATCCTCCTGCCTCTTAACTCAAATCTGCAACCCCTGACTTTGAACTCTCTGCCAAGGGAAACAAGCTCCTCCGGTCTACTCTACCTTACCCCCTCACAATTTTGTATACTTCAATTACCTCACCCTCTGCCTTCTCTGTTCCAAGGAAAACAGCCCCAATCTCCCCAGAACTCCAATTCTCCAACCCTGGCAACATTCTAATAAACCTTCTCTGCACTCTCTCTCCAGAGCAAGTACGTCCTTGTAATGTGGTGACCTGAACTGCACATAATACTTCACTTGGCCTCACCAGTGTCTATACAGTTTCATTATTATATTCTCCATTTTGGTATTCTATACCTCTACCAATGAAGGAGACCATTCCACATGCCTTCTTTACAACCTTATCTACCCATATTGCTACCTTTAGGGACGTATACATTTGCACGCCAAGATTTCTCACTTCATCTACACCTCTCGGTATATTCCCATTTGTTGCATATTCTCTTTTACTGTTTGACCTCCGGAAATGCATTATTTCACAGTGACCAAAGGTTGAACACCACCTGTCACTTCCGTGCCCACTCCATCAATTCATATGTATCATTTTGGAGTTTATGACTATCATCTACTCTACCCACTACACAACCAATTTTTGTGGAGTCCACAAATTTCCCATTGGGTGTGCCCCACTTTCAAGTCCAAATCATGAATGTATAAAACAAACAGCAGGGGTCCCAAAGCTGAACCCTGTGGAACATCAATTGAAACAGCTTTCCATTCACATGGGTAGCTATAGCTCATTATCCTTTGTTTGCTGTTACTGAGCCAACTTTGGATCCAATTCAACACATCACCCTATACCCAAAGGCCTTTTATATTTTTGACCAGTCTGCCTCTGCCTTAGCTAATGCCTTACCAAGCCACAGCTGAGAATTAGGGCCAGACAGTTAAGGGGAGATATTAAGCCACAAAGGGCAGTAGATGTTTGCAACTCTCTTAACTAAGTTCTAGACATGACATTCTAACTAAGCAGCAGCATGTTACTTCTGGTGGGTGGTACGATAGAAAACCCCATTTAATGAGGTCTGATCTTCAGTTAATAAGATCATTAATAAGCAATAATCCTCCTTACCAGACAACGTACTGTAACCTAGTGAGAATTTCATGTCAACATGCAGGCCTTAGTTAAAAGATTCATTGAGTTGATTACAACATTGAGAACAGCCTTGCTGGATTTCTCGCATGATCCTGAATCCCACTAAGAATAAAGACACAGAGGTGGATGCATCAAAATTGAGCTAGAAGATGGTCTTCACATCATTTATTGTGATCACGGCTGAACAGAGCAGATTCAGTAAGCTATGCTTGATGCTGACCAGCTCAAAAAGCTCTTCACTGGCGGGTGGCCTGAACACATTCAGCAGGTCCCTGAGCAAGCATGCACTTCCTGTTTTTTAAGAGATAAATAAGACTCTAGGAATGTGATTTTCAAAGGCAAAGTTTGTGATTATTCCGCAAGCTCTACTTCAAGACATTCTAGACTATGTACATGGAGGAAACATGGACACAGAAAAAAAAAAATCAATAGATTGGCATGTGAATTAAACTATTGGCATGGCATCAATAAGGACATTGATCAACTGATCAAGTCATTAAAAAACATGTCAACCTCATCAACAATCAAGAGAACCTCTTCCTGTTCTACACAAAATTCCTTCTTAACCTCATCTTAGCCAGTGTGCAGTTCAATGGAATTCATATAAAGTATAGTCATTACAATTAACAATATGCAGTGTTACAGTCATATAATGTGGATGCAACATCAGTAAGCACAGAACACAGACTAATCTGCATCTCGGAGTTTATGAAAGTGTAAACAGTTAGTGTGATTAAGAACAACAGAGTACCTCTGTGTGCAGGATTGTGAGTAATATTTTCCATGTCTAACATAAACTCCAGTTCTGGTGACTGACTATTTCACTGACTATTCTATGTGACAAAACAAAGATACCACTAGTGCAATGTTTGCTGACACATTAACTACCACATCCAGGATGTTTGGTGTTCCACAATGAATTATGTCCAACACAATCTGTGCCCTTCCAAGACGTGAAGAAAGTTGTGTCCAATTCATTACCTCTTCTCCTCATTAACCTCAGCCTAACAGTCTCAGAGAATGCACTGTTCTTTTGTTAAAATCCATGATAATTAAGTGTAAGGTGAGTTGCCAAGATTTTTGGATAGCGTGATATATCCACATGCTACTCCTCCAGGCTGTGGTTCGCTCTCACCATCATCTCTCATGTTTGGGAGACAGGTCCACACATTGCCTTGCTCCCACACACTCACTAGCCAAGCACATGTGCACAATGTATTGTTGGAAAGAATGGTGAAAATAGCACAACAGCATGATCAATGTCTATGCAGGCATTGTATTAGGACTGAAGGCAGCGTTTGAGATCTCTGTATGAATACATGAGTTTGTAGCATTCTATATCATCGTGTCCTACATAGGTCACGTAACATTGTAAAAAGCAATTGTTAAATTCTGCACCATATCCAAGCTGTACGTAATCAATCACTAACCACAAAGGACAACTCTAATTCTGAAGCTATAATGCCAGACAACATCGATGACAAATGATAATCATCTATCTGTGATGTCAAACAGTACAGAGTGAAGGCACACAGCCAAGTTGTGATAATAGTAAACAGACTAGATCCTGTCGTGTTGTGCATACACCAAAGCTTTATCTTAATGAGTACAGATAATATACCTTTGTTCATCCTTGTAAAAGTTTATTGGAAAAGGACTCCCTTTGTTGAAAGGAGAAACAGGGGACTTTGTATCATTGGATTGAACCCAGAAAGGTAGTATAACTTTAAGACAGTTATATGACACCACAACATTGGATATTCCAAGGGTCCCTGACTTGTGGCCTCATATACTTACGAACAAGATCCCATACTACTATTAATTTCAAGGATCTGACATGCAAATATTCACTCATACTAGACAAATTAATCAGGTTAAAAGCAAATAAGCCCACTGACCCTGATGAACTGAATCCTAGGAACCCAAAATAAGTATCTAGAAAGATAATGGATACATCAGTTGTAATTTTCCAAAAAATCTTTGGATTTTCGACCAGTGGGGTTCCGCAAGGATCAATGCTGGGACTATAACTGTAATCAGTATATATTAATGATTTGGTGGAAGGAAGTGAATACAGACAACACAAAAACAGGTGGAAAGGCAGTTTGTGAGATGGATGCAGACAGTTTACAGAGAGATACGGTTAGGTTTAGTAGGTGGTTAAGAAGGTGCTAAATGGAGGATAATGTGGGAAAATATAAAATTGCTCATTTTAGGAAGGGGGAGCAAAAGAACAATATTATTTAAATGGAGAAAAAAACTTCAGAAAGCAGCAATTCAAAGTGACTTTGGGTTCCTTCTTCATTGTGATTGTAATGAGGTCAGCCAGCTGGACTCCATAGAATATGAGATCCTTGATTGGGGATTTTGGGGCAGCACAGTGGCTCAGTGGTTGGTGCTGTGAGGCAGCCGTGCTAGAGTCCCAGGTTCAATTCCAGCCTTGGGCGACTGTCTGTGTGGAGTTTGCACATTCTCCCCCTGTCTGTGTGGGTTTCCTCCGGGTGCTCTGGTTTCCTCCACAGTCCAAAGATGTGCGGGTCAGGTGAATTGGCCAAGCTAAATTGCACATAGTGTTAGCTGCATTAGTTAGAGTGAAATGGATCTGGGTGGGTTACTCTTTGGAGGGTTGGTGTGAACATATTGGGCCGAAGGGCCTGTTTCCAAGCTGTAGGGAATCTAATCTCATCTAATCTTAATCTGGTCCAATCAGGGAGCACTTGATGATAGATAAAAAGGGGAGTTCACCATGGGTGCTGGGGGGAAAAAATAAGCACTACTGTAGTTAGGCGGTAGTGTAGGGGTTTAAAAAAAAAATAAACAGGAGATGTCCCTACCCTCCCCTTCACTGTTTGATCACACAGCATTGCCCTTTAAAAAAAATAAAAAATAAATAGAGGAGTTTCAGAGATACTGCCATTCCGAAGAATGCTGTACTAAAGTCAAGGATTGTTTATGTGTAGATAAAGGTTGACTTGATGACTTGATACTGGGTACTCTGGAGTTATTTCAGGTATGAAACACAGAAAGCTAGCACACAGGTGCAACAGATAATTAGGAAAGCTAATGGAATGTTGGGCCTTATTTTTAAAGGGGGTTAGAGTGCAAGAATGGAGAATTCTTAGTGCAACTCTACAAGGTGCTGGTGAGACCCCATCTGAAGCACAATGTGCAGTTTTGACCCCTTAACTAAGAAAATATATTATTTCATTGGAAGCAGCTCAGAGAATGCTCACTGGAATGATCCCTGGTGTGGAGGGGATGTCTCATGAGCAAAAGTTACACAGGCTGGGACTCTACTCACTGTAACTTAGGAGAGTGAGAGGTGATCTCTCCAAAACATTTGGGATTTTGAAGGGGCTTGTCAGGGTAAATACCGAGAGGATGTTTCGCCTCATTGGAAAGTCTAGGATCAGACAGCATACTCTCAGAAATAAGGGGCGCCAATTTAAGAATGAGATGAGGAGACATTTCTTCTTTGAGGGTTGTGAATCCTTGGAACTCCTTACCACAGAGAGTTGTGGGGGCATAATCCTACTTAAGACTGAGATGTTCAAATTTTTGTTCAATAGGGGGATCAAGGGTTAGGAATTGGCTTAGCTCAGTTGGTTGGGTTGTTGGTTTACAGAGAAGTATGATGCCAACAGTGTGGGTTCAATTCCCATTGCTGATTTGAGGTTACAATGAAGGACTCTCCTTTTCAACCTCGACCCTCACCTGAGGTCTGGTGGCCCTTAGGTTAAATCACCACCAGTTGCTTCTCTCAAATGAGAGCAGTCCCTGTGGTCTGGTAAGACTATAGTGATGCAATAAGGGTTATGAGGAAAGGGCAGGAAAGCAGATTTAAGGAGTGTAGGATCAGTCATAATCCTACTGAATGATGAAGCAGGTTTAATGGGCTGAACAGCACACACCATTTCTTAATTCTTATGGTCTTACTTACACAGGGTTATTTTATATTGGATTGCATGGTGATCTGACTTGCGGGCAAATCAACATACAAATGTACTCAGGAACCAATCCATTCAGAACCCAGGAACTGCCTGTAAAGATCTGAGCCTCAACTTCACCAGGATGCAATTCAATGGAGTCAGTATAAAGAGTAATCATTACAGTCAACAATGTGCAGCGTTACAGTCATGTAATGCAGATGTACCATCAGTAAGCACAGAACATGTCTAAATCCAGGAGTTTGTGAAAGTGTAAATAGTTAGTGTGATTAAGAAACTTGAAGGCATCCATCTCAACAAAACCCCAGTCTATATCGTATACAATACATGGGGTAGCAAAGACGGAAGCACCCAGATGATATCATACTGGCAATGATGCTTGACCCAAGAAATCACATCATAGTGGAAAGAATTCAGAGAATGGACACAAACATTATTAGGATTATTATTAAATGTTGTCATTGGTCACTGGTGCAACCTCATCTCAGATGCTTCTCCTTTATTGATTCTGCTTCGATCAATGATTTTGCAGAATTCTACACGCTAAAAACCCTGTTCAAAACAAAAAATATGTTTACTGATTCTTTTACCTTTTAACCTATGAAACGTCTCTATTCTCAAGAAAAAACCCAAGTTCTCCTTATCACTAAAACCTCTCATCCTTGATGTCATCTTCATAAATCTCAGCAGTGCTGTTGCCGTGGCTATCATATTTTTTCTATTACAATCTGTTGTGAAGGTGAAGCGGCTCATAACTTAGCACACAAAATGGATTCACACTAAATACAATGGTTATACGGTTTCAGTTTTGGGTGCAATTAATGGAATTGACAATGGCCCATTATTATCAGACAACCTATAGTGTACAAGTCCAATTTGCCTAATCTCTCTTCATAGGACCAGTCCCAGACACCAGTCTGGTAAACTGTCATTGCACTCCCTCTATGGTAATAATGTCTTTCCTGAGATAAGAGACTTAAGTTGTACACACGGTATTACAGGTGTGGTCTAATCAAACTCCTAACGAATTGAAGCATTGTCTTTACTACTCGTGTATTCATATCCTCTTGCAATAAAGGTTTGTGTTTCATTAGCCTTACAAAAAGCTTGCTACAGCTGTATATTAACCTTCCTTTACTTTTTGAGAAAGACATGTGGGTCCCCTTGTACATCTACACTTGACTGATTAGCAAGGTTAGATCTTATGGAATACAGGGAGAACTAGCCATTTGGGTACAGAACTGGCTCAAAGCTAGAAGATAGAGGGTGGTGGTGGAGGGTTGTTTTCAGACTGGAGGCCTGTAACCAGTGGAGTGCCACAAGGATCGGTGTTGGGTCCACTACTTTTCATCATTTATATAAATGATTTGGATGCGAGCATAAGAGGTAGAGTTAGTAAGTTTGCAGATGACACCAAAATTGGAGGTGTAGTGGACAGCGAAGAGGGTTACCTCAGATTACAACAGGATCTAGACCAGATGGGCCAATGGGCTGAGAAGTGGCAGATGGAGTTTAATTC
>NC_057725.1:29163200-29165983 GCF_004010195.1 Chiloscyllium plagiosum
ATGTTGCCAGGGTTGGAGGATTTGAGCTACAGGGAGAGGCTGAACAGGCTGGGGCTGTTTTCCCTGGAGTGTCGTAGGCTGAGGGGTGACCTTATAGAGGTTCACAAAATTATGAGGGGCATGGATAGGATAAATAGACAAAGTGTATGGAATGAGCTGCTAAAGGATGTGGTGGAGGCTGGTACAATTGTAACATTTAAGAGGCATTTGGATGAGTATATGAATAGGAAGGGTTTGGAGGGATATGAGCCAGGTGCTAGCAGGTGGGACTAGATTGGGTTGGGATATCTGGTCGGCATGGACAGGTTGGACCGAAGGGTCTGTTTCCATGCTGTACATCTCTATGCTCCATGTTATAGCATATGGATGTCTCTTTTCTCTGTATTTAAAAATATTCCTGCACACATTTGGAAAAGCTATCCTGGAAACACTTTAATGCAGCTGGCAACTTGTTTATTGACTAAAGTTAGCATTCTTGACAAAGGTCTGGAATCCATCAAACAAAAATAAAGACCTGTGGATGCTGGAAATCAGAAACAAAAACAGAAATTGCTGGGAAAACTCAATAGGTCTGGCAGCATCTGTGAGGAGTTAGCAGAGTTAACATTTCTGGTCCAATTATGAAGAAGGGTCACTGGACCCGAAACATTAATTCTTCTTTCTCCCGTCAGATGCTGTCAGACCCACTCTTTTCCAGAAGTTTCTGTTTTTGTTACCATCGCCTGAGTAATTTGATTTGAAGTCACTGAGAGTGACATTTAAAAAGAGAATTTTGTTAAACCATCAAAACATTTAGTAGATGTACCCCAGTTAGCTGGCCGAGCCAGCGATGCCCATGGCCCATGTCCCATGTGAATGACAAAAGACTTCAAATAGTGATTAAATGGTACTTATTTTTTAAAAACTTGCATGTTTTCAGCACTATTGACAACCTCAGGTGTCTCAACAGGTTTTGCAACTTATAACAGTAGTCACTGCTGTAATGTAGCATCAGGGTTAGACTGTTATATTAGACAACTTGTACACACTAAGCTCCCACAAACAGCAATGCTAAAATGACCCAGCAATTTGTATTTGGAGAGTGAATGAGTAAGCGTTGAATGCTGATCAGGGCATCAGGGGATAACTCCCGGGTTCTTTAAACTGGCGACATAAAATCTTTCAGACACAGGCAGGGAGTCAGTTTAACAGCTCATCCAAAAGATAGCAGCTCGATTTCCAGTTCAAGTTTCTGTAGTAGCACTTGAAGACACAGTTTTCTGACTCAACAGCAAGAGTGCTACCCACGGAGCCATGACTGATAAATGCAATCTTGATCTCTCTCAGCCCATAATTACAATTTAGTTAAACACAATGCACTGACTCATCGTTCTCTTTTCACATACCAACAGACCCACTGTGCATTTTCACCAATGCTGGTGTCAATTTCAGATCGCACCTCCCTATTTTAGTTCTTTCCGAAGTGCACCGCACTAGCTCTTCTATTGCGTTACCTTGATATTCTCTTGTCTTACCCCGAGGCTGACTGCTGTCTCGATTTTGCTAATGTCCATTCCGTTATAGAGGATTAAGATGACCATCAGGAATAGGATGAGCCAACACAAATTCCGGCACCGAATGCATCGAGGGAACAGTCTACACTTCATTATGCCTCTTAGTCCCCTAAAACATATACACAAGCACAGAAATATTTAAAAAAAGAGCAAAATGTGCATTTCTACAGCGCCTATCACATCCTCAGGAAGTACCAAAGTGCTCTACAAACAATGAAATGCTTCTGAAATGTAGTCAGTGACACAGTTTGATAATGAGCAGACAACCTGTTTTCGTGATGTTGTTTGTGAGGTAAACACAGACCTGTATAACCCTGTGAAACTGTTGCAGAAACTATTCCAGTGCTGTCCTGCTCAGTCTCCCATAAGATAAGTGGGAAAACTGAGGACTTGGAAGCTTTTAAAGAGCAACAGAGGATTACTAAGAAGGAAATACGCAGAGGAAAAATGAGGTACGAAGGTAAACTGGCCAAGAATATTAAGGAGGATAGTAAAAGCTTTTTTAGGTATGTGCAAGGCAAAAAAATGGTTAGGACAAAAATTGGGCCCTTGAAGACAGAAACAATATTACTAAGAACAAAGAAATGGCAGAGGAATTAAATGGGTACTTCAGACCTGTGTTCACTTGGGAAGACACAAGCAATCCCCCTGAGGTAACAGTGGCTGAAGGACCTGAACTTAAGGGAATTTAAATTTGCCAGTATTTGGTGTTGGAGAGACTGTTAGGTCTGAAGGTTGACAAGTCTCCGGGGCCTGATGGTCTGCATCCCAGAGTACTGAAGGAGGTGGCTCGGGAAATCATGGATGCGTTGGTGATTATTTTCCAGAGTTCAATAGATTCCGGGTCGTTTCCTGAGGATTGGAGGGTGGCTAATGTTATACCACTTTTTAAGAAAGGTGGACGAGAGAAAGCAGGTAATTATAGACCAGTTAGTCTGACCTCAGTGGTGGGAAAGATGCTGGAGTCTATTATAAAGGATGAAATTACGACACATCTGGATAGTAGTAACAGGACAGGTCAGAGTCAGCATGGATTTATGAAGGAGAAATCATGCTTGACTAATCTTCTTGAATTTTTTGAGGATATAACTATGAAGTTGGACGAGGGAAATACAGTAGATGTAGTGTACCTGGACTTTCAGAAAGCTTTTGAAAAAGTCCCACACAGGAGGTTAGTGAGTAAAATGAGGGTGCATGGTATTGGGGGCAAAGTACTAAATTGGATTGAAA
>NC_057725.1:29166410-29199541 GCF_004010195.1 Chiloscyllium plagiosum
GCTGATGGGTGAGTCCGAACCAGAGGACACAGCTTAAAAATACGGGGTAGATCATTTAGGACAGAGATGAGGAGAAACTTGTTCACCCAGAGAGTGGTGGCTGTGTGGAATGCTCTGCCCCAGAGGGCAGTGGAGGCCCAGTCTCTGGATTCATTTAAGAAAGAGTTGGATAGAGCTCTCAAAGATAGTGGAATCAAGGGTTATGGAGATAAGGCAGGAACAGGATACTGATTAGGAATGATCAGCCATGATTATATTGAATAGCGGTGCAGGCTCGAAGGGCTGAATGGCCTACTCCTGCACCTATTGTCTATTGTCTATTGTCTATTCAATAAACAATAGTCATTCATCCTCTACAGAGACTCAAGTTAGCCCAAACACCCCCGTCCTCTTCCTGGTCTACACCAGCTCTTGGTCCTACAATACTTTAAATGTACAATTCATGGTTTTGTGATCAAACTCTCCATGGCTTCATCTCTCCCTAACTTTGGTAAGCATTTATCATATATCCCAATGTAACCCCTCTGGCCTTACAACCTTTTGGGGTCTCAATTTTCCTTCAATTCTCACATCTTATGAATTTTTTTCTTTATTCATTCATGGGATATGGGCATCGCTGGCTGGCCCAGCATTTATTGCCCATCCCTTGTCGTCCTTGTGAAGGCGGTGATGAGCTGTCTTCTGAAAGCACTGCAAACTATTTGTTGTCGGTAGGCCCACAATGTCTTCAGGAAGGTATGCATCTGCTACCCATGTTCTTCTAGGTGACAATGACTCTGTGTTATCTCAGGCAGCTTGGAGAATTTCTGCAGTGCATCTTCTAAGTAGTACCTGCTGCTGCCACTGCATGTCGGTGGTGGAGGGACTTAATGTTTGCAGATGTGGCACCAATCAGGTGGGCTGCTTTATCCTGATGTCATTGAGCTTCTTGAGTGTTGTTGGGGCTGCACTCACGCAGGCAAGTGGGGAGTATTCCATCACACTCCTGACTGGAGTCTTGTAGATGGCAGACAGACTTTAGGAGATCAGGAGATGAATCCCTCACCGTAGAATGCCTAATCTCTGACCTGCTCTTGTAGCCATGAGATTCATTTGGCTAGTCTAGCTCAGTTTCTGGTGAATGACAATCTCCAAAAGATTGACAGCAATGATAATGCCACAGAATGCCAAGGTGTGATGGTTAGATTCTCTCTTATTGGAGTTAGTCATTACCTAGCATTTGTGGGGTTTGAATGTCACTTGCCATTTGTCAGCCCAAAGGTCCAGGTCCAGGTCCAGGTCTTGCTGTAATAATAACAATCCTTCTACAATGTGTAGTCATTGCTGGAAAGACCAGCATTTGTTACAGATACCTAAAGGTTTTTGAGATGATGATGAGCTGCCTTGTCATTATTTCATTGCTACTTGTTGGGACTAGCTATGTGCAAATTGGCTGTTAATTCCTTGGGGTGTTTAGAGGTTTGAAAGGTCTAAATAAATGTAAGTCATTTTGTTTATTTAGTTCCTCCCGTCTTCCACCCGACTACAGATCTACCCCTCCTCTCTTACTCCTGTCTCTGTAATTACTGAAAACCTCTTCCATCTCTAACATTTCCAGTTCTGAAATTCAGCTGTTAATATTTCAGATTTCCAACATATACAGTATTTTACTTTTATTTCATTCATTTACAGTTTGTTCATTTACAGAGAAATTATGCAAATTGTCAAATATGCAAAACCAACTGTGACCAGCAGTATATACTATTTACAAGATGCGCTGCAGAAATTCACCAATGACAGCACCTTCCAAACACACAATCACTTCCATCTAGAAAGGCAAGGGCAACAGATATGTGAAAATACCATCATCTGCAAATTCCCCTCCAAGCCACTCACCGTTCTGAATTGGAAATATATCACTGTTCCTCATTGTCGTTGAATCAAAATCCTGGAATTCCGTCCCTAATGGCATTATGGGTCAACCTACAGCAAATGGATTACAGTGGTTCAGGAAGGCAGCTCACCATCATCTTCTTAAGGGCAACTAGGGATGGACTATAAAAACTGGCCAATCAGCAACACCCGCGTCCCATGTGAATAACAAAAGACTACAAATAGTAGTTCAATGGTACTTTTTTAAAAAACTTGCATGCTTTCAGCACAACGCACTCAGATGTCCCAACAGGTTTTACAACTTCAAACAGTAGTCAATGCTGTAATGTAACATCAGGGTTATTCTGTAATTTTAGGCAACTTGCCTTTGTTGCAGGCACTTCAGAACCTCAAAGAAAGAAAACAAGTATAGTAATATAATTTTATTTTTAAAAGCAAGCACTTTTCGCCAAACCCCCACACGCCAACCTCCGCGTTTGTGTGTGTATGGACACAGATACTTTGCATGCATGAAGTTTTTACACTACAAAGGTCTGCCTTGCATTCATGAGGAGGTGTGGTTCAAACAAAGTGAATTTTTTATTTTACAAAGTTTGAGTCAGGACTGCTAACCAGATCACAAAACCAAATTTATTTTGATAAATGTGTAAGGATTCCAATTCAGATTTGAATTTATGTTGGAAGAGGTTTGCTTTAATATTTAACAGCGTAGATTGGGTTTGGAGTTATGTGAATTGGTAATGATTAAGCCTGTGCTGTTTTGATCTTGCGTCAGAGACCTTTTACAAAGGTTATAAGATGTTTTTAAAGGGAAAGTTTGAAGTTCTTACTCTGAAATAGGTGGGAATAAAAGGAATTTACAGAAGTTTTAAAAAGTTTATTTTATTCCTAAGAAAATAGGTTGAATTAGTTTGTTGGTATTTGAGGGAAGACACGTGCTTCTCAACTCTAAACAAAAGATTGCAGTCTTGAAAGAATTGAAAGAGCAATTGAAATGCTGAGCACGGTATTGTCAGAAATTATTTTGTCCAACACACCAACTAAACTAAAAATAGCATTCATCATGTCAGCGAAATCATGCTCATTGTTTTGCTAAGTTGTTGTCCGATATTAGATAAATGATCCATCAAATGTATGTAATCTTCCATGAGCACTGTGAATAGGTCTGTTCCTGCAGTTATCCAAAGATGGATGGAACATCGTGAGGGTGTAGAGGTTCCCTCTGCTGCTGGGGTCGGTATGTTTTCAAGGCCTCATATGAATTCACAAGTTATTGAGTATCTTGATTCTCTCCTGGCAACTGCACAGATTCACATACCAGCCATCTTGTCCAGATTATACTCATGTGCCCCTGATGTTATGCGGGCATGATCCTTCGGCATAATGCTTTTGGTATTAGCACTTATTTACCCATGAAGATGATATATGAAATTGTTTTCTGTACGGCCAAAGTGAATGAATCTTCTCAGGTACCTCTTTAATACTGTCAGGCCATACCTGAATAATGATCTTTGTAACTTTTGTAGTTGCTCATCTTCACAAAATGCCAATTGCAACTGATCACACTAGTTTATTACTCTTTGGTCAACTCCAAATTTGAGAATGTCTACAACTTTGTATTCAAGAACAAGTGTAGATCAAGTGGAATGTCTTCATATTTGTGAGAGCTAGGTAATCTGTGCAGCTTGTTAGAAGTAGCCATGCTGGTACCTAGTGCATTTCTTGCCATTATTTGAGATTACATGATGCCAAATACTACAGATAATGTCTTGTGCTCAAAATTGGAATATCTAATTGTGCTTCAGAGGCTTCAAACCAAGAGCAGTAGGTTCTCTGTCTCAGAAAGGACACTCCACTGAGTCTTTTTGTAAAGCATCCAATTCACAAACCATGTCTTTTTTGGGGTGGTAGATGTATCGTTCAGTCCTGGGACATGGGCATTGCTGGACCAGCAATTATTGCCCATCCCTAGTTGCCCTTGAGAAAGTGGTGCTAAGCTGAACCCTGAAATCCACCTGCTGTATGTAGACTCACAATGCCATTAGGGAGAGTTTTCCAGGATATTGACTCAGCGACAGTGAAGGAAAGGAGACACATTTCCAAGTCAAGATGGTGAGTTGCTTGAAGGGAATCTGCTGCCCTTGTGCTTCTAGATGGTAGGGGTTGTAGGTTTGGAAGGTGCTGTTGAAGAAGACTTGGTGAATTTCTGCAGTGCATCATGTGGATGGTACACAGTGCTGTTACTGAGTAATAGTGGTGGACAGTTTCAGTGAGCAAGGTTTTATTGACAAATCCTGCTAGAGATAATTTAATACATATTGGTGGTCACCTTGACACAATTATGGGACATCATCCTTGAACAAATGTCCCAGCAGAGATACTGTCTTCTCAAAGTTGGGAAGATACAGTGAGAGGAAATTTTAAAATGAGGCAATATCTTAGACCCTCTTTACCCTGTGGATTTGTTATTTACTTAACCTCCTCGATTTTCCCTAGATCAGGATGGGTGGCTCAAAAGGTAGAAGACAGAGGGTGGTGGTACAGGGTTGTTTTTCAGACTGGAGGCCTGTGACCAGTGAACTGCCACAAGGATCGATGCTGGGTCCACTACTTTTCATCATTTATATAAATGATTTGGATGTGAGCATAAGAGGTATAGTTTGTAAGTTTGCAGTGTGGCACAGTGCTGCCTCACAGCGCCAGAGACCCAGGTTCAATTTCCGCCTCAGGCGACTGATTATGTGGAGTTTGCACATTCTCCCCACGTCTGCGTGGGTTTCCTCCGGGTGCTCCGGTTTCCTCCCACAGTCCAAAAACATGCAGGTTAGGTGAATTGGCCATGCTAAATTGCCCGTAGTGTTCGGTGAAGGGGTAAATGTAGGGGAATGGGTCTGGGTGGGTTGCGCTTCAGCGGGTCGGTGTGGACTTGTTGGGCTGAAGGGCCTGTTTCTACACTGTAAGTAATCTAATCTAATGACATCAAAATTGGAGGTGTTGTGAACAGCGAAGAAGGTTACCTCAGATTATAACGGGATCTTGATCAGATGTGCCAATGGGCTGAGAAGTGGCAGATGGAGTTTAATTTAGATAAATGTGAGATGCTGCGTTTTGGGAAAGCAAATTTTAGGACTTATGCCTAATGGTAAGGTCCTAGGGAATGTTGCTGAATAAAGAGACCTTGGTGTGCAGGTACAGATCTCCTTGAAAGTGGAGTCGCAGGGAGATAGGATAGTGAAGAAAGCTTTTGGTATGCTTCCCTTTATTGGTCAGAGTATTGAGTACAGGAGTTGGGGGGTCATGTTGCGGCTGTACAGGATATTGATAAGGCCACTTTTGGAATACTGCATGCAATTCTGGTCTCCTTCCTATCGGAAAGATGCTGTGAAACTTGAAGTGGTTCAAAAAAAGATTTACAAGGATGTTGCCAGGGTTGGAGGATTTGAGCTATAGGGAGAGGTTGAATAGGCTGGGGCTGTTTTCCCTGGAGTGTCGGAAGCTGAGGGATGACCTTATGAAGGATTATAAAATCATGAGGGGCATGGATAGAGTAAATAGACAAAGTCTTTTCCCTGGGGTCAGGGCATTGAGAACCAGAGGGCATAGGTTTAGGGTGAGAGAGGAAAGATATAAAAGAGACCTATGGGGCAACATTTTCACATAGAGGGTGGTACGTGTACGGAATGAGCTGCCAGAGGAAGTGGTGGAGGCTGGTACAATTGCAACATTTAAAAGGCATTTGGATGGGTATATGAATAGGAAGGGTTTGGAGGGATACGGGGTGGGTGCTGGCAGGTGGGACTAGATCGAGTTGGGATGCCTGGTCGGCATGGACGAGTTGGACCAAAGGGTCTGTTTCTGTGCTGTACATCTCTGTGACTCTACGACTCTATGACTCCATGAATAGAGTAAGTACGTACAAAGAAATTGATCCGGCTGATGGAGACGTGGCATTTAATGCGTTTCTGTTAACAGTAGGTGAAGGCTGTAATCATGCTCTTATTAATGACTGTGCTATCATCAGCTATACAATACAACCAGGTAGAATCTCAATAATCCTAACCACTTATTATCTGTATTTGGAACAGTTTCCTAGAACAATATGTGGTGGGTCCAAAGAGGGGTCAGGCTATTTTGGATACAGTGATGTGTAATGAGGCAGGTTTAATAAATGATGTCAGTATAAAAGATCCCCTGGGAAACAGTGAGTGCAATGTGGTAAAGTTTAGCATTCAGTTTGAGAGGGAGGATCATGGGTTGAAAACCATGCACTAAGCTTAAGTAAGTCATAGTCCTAGGGATGTACAACATGGAAACAGACCGTTCGATCCAACTCATCCAGCTGACCAGATAGCCCAACCCAATCTAGTCCTATTTGCCAGCACTTGGTCCATATCCCTCCAAACCCTTCCTATTCATATACCCATCCAGATGCCTTTTAAATGTTGCAATTGTACCAGCCTCTGCCACTTCCTCTGGCAGCTCATTCCATACGTGCCCTACCCTCAGTGTGAAAAAGTTGCCCATTAAGTCCTTTTTAAAATCTTTCCCCTCTCACCTTAAACCTATGCCCTCTAGTTCTGGATTCCCCCACCTCAGGGAAAAGACCTTGTCTATTTACCCTATCCATGCCCCTCATGATTTTATAAACCTTAATAAGGTCACCCCTCAGCCTCTGACGCTCCAGGGAAAACAGACCCTGCCCACTCAGCTTCTCTCTAAAGCTCAAACCATCTAATCCTGGCAACATTGTTGCAAATCTTTTCTGAACCCTTTCAAGTTTCACAACATCCTTCAGATAGGTGGGAGACCAAAATTGCACACAATATTCCAAAACTGGCCTAACTAATGTGTAAACTCCACCTGCCAATCTTCAGCCCTTTGGCCCATCTGATCACATTGTACTAGGAGGTAACCTTCTTTGCTGTCCACTACATCTCCAACTTACTAACTATACCTCCTATGTACACATCCAAATTATTTATATAAATGACAAAAAGTAGTGGGCCCAGCACCGATCCTTGCGGCATACCACTGATCATTGGCCTCCAGTCTGAAAAGCAACACTCTACCACCACCCTCTGTCTTCTAGCTTTGAGCCAGTTCTGTATCCAAATGGCTAGTTGTCCCTGTATTCCACGAGAGCTAACCTTGTTAACCAGTCTACCATGAGGAACCTTGTTGAACACCTTACTTAAGTCCACATAGATCAGATCCACTTTCTGCCCTCATCAATCCTCTTTGTTACTTCTTCAAAAAACTCAATCAAGTAGTGAGACATGATTTCCCACTCACAAAGCCATGTTGACTATCCCTAATCAGTCCTTGGCTTTTCCAAATGCATGTAAATCCTGTCTCTCAGGATTCCCTCCAACAACATGCCCATCACCAATGTCAGGCTCACCAGTCTATAGTTTCCTAGATTTTCCTTACCACCTTCCTTAAACAGTGGCACCACGTTAGCCAACCTCCAGTCTTCTGGCATCTCACCCATGACTATTGATGAAACAAGTATTCCAGCAAGGGGCCCAGCCATCAATTCCATAGCCTCCCACAGAGTTCTAGGGTACACCTGATCAGGTCCTGGGGATTTATCCACTTTTATGCACTTCAAGACATCCAGCACCACTTCCCCTGTAATATGGCTGGCTGACAGAAGGCAGAGAGTGGTTGTAGATGGAAAGTATTCTGCCTGGAGGACAGTGTTGAGTGGGGTCCCACAGGGCTCTGTTCTTGGGCCTCTGCTCTTTGCAGTTGACTTGGATGAGGAGGTTGAGGGGTAGGTTAGTAAATTTGCTGGATGAGGAGGTTGAGGGGTAGGTTAGTAAATTTGCAGATGACACAATGGTTGGAGGTGTCAGCGATAGTATTGAGGGCTACTGCAGGCTGCAGTGCAACATAGACAGGATGCAGAGCTGGGCTGAAAAATGGCAGATGGAGTTCAAACTGGATAAATGTGCAGTGATGCATTTTGGAAGGCCAAACTCAAATGCTGAAGATAGGATTAAGGACAGGATTCTTGGCAGAGTGGAGAACAGAGGGATCTTGGTGTTCAAGTACATAGATCCCTCAAAGTTGCCACCCAAGTGGTTGTTAAGAAAGCTTATGGTGTTTTGGCTTTCATTAACAGTGGGATGGAGTTTAAGAGCCACGAGGTTTTGCTGCAGCTTTACAAATCCCTGTTGAGACCACACTTGGAATATTGTGTTCAGTTCTGGTCACCCTACTATAGGAAAGATACAGAGGCTTTGGAGAGGGTGCAAAGAAGGTTTACCAGGATGCTGTCTGGACTGGAGGGTTTGCCTTATGAAGAAAGATTGAATAAACTTGGACTTTTCTCTCTGGAGAGAAGGAGGAAGAGAGAAGACCTGATCGAGGTGTACAAAATAATGAGTGGAATGGATAGAGTCAAGAGCCAGAGACTTTTCCCCAGGGCAGGATTGACCGGTACAAGAAGTCATAGTTTGAAGATATTAGGAGGAAGGTATAAAGGAGACGTCCGAGGAAGGTTCTTTATGCAGAGAGTTGTGAAGGCATGGAATATGTTGCCAGCGGTGGTGGTGGCAGCAGAGTCATTAGGGACATTTAAGCAACTACTGGACATGCACATGGATAGCAGTGAGTGAGGGGTGAGTAGGTTAAGTTACTATATTTTACATTAGGATTAAATCTCAGCACAACATCGTTCTGAGCTGTACTTTTCTATGTTCTATGGTCTATGGACATTTTTCAAAATGTCACCATCTATTTCCCCAGATTCTATATTTTCCATGTCCTTCTCCACAGTAAATACTGATGCAAAATACTTGCTTAGTATCTCCCCCATCTCCTGCGGCTCCATGCGTAGGCAGCCTTACTGATCTTTGAGGGGCCCTATTCTCTCCCTAGTTACCCTTTGTCCTTAATGTATTTATAGAATCACTTTGGATTCTCCTTAAATCTATTTACCAAAGCTATCTCATGTCCCCTTTCTGCCCTCCTGATTTCCCACTTAAGTATATACCCACTGCCTTTATATTCTTCTAAGGATTCGCTCAATCTATCCTGTACATATCGGATATATGCTTCCTTTCTTTTCTTAACCAAACCCTCAATTGCTTTAGTCATCCAGCATTCCCTACACCTACCAGCCTTTCCTTTCAACCTAATAGGAATATACTGTCTCTGGACTCTCGTTATCTCATTTTCAAAGGCTTCCCATTTTCCAGCCGTCCCTTTACCTGCGAACATCTGTGCCCAATCAGCTTTTGAAAGTTCTTGCCTAAAACTGTCAAAATTGGCCTTCCTCTAAATTTGAACTTCAACTTTTAGATCCAGTCTATCCTTTCCCATCACTATTTTAAAATTAATAGAATTATGGTTGCTCGCCCCAAAGTGCTCCCTCACTGACAACTCAGTCACCTGCCCTGCCTTATTTGCCAAGTGTAGGTCAGGATTTGCACCTTCTCTAGTTGGTACATCCACATACTAAATCAGAAAGTTTTCTTGCACACACTTAACAAATGCTTCTCCGTTTAAACTCTTAACACTATGGCAGTCCCAGTATACTTTTGGAAAGTCAAAATCCCCTACCATAACCATCCTATTATTCTTACAGATAGCTGAGATCTTATAAATTTTTTTCTCAATTTCCCACTAACTATTAGGGGGTCTATAATACAATTCCAATAAGGTGATCATCCCTTTCCTATTTCTCAGTTCCACTCAAATAACTTCCCTGGATGTATTCCCAGAAATATCTTCCCAAGTACAGCTGTCATGCTATTCCTTATCAAAAACTCCATTCCCCCTCCTCTCGTCTCCCTTTCTATCCTTTCTATAGCATTTGTATCCTGGAACATTAAGCTGCCAGTCCTGTTCATCCCTGAGCCATGTTTCTGTAATTGCTATGATATCCCAGTCCCATGTTCCTAACCATGCCCAGAGTTCATCTGCCTTCCCTGTTAGGTCTCTTGCATTGAATCAATGCAGTTTAATTTATCAGTCCTACCTTGTTCTCTGCTTTGTCCCAGCTTGCCCTAACTGTTTAACTGTTCCTTTTCCCAACTTTATCAGTCTCAGATTGATCTCTTTCCTCAATATCTCCCTGGGACCCACCCACCTCACTAGTTTAAATCCTCCCGAGCAACTCTCACAAATCTGCCTGCCGGTATATTAGTCCCCTTCCAATTTAGGTGCAATCCATCCTTCTTGTACAGGTCACTCCTACCCGAGAAGAGATTTCAATGATCCAAAAATATGACTCTTTCTCCTAAACACCAGCTCCTCAGTCATGCATTCATCTGCTCTATCCTCCTATTCCTGACCTCACCAGCTCAAAGCACCAGGAGTAATCCATATATTACTATTCTCGAGGACCTCCTTTTTAAATTCTAGGCTAACTTTCTATATTCTCCCTTCCTATGTTGTTAGTTCCAATATGTACAATGACGTCCTGCTGGTCTCTCTCCCATTTGAGAATATTTTGCAGCCTCTCTGAGACATCCTTGATCGTGGCACCAGGGAGGTAACACACAATTCTGATTTTTCGCTACTTGCCGCAGAGACGTCGGCCTGTGTCTCTGACTAGACAGTCGCCTATCACAATTAATTGCTTGGAACCTGATGGACCCCTCATTACATTACAGCCTGTCTTGATACCAGAAACTGTTTGTGTACAATCCCGAAAGAGTCCATCACCCCCTATGTTTTCCAAAACAGCATATTTGTTTGAGGTGGGGATAGTTACAGGAGACTCCTGCACTACCTCCCTAACCCACCTACCTTTCCTGGAGTAAACCCATCTATCTGACTGTATCTGCGGTTTTTCTTCCTTCCTATCATCCATCACACACCACCACCCCCAGCTCCTGTAAATTCCTCATTGGCTCTAACTGCTGGCCCAACCAATCCATGCGATCTGATAGCGTGCACAACCAAACACACTTCCTGCACACATAATCATCAGTAACATGGAAACTCTCCCTAATCTCCCACATCCGACAGGAACAGCATATCACTCTCTATCGTTGCTCCTTCACAATCTACAGACCCAGAAAATAACCCATCTTACAGCTCTAAAAACACTGCTCCAGGCTAAACTAGTACTTGTGGTCAAATTTATTCAAGGGACACATCTCAATAAAACATATAATCAAGAAAGAGCTCACGCTACTCACTATTGTAGATTTACAGCAAGGTTACACTTAAAAACTATGCACTTAACTGCTCTAGTATTGTAAGATCTCCTACACAGGTTTGTCTAAGGTCAGCTGGGAATTTTGCTGTTTGTTCATTTTTCCCAGACACACTCCAATGTCCAGAGATACTTGAACCCAAACAGCAAAGGCTATAGTAACTGTGCAGATTCACTGCTGTGTCAGACAGCAATGTAGGTTTCTCTCTCTGACCACCTGGTTGCTGCCTTTTGTCTGTCTTCCTCCTTCTCAAAGTGCCATTGTCTTGATCTTTTCTCTCCCAAAGTTCCAAAACAATGCCACAGCATATAAAACAGTAATTGCTGCTCCTGGAATTCGAGGAAATCAGCCGCAAAGATGGTTGAGGAGCAGTGGCAGAGGTGTAAGGAAATGGTGCACAGCTCACACCAAAGACATATTTCAGTGAGGAAGAAGGATTCAAGGAAGGGATAAACCAACCACAATTAACCAGGGCAGTTAAGCAGAGCATCAAATTGAAGGGAAAAATCATACAATGTGACAGCGATCAGTAGTATGCTAGAGGATTGGGAAGATGTCAAAAGACAACCACAAAAAAAGCGATAAAACAAACTTTTGAGGATAAACTTGCAAACAATTTCAAGACAGACAGCAAGTGCTTCTTTAAATATATAAAAAGGAAGAGGAAAGCTGAAGTCAACATTTGCTCCTCAGGGAATGAGGCTGGGGAAATAATTAAAGGAAACCAGGAATTAGCAGAGGAATTGAATAAACACCTTGCATTCGTCAGCAAGCCTGCCATGTCCAAGCTCATTCCTGATGAAGGGCTTTTGCCTGAAATGTCAATTGTCCTGCTCTCTGGATGCTGCTCGACCTGCTGTGCTTTTCTAGCACCACTCTAATCCAGACTTCCAAGCTCAGTGCTTTGTGTTATCTTTGCTCAAACATAGGAAGATATTAATGTGCTTACAGAGATTTTCCTACCAAAATGCATCACTTCAGGAGTATGATATTAAGTTTCATAAATCATTCCATCCTGATGAAGGGCTTTTGCCTGAAATGTCGATTTTTCTGCTCCTTGGATGCTGCCTGATCTGCTGTGTTTTTCCAACACCACACTCCTGACTGTCATTCCATCCATTCCACTAGCCTGTTTATACCATCTGGGTGCTTATCACTACCGTCCACTCAATAGTATTTACAAATAGTGTCATAGAGATGTACCGCACGGAAACAGACCCTTCGGTCCAACTCATCCATGCCGACCAGATATCCCAACCCAATCTATCCCATTTGTCAGCACCTGGCTCATATCTCTCCAACCCTTCCTATTCATATACCCATCCAGATGCCTTTTCAATGTTGCAATTTTACCAACCTCCACCACTTCCTCTGGCAGCTCATTCCATACACGTACCACCCTCTGTGTGAAAAAGTTGTCCTTTTAGTCCATTTTACATTTTACCCCTCTCACCCTTGACCCCAGGGAAAAGACCTTGTCTATTTATCCTATCCATGTTCCTCATGATTTTTTAAGCCTCAATAAGGTCACCCCTCAACCTCCAACGCTCCAGGAAAAACAGCCCCAGCCTACTCAGGCTCTCACTGTAGCTCAAATCCTCCAACCCTAGCAACATCCTTGTAACTCTTTTCTGAACCCTTTCAAATTTCACAACATCTTTCCGATAGGAAGGAGACCAGAATTGCACACCATATTCCAAAACAGTCTCATCAACATCCTGTACAGCCGCAACAGGGCCTCCCAACCCTTATACTCTGACCAATAAAGGAAATATTCAGACTTCTGCAAATTTTGAAACTGTGTCCTACATCCCCAAGTGTAAGTCATTCCTAGATATCAAGAAAAGTAGGGATCCTCACACCAATCACTGGAAACCCAGTGAATACTTCCCTCCAGTCCAAAATACGATGATTCACTGCAATTTTTTCTGTCACTCATCAATTTAGTATCCATGCTGCCATTCTCCATTTTATCTCAAATTTATTGAGAAGGTTGTTATGTAACACCACATTTTGGAAGCCCTCATGCACTTCATTAACTACCTTCACGACTCTAATCAAATAAACTGACCTAATATTTACTTCCTGTTAAATTCAGATCGACTTTCCTTAACAAATCCATACACGCCCAAGTAACTGCTAATTTTCTTTCTGTGTTAATGTTTCAAGAAGCTTTCTCACCACTGAGGTTAAACTGGTGATCCTTTCTTGAGCAATGGGGTAACCATTTGCAAATCTCCTATTTTCTGGTATCATCAATGTCGAAGAACGTTCAGAAGATTATGGCCAGCACCTCCCCATGTTCTACCAATACCATGCTCATTATCCTTGATGCATCTGAGAAGGTGCAAGCAACTTACCAACTTTAACAAGAGCTAATTACTTCCTCATTAGTGATCTTTAGTCCACTCAAAGTGTCAATGACCTTTTTCACTCTGACTTCAAAACATCATCTTCCCTGGTAAAGGCAGTAAATTATTCATTTTGTTTCTTAACCATTACCCTGCCTTCACCCTTTTTTTTAAATCATTAATTGGCCTCAACGCACCTCTATGTATAAAGAACTTTTGGATGTACTCAATGCTGGTTGTTACTGCACTCTCCTACTGCTTTTGCTGTTATTTTGTTCTCAGTTTCCCATGGCATGTTCTATTTCCAGCCTAATCTTCACTTGTACTTTTATTTAACACCTGCCTTATGTGTCATTTTACTGTTTTTTGTCATTCAAGGACTTTTCCATTGCATTCCCTTTCCACCAAGTTAGAAGGCTCTTGACCATATTGGAACCACCTCCGTTATAAAGGCAGTCTATTATTTACCGACATGTCAGTCTGCTCATCTTCCATTCTCCTTCACTCAAGGCACATTTATTTTAATCAGAAACAGCTGCTCTTCCAATTGGACATTTTTACTCCAGACTGCCCCTTGTTCCATTCGATAGCTATCCTAAGCTGTCAGATACTAAAATCCCCAAATGTTCCCTTATTGACACCACGTCTCCCACCTACCCTCCTCCTCTAACCAAAGAAAAAAACATTCTGTGGTGTGTTGATGAGATAAGGTTTTTCTATTTTTTCACCTTGAGAGTCAGCGGCCTTCGTTTTGCAGCAGTGGGAGTGATGACAGCAAGGATCAGGAGGCTGCTGGGAAGGTAAATTTCCCTTGAAAAGGACTAAAGTCGAGAGTCAGCAGCCTTCATTTTGCAACAGCAGCGGGCGCAGTGAGAGCGAGGAGCTGAGTGGGAGCTGTCAAACTGCATTCTGGGAAGGTGAGCAAACTGACATATTTGGGCACCAGCTGAACCCGAGATACTACACGTGTAGCATCATGCACCCACCCCCTCTAACCAAAGTAGGAAAGACTCAGTGGTGTGTTGATAGAGGAGGCTTTTCTATTTTTTTATCATGCGTTTGGTAAAAATTTTTCTTTCTTTCCTTTCTCTTTTATCCATTATTTGATATTGTAGTTGGACTGAGATAAGCCTAGATTAAAAATGGCAGGAGATCTCAGACCCATGTTATGCTCCTCTTGGTCAATGTGGGAGCCCAGGGACACAGCGGATGTCTCTGATTCCTTCACCTGCAGGAAGTGTGTCCAGCTGCAGCTCGTTAGACCACATGACGGCTCTGGAGCTGCGGAGCATCCGATATGTTGAGAGGGTTTTGGATAGCATGTTTAGTGAAAGGCAAAGAAAGAGCAGGAAGGCTGTGCAGGTGTCCCTGGTGGTCATCTCCTTCCCAAACAAGTATACCGTTTTGGATACTGTTGGGGGAGATGGCTCACCAGGGGAAGGCAGCAGTACCCAGTTCATAGCCCCATGGCTGGCTCTGCTATACAGAGGGCTGGAAAAAAAGTGGAAGGGCTATAGTCATAGGGGATTCAATTGTAAGGGGAACAGATAGGCAGTTCTGTGGTCGAAAACGAGACTCCCGAATGGTATTTTGCCTCCCAGATGCACGGGTCAGGGCTGTCTCAGATCGGCTGCAGAGCGTTCTGAAGGGGGAGGGTGAACAGTCAGTTGTCATGGTGCACATAGGCCAAAAATGGGATGAGGTCCTACAAATAGAATTTAGGAAGTTAGGAACCAAGTCAAAAGGTAGGACCTCAGAGGTAGTGATCTCAGGATTGCTACCAGTGCTACGTGCTAGTCAGAGTAGGAATGATAGAATAAGCAGGATAATTGCATGGCTTGAGAGATGGTGCAGGAGGGAGGGGGTTCAGGTTTTTGGGCCATTGGGACCGGGGCTGGAGGAGGTGAGACTATTACAAATTGGACGGTCTACACCTGGACTGGATCCAATGTTCTTGGGGTGCTTTTACAAACACTGTTGGGAGAGTTTAAACTAATGTGGCAGGGGGATGGGAACCAAATGAGGAGGTTAATGGACAGGACGGAGATAATAACTAAAGCCTGGAAGGAAAACGAGATAATGAAGTCAGTGTGACTAAGGGGAAAGAGTAGGCAGGGAGCAGAAGATGAATGCAGAGGGACTGGTAGTGTGAGGTGCTTTTGTTTTAATGCGAGAAGTGTAGTGGGTACGGCAGGTGAACTTAGGGCTTGGATTAATACCCGGGAGTATGATGCTATTGCTATTATTGAGATTTGGTTGAGGGAAGGGCATGATTGGCAACTTAATATCCCAGGATATCGATGCTTCAGGTGGGATAGAGGGAGAGGTAAAAGGGGTGTAGGAGTTGCGGTACTGGTCAAAGAAGATATCACAGCTGTGCTGAAGGAGGGCACTATGGAAGACCCAAACAGTGAGGCAATATGGGCAGAACTCAGAAATAGGAGGAGTGCGATAACAATGTTGGGGCTGTACTACAGGCCTCCCAACAGCAAGCTTGAGATAGAGGGACAAATATGTAATCAGATCATGGAAAGATGCAGGAGCAACAGGGCGATGGTGATAGGAGGTTTTAATTTTCCCAACATTGACTGGGACTCACTTAGTGTTAGAGGTCTGGATGGAGCAGAATTTGTAAGGAGCATCCAAGAGGGTTTTCTTGAGCAGTATGTAAATAGTCCAATTCAGAAAGGGGCCATACTGGACATGGTGTTGGGAAATGAGCCCGGCCAGGTGGGTGAAGTTTCAGTAGGGGATTATTTTGGGAATAGTAATCACAATTCCATAAGTTTTATAATACTCATTGACAAAGACGAACGTGATCCTAAAGGAAGATGCTAAATTGGGGGAAGGCCAACTATACCAAACTTCAGCAGGAGCTGGGGAATGTGGATCGGGAGCAGCTGTTTGAAGGGAAATCCACATTCGATATGTAGGAGGCTTTCAAAGAAAGGTTGATTAGAGTTCAGGAGAGATATGTCCCTGTGAAAATGAGGGATAGAAATGGCAAGATGAGGGAACTATGGATGACAGATAAGATTGTGAGACTAGCTAAGAAGTAAAGGGAAGCATATATAAGGTCTAAGTGACTGAAAACAGATGAAGCTTTGGAAGAATAATCGGGAAAGTTGGACCAACCTGAAATGTGGAATTAAGAGGACTCAAAGGGGTAATGAAATATCTTTAGCAAACAGGGTTAAGGAGTTCATTCCGGGCAAATGTGAGGTGATACATTTTGGAAGATCCAATTCAAGAGCGAACTATAATGAGTACTTTGCATCGGTATTCACTGAGGAGAGAGACATGATGGATGTTGAGGTTAGGGATAGATCTTTGATTACTCTAGGCAAGTTGGCATGAGGAGGGAGGAAGTGTTGGGTATTGTAAAAGGCATTAATGTGGGCAAGTCCCCAGGTATGGATGAGATTTATCGCAGGTTACTGAGGGAAGTGAGAGAGAAAAAATAGATGGGGTCTTAACAGATATTTTTGCAGCATCCTTAAAAATGGGGGAGGACCCGGAACACTGGAGAATTGCTAATGTTGTCCCCTTGTTTAAGGAGGATAACAGGGATAATCCAGGTAATTATAGACCAGTGGTAGGGAAGCTGCTGGAGAAGATATTGAGGGATAAGATCTATTCCCATTTGGAAGAAAATGGGCCTATCAGCGATAGACAGCATGGTTACGTGCAGGGAAGGTCATGCATTACCAACTTAATAGACCTTTCTCAGGAAGTGACAAAGTTTTTTGATGAGGGACGGGCTGTAAATGTCATAGACATGGACTTCATTAAGGCATTTGATCAGGTTCCCCATATTAGGCTGATGGAGAACGTAAGGTCGTATGGGGTTCAGAGTGTACTAGCTAGATGGACAGAGAACTGGCTGGGCAACAGGAGACAGAGAGTAGTGGTAGAAGGGAGTTTCTCAAAATATAGACTTGTGACCAATGGTGTTCCACAGGGATCCGTGCTGGGCCCACTGTTGTTTGTGATTATATATAAATGATCTGGAGGAAGGTATAGGTGGTCTGATGAGTAAGTTTGCATATGACACTAAGATTGGTGGAGTAGCAGATAACGAAGGGGAGAGTCACAGAATTCCAAATATAGGTAGCTTGGAGAATTGGGTGGAGAAATGGCAGCTGGAGTTCATTCCGGGCAAATGTGAGGTGATACATTTTGGAAGATCCAATTCAAGAGCGAACTATATAGTAAATGGAAAAGTCCTGGGAAAACTTGATGTACAGAGAGATCGGTGTGTTCAGATCCATTGTCCCGTGAAGGTGGTAATGCAGGTCAATAGTGGTCAAGAGGGCATACGGCATACTTTCCTTCATTGGGCAGGGTATTGAGTACAAGAGTTAGCAGGTCATGTTACAGTTGTATACAACTTTGGTCTGGCCACATTTGGAATACTGCGTACAGTTCTGGTTGCCACATTATCAAAAGGATTTGAATGCTTTGGAGAGGGTGCAGAGGAGTTTTACCATGATGTTGACTGGTATGGAGGGTGCTAGCTATGAAGAGAGATTGAGTAGATTAGGATTATTTTCATTAGAATGACGGAGGTTGACAGGGAGCTGATTGAGGTCTACAAAATCATGAGAGAGTATAGACAGGGTGGATAGCAAGAAGCACTTTCCCCAGAGTGGTGGACTCAATTACTAGGAGTCACGAGATCAAGGTGGGAGGTGAAAGGTTTAGGGGAGATATGCGTGGAAAGTTCTTTTCGCAAAGGCTGGTGGGTGCCTGGAATGCATTGCCAGCGGAGGTGGTAGAGATGGGCATGATAACGTTATTTGAGATGTATCTAGACAGATTCATGAAAGGGCAGGGAACAGAGGGATATAGGTCCTTAGAAAATAGGTAACAGGTTTAGATAGAGGATCTGGATCGGCACAGGCTTGGAGGGCTGAAGGGCCTGTTTCTGTGCTGTAATGTTCTTTGTTGTTTGAACCCATCTCATTCGTTAGAAACTGATCCAGTAACACTTACTTCCTCATTGGCCTGTAAACTTGCTAAACTGGAAAATGGCCTTGAGACCTCTCAGCTTGCCCACCCTTTAAACTGTTGCTATCTGAGGGTGAAAGTGAGGACTGCAGAAGCTGGAGATTAGAGTTGAGTGTGGTGCTAGAAAAACACAACAGGTTAGGTCGTGTCCGGGGAGCAGAGGAATCAACGTTTTGGGCAAAAGCACTTCATCAGGGCTGTTATCATCTCACCCAGCTAAGGCTCACACCCACAGCAATGTCATCAGAACAAATAAGCTGCTTCTTCCAGTGGTTCAGGGCTAAATGGCCAATAGCTTCTCTGTGAAATAATATGGTTCTTTACTGTTCTACTGAGAGAACTCCTCCAAAAGACAAAGTAATACAGTGGGTGGGTCAGTCTGGATGAGGTGCTCCAGTGGTTGGAGTCTGGAGCCTCACTAATTCACTGGGGGGGGGGGGGGGAAGAGAGGCTGTTCCCTCCTCACACTGGGAACTTCAGCTCTGTTACACAACTAACATCACTGCTGCAAAACACTGCCAGAGAGCTGAAGGACGGGACCTTTTAAGTGTTTTTCTTTACAGTCAACATTTGACTGCAGCACCCCCCCACCACACACACACACACAAACAGAAACCTAGAACTTGAAAAATATTGCTCTCGTGACTTTCTTCCTCGTGAATTTGTCCATACTTCTAAACCCTTGCTGGGATACAAGTTCGAGGATATGTCGCAATGAGAGGGCACAGGTTTAAAATATAATCTCAATTTCTCTCCTCACTAAGACTACCTGATTTTGCAAAACATGTTGTGCTGTGGGACGAGCTCACCGTCCTGGGGTTGCTGCTAAATAACTATCCCCCACATCCATCCCCCGTGCTCGCCCTGAACTAGCACCCAAATCCCTGTTTGGAAAGTCGTCGCCAGCTTCAGGCATTTCCTCTCCAATTTTTTTTTTAGAAAACAAGGTTACCCCTTCCTACCTTCAGCTGATGCAGGCTCGCTGGGGATGTGAGATTGCAGACAGTACAGTCTGGGGCTGGGATGTGACATTCCCTCTCAGCAGCGCCGCCTCCTGCCTCGGCCCCTCCTCATGCCTCTCCTCCCTCAGCCGGACGTGAACCCTCGTTTTTATTCTGGAAATTCCTTGTGAGGCGAACTTCCATGGAAAGTGCTGCCAGGACACTGTGTCAGCCTGGTTTCCCTGAGACTGGGCGGTGAGGGGAGACACACGGCAAGTTTCTCTGCTTCTCTCTGTCCCTCTCCCAATGTGACAATCACAACGAGCCGCTGAACTGAAACTCTCACCTTCACTCCTGAAAACTTGAGTCCTTAAATGGACACTGTAAACTTGTGAGTCTCCAGTGGCTGCCATGGGGGAGGGTGGGGACAGAGTTGTATTGTGCTTTCTGGTTTTGTGATCTGGTTTCCTTCTCACTTTCAAAGGGAAAGTGTGTCAATTTCTATTCCCCGCTTCCCCCCCCCACCCCCCTCCTCGGGGATGGAGTCCTCCACAGTGTCTCTTCCAGGGTCATCCAGGCTCCTTCCTTTCAGAAGGAGGAAGGGTTTCCCCTCAGTTATAAGATGAAGGTCAAGTCTCCATAGTCCCAGAGGGACAGTCTCTGTTTAGAGAGAGAGAGAGGTGAATGCTGCTGAGTTTAACCCAAGGGTCAGCACTCTTCAGGTGGAGCGGAGAGATTGAGAAAGTGGGAATTGAATCTGTGCTGTTGGTGTCACAGAGCATCACAAAGCAGCCATCCAACCAACTGGTCCCTTCAGCTGCAAGGCTCCTACTGCGAATGTTAACACACCCTGGTACTCATGAACCCAAGGACCCATGGACAGACCTCTGTGGACAATACCCCCAAAGGAAAAATCCATTGAAATCAATAGGAAAATGCAATTATGTCTAGTTATTAGATCAGACAGGATTCAGGGTGAGCTTACCAATTGGATACAAAATTGATTTGATGGCAGGAGACAGAGTGGTGGTGAAAGGTTGTTTTTCAGACTGGAGGCCTGTGACCAGCACTGTTCCACAGGGATTGTACTTGGTCCACTTTTATTTATTATTTGTATAAATTATTTGGATGCGAATATAGGAGAACGTGGTTAGTAAGTTTGCAGATGACACCAAAATTGGTGATATAGTGTACAGTGGAGAATGTTATCTCAGAGTACAAAGAGTTCTTGATCAATTGGGTCAATATGCTGAGGAGTGGCAAATGGGGTTTACTTTGGATAAACGTGAGATATTGTATTTTGGTAATTCAAAAAGGTCAGGACTTATACAGTTAATGGTAGGGCTCTGGACAGAGTTGGAAAAGAGATCTAGGGGTTCAGGTACATAATTCTTTGAAAGTTGAGTCACAGGAGATAGGGTGGATAAGAAGGCATTTAGAATGCTTGCCTTCATTTACTTAGACCTTTGAGTGTAGGAATTTGGACATAATGTTGTGGCCATACAGGACTTTGGTGAGTCCTCTTCTGGGGCACAGGGTGCAGTTCTGGTCATAGAGATGTACAGCACGGAAACAGACCCTTTGGTCCAACCCATCCATGCCGACCAGATATTCCAACCCAATCTAGTCCCATTTGCCAGCACTTCACCCTATTCCTCTAAACTCTTCCTATTCACATACACATCCATTTGCCTTTTAAATGTTGTAATTGTACCAGCCTCCACCACTTCCTCTGGCAGCTCATTCCATACACATACCACCCTCTGCGTGAAAAAGTTGCCCCTTAGGCTCCTTTTAAATTTTTCCCCTTTCACTCTAAAACTATACCCTCTAGTTCTGGACTCCCTGACCCCAGGGAAAAGACCTATTTACACTATCCATGCCCCTCATGATTTTATAAACCTCTATAAGGTCACCTCTCAGCTTCCGACGCGCCAGGGAAAACAGCCCCAGCTTGTTCTGCCTCTCCCTATAGTTCAAATCCTTCAACCCTGGCAACATCCTTGTAAAACTTATCTGAACCGTTTCAAGTTTCATGTTCACCCTGTTATAGGAAGGATATTATAAAATTGGAGTGGGTTCAGAAAATATTTAGCGCTGAAAATGTGTTGCTGGAAAAGTGCAGCAGGTCAGGCAGCATCCAGGGAACAGGAGAATCGATGTTTTGGGCATAAGCCCTTCTTCAGGAATGAGGAAAGTGTGTCCAGCAGGCTAAGATAAAAGGTAGGGAGGAGGGACTTGGGGGAGGGGCGTCAGAAATGCGATAGGTGAAAAGAGGTCAAGGTGAGGGTGATAGGTCAGACTGGGGTGGGGGCGGAGAGGTCAGGAAGAAGATTGCAGGTTAGGAAGGCGGTGCTGAATTCAGTGGATTTGACTGAGACAAGATGGGGGGAGGGGAAAAGAGGAAACTGGTGAAATCCGAGTGCATCCCTTGTGGTTGGAGGGTTCCTAGGCGGAAGATGAGGCGCTCTTCCTCCAACCGTCGTGTTGTTGTGGTCCGGCGATGGAGGAGTCCAAAGATCTGCATATCCTTGGTGGAGTGAGAGGGGGAGTTGAAGTGTTGAGGCACAGGGTGGTTGGGTTGGTTGGTCTGGGTGTCCCAGAGGTGTTCTCTGAAACACTCCGCAAGTATTTCCCCTCCCCCCACCTTGTCTCAGTCAAATCCATC
Source organism: Chiloscyllium plagiosum (assembly GCF_004010195.1). Taxonomy (NCBI): domain Eukaryota; kingdom Metazoa; phylum Chordata; class Chondrichthyes; order Orectolobiformes; family Hemiscylliidae; genus Chiloscyllium; species Chiloscyllium plagiosum. Next base: position 29,188,426 of record NC_057725.1, read on the forward strand.
GAATTCAGCACCGCCTTCCTAACCTGCAATCTTCTTCCCGACCTCTCCGCCCCCACCCCAGTCTGGCCTATCACCCTCACCTTGACCTCTTTCCACCTCTCGCATTTCCGACGCCCCTCCCCCAAGTCCCTCCTCCCTACCTTTTATCTTAGTCTGCTGGACAGGAGGTGCAAGACTTGCGCCCACACCTCCCCCCTCACCTTCCTCCAAGGCCCTAAAGGAAACTTCCATATCCGCCACAAATTCACCTGCACCTCCACACACATCATCTATTGCATCCTCTGCACCCGATGTGGCCTCCTCTATATGGGGGAGACAGGCCGCCTACTTGCGGAACGTTTCAGAGAACACCTCTGGGACACCCGGACCAACCAACCCAACCACCATGTGGCTCAACACTTCAACTCCCCCTCCCACTCCATTCTTCCCGACCTCTCCGCCCCCACCCCAGTCTGGCCTATCACCCTCACCTTGACCTCTTTCCACCTATCGCATTTCCGACGCCCCTCCCCCAAGTCCCTCCTCCCTACCTTTTATCTTAGCCTGCTGGACAAACTTTCCTCATTCCTGAAGAAGGGCTTATGCCCGAAACGTCGATTCTCCTGTTCCCTGGATGCTGCCTGACCTGCTGCGCTTTTCCAGCAACACATTTTCAGCTCTGATCTCCAGCATCTGCAGACCTCACTTTCTCCTCAGAAAATATTTACCAAGATGTGGCTAAGACTGGAGAGTTTGAGATATAAAAATAGACTGGGAAGGCTTGGATGTTTTTCACAAGAGCATAGGGGCAACCTTATTGCTGTTTGTAAAATTAGGAGGGGGTATAGAGAGGGTGACTGTCAAGTGTCTTTTCCCTAGGTGGGGAGTTCAAAATTCAGTGGCATATTTTTAAGGTGAGAGGAGAAAATTTAAAAAGGAACCTGAGGGGCAACTTTCTTACACAGTGAGTTGTTCGTGTGTGGAATGAACAATCAGAGGAAGTGGTGGATGCAGTTACTGTTACAACATTTGAAAGACATTCTGATAAGTACATGAATAGGAGAGGTTTGGAGGGATGCAGGCCAAATACAGGCAGGTGGGACTAGTTTAGTTTGGGAACATGACTGGCGGGGACTAGATGGACCGAAGGTCAGTTCCTGTGCTGTATGACTCTACCATTCTATCACCAGAGGTACTGGATTGTCCCTGGGACAAGGTAAATCCAACTAGAAATAATTTTGTACCTAAATGTATCAGCAGAGCTGGGCAGGGACTAGTTGTGCTTTACCAGATAGGGAGCTTTGAATTGGGGACTGACTGCATGGTGTAGCCTGACACTCCCATACAGACACACACCCCTTCAGTCTGTCAGTCATTCAATCTCCAATCACCCTTACTCACTCACTCTTTCAGTCACACCCACCCCCTCCTCAAAATCTAGCAAGAGCCAGAGGAGGAGCACCAGAACCAGGCGAATGGGTTACCTCTCAGGGTTGGCAGAAGGCACCTGTTCAGGAAGTGAGAACAGGCTGAGAGCCCAGAGAGTAATGGTCAAGAGATGCCCAGAAAACCAGATTAGAACTCAAGAAAAGCCCAGAGACAGAACAGAGCCTATGAGTCTATTCCACTGAGAGATTTCTACTTCATTCTGAGCGTCAGCCTTCAGAAGAAATTTGCAGACTTGCCTGTGTGCTCAATGATTGAACTGTCTTGTGGATGCCTCGAGGGCTGAAGGCAAGGGGAGTAAATTTTGGCAAAAAGAGACTCTCTGGAGAGAAGCTCAAGGCAGTCTGTGTAAATTAGATTAGATTAGATTCCCTACAGTGTGGAAACATGCCCTTCGGCCCAACCAGTCCACACTGACCCTCCGAAGAGTAACCCACCCAGACCCATTTCCCTCTGACTAATGCACCTAACGTTACGACCAATTTAGCATGGCCAGTTCACCTGACCTGCACATCTTTGGGCTGTAGAAGGAAACCCACGCAGACACAGGGAGAACGTGCAAACTCCACACAGACAGTCACCCGAGGCTGGAATCAAACCTGGGACCCTGGTGCTGTAAGGCAGCAGTGCTAACCACTGAGCCACCATGCCACCTTTCTGGAAATTCCTGCAACCTAGCTGGTACCAATGTTAATGCTGTGACTTGAAAGTGGGATTTCAGTGATAATAATGTTATTGAATGTCAAGGGGCATGATAACATGATGATGGGTTTTCAACTTAAACTTTGATGAGAGGGGTCTCAGAGAGAGAGAGATAGGGAAAAGGCTACTTCTCCTGTGGCAAGTTATGTCTATGTTTGAAATGAATATATTTTACACCCACTACCCGGCTGATATGATCTCTCTTTGAACATGTTGTACTCAGTGTCTCCATCCAGGCAGCTGATTTTATTTAATGTAAGTGCAACATTACTGCTGCTGAATCAATATCTTTTGTTTCATGAAGGGTTCTTTCCAAAAATAGATCAAGCTATACAGTCAGTTCTTCTAAAACACGATGATTGTGTTCTTGTGCAACCCAACATTATAGAAAAATTGCACTTTAGAAACAGTGCTTAAAGTGTTGGTGAGATAATCACTACAGCCAACATACGTTTTAAAACTTCATGCTTTACAAATAGCATCCCCGATTCATCAATCGCATTACAGCGAATTCGCACTGGGGCAACATGCGTTAGAGTAGAACGATCTGTATATAAGACTAACCAATGATATTTTAAATAAATAATTTGGATACACATCTTCATAATTTGTAAAGGTTCTACTCAAACCTTGACCATTTTGCCTGGACATGTGGAAGTGCCATCTCAAGTTCTGCCAAATCCCACATCTTAATTCAGAGCACCTTAATTCTCTCTCACACAGTGGAAAAGGACTGTGCACTTTCAGCCCACTACTCTCATCAGTCGATTCTCATTCAAGCTTGCAACATATATGTATGGCAGCAATAAACACAGTTCATGATTGGAGACAGGAATATCACACAATAAACTGGAAAAATAACAAAGTTTGGCAATTCTACATGTTTCACTTCCACTTTTACCACTGTTAATGTGAACATCATAAGTTTTACTGGCATTCTCTACTGTGTTATCAGGTCAAAACTGAATCTACTGATACTAGCTTTACTGGAACTTCCAATTCAGTTATCTGTAACTTGATACTGTAATCACCAGGTACATTGTAAAAGTGGTACAAAGTTAAAAATCACACAACACCAGGTTATAGTCCAACAGGTTTAATTGGAAGCACACTAGCTTTTGGAGCGACGCTCCTTCATCAGGTGATAGTGGAAAGCTCAATCCTAACGCACAGAATTTATAGCAAAAATTTACAGTGTGATGTAACTGAAATTATATATTGAAAAATTGATTGTCTGTTAAGCCTTTCATCTGTTAGAATACAGTGATAGTTTCACTTCTTTCAACCCCACTTTCAAGAAGTGAAACTATCACTGGTGTTGTGTGATTTTTAACTTCGTACACCCCAGTCCAACACCGGCATCTCCAAATCATGTAAACGTGGTAGCTGGGTTTATGTTGAAGTGAGTAAGAAAGTGTGGAACAACAACAGTGACTGAGAACACTAAACTGCATGTCTAGGAAGCCTTCATCCTCCGTGAATTCTGCAGTACTGAGACCTAGACAGCGTATGCTAGGCTGGAGAAAAGGCTGAACATTTAGCATCCCTTTAGATGCATCTTCAGATCTCTTGGTAGGACAGGCTCATCAATGCAGAAACCCTCTCTCTTTCTCTCAAAACCCTTTCACCAATATTTTAGAGTTGAAAGCTCACTGAAAAACCTCATCACAGATAGACAGTTCTTGAAGGAGTCTGACTTTACATTACCATGCCCAGAAACAGTGACTTCAACCAGCCACATTGGATCCAGTATGAGACCCCAGCGCCAATTATATCATCATTCACTTATTGTGAAGCCAACAACATCTTTGGATGAAGTACGGCCATGTATTCATCTGTAGAATGAACTGGCCACTGGGTCAGGATCTGCTAAATGTTGACACTTCTGTTACAAAATCACCTGTAAGTGAGGTATGAAAATAATGTACATTAAAAACACAAACTGGAATTCAGCCACCTCAGGATGTTGACTGTTTGGAACGCTACTGAAAGAGGTGAGCAGTAACAGAAAGCTCAGCTGACTGAGAAGATGACATGGGAGAAAAAAATGGGAAGAGCAAATCTTGCACCCTCTCAGCTGGTTGTCTCCCACAGCAGCGAATGGGGCATGCCAGGGTGGGAATACAGAGCCTTGCCAAATGATGGTTAATGCAGAAACAAAAACACAAATTGCTGGAGAAACTCAGCAGGTCTGACACCACCTGTGGAGAGAGAACAGAGTTAACGTTTCAAATCTGGTGACAGTTCAGTGATTTCTGTTTTGTTTCAGATCTTCAGCATCTGCAGTTCCTTGTTTTGTTTAATGCAGAGTTGACCATCTTGGTACAAATCATTTTCTTATGAGACTGAAGGCTGCTGAGGAAAGAACCATTCATCCTTCTGAATTGAAAGTGTAAATCACTTTGCTGAAACCAGCCTCACTTCTCTGACCAAAATGAAAATCACTCCCTTTAACTGAAAATGTAATCATCCCTTTTATTATCCCGACTTGTCAAACCTATTTGATGCTTCCCTGCCTTAGTCTTAAACTTGCGCCTTTCTCTAGTTTCTTTCCTATCATTTCTCATCCTCTCTTTGAGCTTATGTTATACGAGACTCATCTCTTATTCCCTCAATCCTATTTCTAATAAACTGCTGGTCACTCAACTCTCCTGGTCCCACATTAGCTGATATTGCAAACAATTCAAGTGTTTTCTTTAAATCTGCTGCCATTACCCCTCCCCCCCCCCCCCAAAGAAAATAATCCTTAACCCACTGATTTGGAAAAATACTGTCTCATCTCCTACCGCCTTATCATCTCCAAAGTCCTTGCACTCCCAAGTGCCTTCTTATCTTTCCCAGAACTTTAGGTTGGAAATCCCAATAATTAGGATTCCCCCATCCCACTCTGTTTGGAAGACTTCCTATGTGATTGTGACAAAAGGTAACTGTGTCTCCTCTTCGATCCTCCCCTGTCTGCTGCATTCAACTTAACTGATCACATATTCCTTCTCTGAGCTGCTCCACTGTCATCCAGAGACAGCTCTCATGATCCTGTCGTTATCCATCCAATCATTCCCTGAGGATAATCGCACGGGCTTTTCTTCGTGTTCCAGTTACCTCTAGTGTAGCTCAGAATTCATCCTTGGCCCTTTCCTATCTTTCATCACAATGAAAACTTGGCCAGTATGATCCAAAGTTTAGTTTTCACACATACACTGATAGTACTCAACTTTACACCTCAAAACCACTTTTCCAAAATCCTGCACTGTTGCTAAGGCGGATATCCAGATAGGCAGATATTTCCTCCAATTAAATGTTAGAAAGATTGAAGATATTGTTTTTGCATCCTGCACTAAAATCCATTCCCTAGTCACCATATCCATCTCACTCCCTGAAAACACTTGAAATGTGGTCAGTCTGTTCAATGGCTTGCCATTACATTTTATTCAGAGATGAGCTTTTGATATCATTTTCATGTCTTCTCCAAGTCCATCTATTTCACCTTCATAACATCACTCTGCTCTGTCTGCCTCAGCTCATGTACTACTGAAATCCTCATTAATGTCTGTTACTTCTAGACTCAAGTATTTCAATGCATCCACAGCTGATCTCCCACATTACACCTTCCGTAGATTGGAGGTTATCTGGAACTCAGCTGTCTACCTTAACTCACACAAGGTTGTGTTCCACTGTTAGCTTTGTGCTCATATTGGCTTCCAATCAAGCAACGTCTTTACTTCAAAGTCTTCACAAGTACCTTTATGTATGCCCTTTTCCCTCCTTATCACTGTCATCTCCTCTCCACAATCATCTGAAATATCTGCATTCCACTCCATTTGATCTCCTGTGATCTGATTTCCAATTATAAAGGCTCCATCATTTGTCAATGTGGCTTCAGATAACTGCCTCAAGCTCCTGAATTTGCCCTCACACTTCTACACTTTGCTTTCTTTCATAAAGACATTGCTTAAAACCTACCTGTTTGACCAAGTTTATGTAATCTGAACTAACATCTCCTTACGTGGCTCATTGTCTTCCCACTGATTTGAAATTGTGAACAATTTAATTGCAAATTTCCCTCTTTAACTGTAATCTTCAATCCTTACCAAACTGTAAATTTTATTCACCGTGATAAACTTTGATCTTTAGTTGAAACTGATTTGACTTATTCAGTATAAACCAACTTAATTCCATTATCAAAATGGACAATTTCCTCTGTTCCTTGAAATGACCATAGTGTAGGAAAGACTACACAGCCCGCTGAAAGCTGGATCATTGAATGTACTTAGACTGAGTTACAATAACTTCTGAATGGTGAAACAGTCAAGGGTTATGGGGGCGTAAGCCTGTCATCAGCTTATGCCCAAAATGTTGACTGTGCCCCTGCACCCCGGATGCTGCCTGACCTGCTGTGCTTTTCCAGCTGTGCACTTTTCTACTCTGACTTTCCCGCATCAGCAGTCCTCACTTTCTCCTCGTAAAGGAATGGCATGTTTCAAAATAAAAATGGTGTGTGACCTAGAGAGGAACTTGCAAATGATGGTGTAGTTCTGCCTTTACCTTTCTACTTGGTCGAGGTTGCAGGTTGGGAAGATGCTGATAAGAAGGTTTGGCGAGTTGTTGCAGTGTATCTTGTAGGTGCCACATACATGTGTCAGTGATGAGGCAGTGAATATTTAAGGTGAGGGACGGGGTGCTTATCAAGCACACCATTGTCCTGGATGGTGTTGAGCCTTTTGAATGTTTTTGGAGCTGCACTCGACCACGGGTGGACAACATTCCATCACACTCCGGACTTGTGTCTTCAAGATGACAAACAGATTTTGTGCAGTCTCGATGTGGGTTACTTGCCACAAGATTTCTAGCTTCTAATCTGTTCTTGTAGTCACAGTGTTAACATAGCTAGTGCAGTTCAGTTCCTGATCCCCAGGATGTGAATGGTGATGAATTCAGTGGAAGTAATGTTTGTTGAATATCAAGAGGAGATAGGCTAGATTCTCTTTTGTTGAAGATTGTTATTGTTTGCTACCTTTGTGGCTTGAACTTTATTTGACTATTATCAGCACAGCTGTGATGTTTAGATTATGCTGCATGTGGGTGTGGACTGCTTCAGTATCTGACAATTGATGAATAGTACTGCTAATCAGCAAATTAATCAGTATAAATCCCCACATCCAACCTTATGATGGAGGAAAGCAGCTGCTGATAGTTGAGGATAGGATGCAACCTGAGAAACACCTGCATAAATGTCTTGTGATTAAGCTGAATGACCATAACCATCTCCCTTTATGCCACGTGTGCCTGGAAACAGTGAAGAGTCCTCCCTCCACCTTGATTTACATTGACGTCAATTTTATTGTATTCAGTCAAATTCTGCCTTGTTGTCAAAGGCATCTCACCTTACATCTGAAATTCATGTCACCTTTCCATGTATGGACCATGAGTTCAGGAGTCAGGTTGTACAGAAATTAGAATGAGAATAAATAATAATAGCAACATTTAACGCTCTTTATCTAAATGCACACGGTGTTTGTAACTAAATAGTTAGCTTGATGACACAAACAGAAATAAATGAATGTGAAATTGATAACAACAAGAAAGACATGATTGCAGAGTGCCCAGGACTGGCAACTCAATACTCAAGGTTTCTCAATGTTTTAGAAGAACAGGCAGAAAAGAAGAAAAAAAAAGAGATGGGGTAGCATTGTTACTAAAAGCAGTTAACACTAATTTATGATTTCACACTTTATGAATTAACACAGTTCATTCATAAAGTCAGGAAGTAAGGGATACAGGGAGATTTGGCTCTCTGGATTCAGAATTGGCTGGCTGACAGAAAGCAGACAGTGGTTGTAGCTGGAAAGTATTCTGCCTGGAGGTCAGTGTTGGGTGGGGTCCCGCAGGGCTCTGTTCTTGGGCCTCTGCTCTTTGTAGCTTTTATAAATGACTTGAATGAGGAGGTTGAGGGGTGGGTTAGTAAATTTGCAGATGACACAAAGGTTGGAGGTGTCGCTGATAGTATAGAGAGCTACTGTAGGCTGTAGAGTGATATAGACAGGATGCAGAGCTGGGCTGAGAAATGGCAGGTGGAGTTCAACCCGGATAAATGCGAAGTGATGCATTTTGGAAGATCGAACTCGAATGCTGAATATAGGATTAAAGACAGGATTCTTGGCAGAGTGGAGAACAGAGGGATCTGGGTGTGCAAGTACATAGATCCCTCAAAGTTGCCACCCAAGTGGATAGGGTTGTTAAGAAAGCATATGGTGTTTTGGCTTTCACGAACAGGGGGATTGAGTTTAAGAGCTGTGAGATTTTGCTGCAGCTCTACAAGTCTCTGGTGAGACCACACTTGGAATATTGTGTCCAGTTCTGGTCACCCTACTATAGGAAAGATACAGAGGCTTTGGAGAAGGTGCAAAGAAGGTTTAACAAGATGCTGTGTGGACTGGAGGGCTTGCCTTATGAAGAAAGATTGAATAAACTTGGACTTTTCTCTCTGGAGAGAAGGAGGAAGAGAGGAGACCGGATCAAGGTGTACAAAATAATGAGTGGAATAGATAGAGTTAATAGCCAGAGACTTTTCCCCAGCGCAGGATTGACCGGTACAAGAAGTCATAGTTTGAAGATATTAGGAGGAAGGTATAAGGAGACATCAGAGGTAGGTTCTTTACGCAGAGAGTTGTGAATGCATGGAATACGTTGCCAGCTGTGGTGGTGGAAGCAGAGTCATTGGGAACATTTAAGCGAATGCTGGACATGCACATGGAGAGCAGTGAGTGAGGGGTGCGTAGGTTAAGTTACTATATTTTACATTAGGATTAAACCTCAGCACAACATCATGGGCCAATGGGCCTGTTCTGTGCTGTACTTTTCTATGTTCTATGTTCTAACACTACTATGGTGGTGAGTAATGAGATAGGCGCAATTGATTGTGACGTGGAATGAGTTTGGGTGGAAATAAGGAAAAGGGGAGGAAATCAAGTGAGGGAGTCATTTAACTCTGGCGAGTATCTCAACTCCTTACTCCCCAAAGTCTGTCCATAACCTACAAGGCTCAAGTCAGGAATGTGATGGAATACACCCCACATGTCTGAATGAATGAAGCTACAACAATGTTCAAGAAGCTCAACACCAACCAGGATAAAGCAGTCCTCTTGTTTAGTGACACATCCACAAGCATTCACTCCCTCCACCACCGATGCTCAGTAGCAGCAGTTTGTACTATCTTCCAGATGCACTGCACAAACATATCAAGGCCCCTTAATCAGCACCTTTCAAATCCATGGCCACTGCCATCTGAAAGGACAAGGGTAGCAGTTATAGGGGAACACCACCATCTGAAAGTTCCCCTCCAAGCCACTCACCATCCTGACTTAGAAATACAATGTCATTCCTTCATTGTCATTGTGTTGAAATGTGGTTTAGGTTTGCTGTTATTTCAGAATCAATCAGGAAGTGTACCAATGTTTTAAAAAAAGCATGTCAAAAGGAGGAGCCTGTACTGATGCCAAAACTGTTTTAAGTCACAGTTGAAATAAGTGATAAGCAATTACAACCAATTAGTTTCATTCCTTAAATATTTACCAAGCATGTAAACAAATGGTAGAAAGAAAGAAGCAATGCAGTAATAAAGTAAAAATGCAAAAAGAAAGAAATACAACATCCTCAGCATGTATTTAAATTACAATCTCAGTTTCCTTCAGTTTTCCTTCGTGTGAATCCAAGGAAAGCGATGGGACCAGACGGAGTACCAGGCCGTGCATTCAGAGCATGCGCAGATCAATTGCAGAGGTCTTCTCAGACATCTTCAACCTCTCCCTGCAGCAGGCCACTGTCCCTGCCTGTTTCAAGAGGCCAACATCATCCCTGTGCCTAAGAAGGCTATGCAGCATGTCTCAATGACTATCGCCCAGTGGCCCTAACTTCAGTGGTCATGAAGTGCTTTGAAAGGCTGGTCATGGCATTAATCAACTCCAGCCTCCCCACTACTCTTGAACAATTCCAGTTTGCCTATCAGACCAACAGATCCACATCAGATGCCGCATCACTTGCCCTTCACTCCTCCCTGGAACATCTTGACACCAAGAATAGCTATGTAAGAATCCTACTCATTGACTACAGTTCAGCCTTCAACACTATTATCCCAAGACTGATTACTAAACTTAGTGATCTCAGAATAAGCCCCACTCTCTGCAACTGGATCCTCAGTTTCCTAACCCACAGGCCACAATCAGTGAAGACTGGGGATAATATTTCATCTTAACACTCAACACTGAAGCCCCCCAGGTGTGTGTACTCAGCCCCCTACTGTACTCACTGTACACCCATGACTGTGTCGCCAAATACCAGACTAATGCCATTTACAAGTTCGCTGATAACACCACCATAGTTGGTTGAATCTCAGATGGTGACAAAACAGACTACAGACAGGTGGAAGACCTGGAAAAATGGTGCATTGAGAACAACCTAGCTCTCAATGCTGGCAAAACCAAGGAACTCATTATTGACTTTCAGTGGGATGTTATTCAGACCCCCCTACACATTAACAGCACAGATTCGGAACAAGTGGACAGTGTCAAGCTCTTGGGAGTGGTCACCCACAACAAGCTTTCTTGAACTCTTCATGTGGACGTACTGGTTACAAAGGCCCAACGACATCTCTTCTTCCTCAGGCAGCTGAGGAAATTTGGCATGACAGTGAATATCCTTGCCAACTTTTATAGGTGTACCATTGAGAGCATTCTGTCAGGATGCATCACTACCTGATATGAAAATGTGTTGCTGGAAAAGCGCAGCAGGTCAGGCAGCATCCAGGGAACAGGAGAATCGACGTTTCGGGCATAAGCCCTTCTTCAGGAATGAGGAAAGTTTGTCCAGCAGGCTAAGATAAAAGGTAGGGAGGAGGGACTTGGGGGAGGGGCGTCGGAAATGCGATAGGTGGAAAGAGATCAAGGTGAGGGTGATAGGCCAGACTGGGGTGGAGGAGGAGAGGTCAGGAAGAAGA